>NC_090390.1:56987080-57295473 GCF_036365525.1 Heterodontus francisci
TCCTGTTTTAATTTCAGGTGTCCTGTGTCCGCAGTTTGTTTTTGTTCTTTCTCCAATCTCCCTCTTTTTTTTCCTTTTGTGGGCCTCTCCCATGAATTTTCACTGTTTTGGCTATTTTAGTTATTTTAGTTATTTTTGATTAAGCATATTTGTAGGTCTTCAACCACTAACGTCTTCTGTGATTGGAGATCTGTTGTTTCTCTCCCTTTATTTTCTCCAATCCCATTAAAATGCTTGCTTATTTTTTTAGTTTTCATTTCTGACAAGTGGTTATACCTGAAACAATAACCTCTCCTTTCATTATAGATTGACGTTCTATGTAGTTCCAGTATTTTCTATTTTTGGCTGGTGTTCACTAGGTTATCATGATGCAGATGAAATATCCCCAGTGGGTTGAAACTGCACTATGTGATTAGTAAAAATAAAAGTTTGTATGCGATTCCTATGTAGTTTTAACCTGATTAAAATAAGGAATTTAATATAAAAATTTACAGATATTGACTAAAATTATTTCAACTCCTAAGACGTTCAATGTAACATTTTCAAAAGGATTTAATCAGAATGCTTTATAACAATTTTTAAATTTCATTTACATAGAGTCTAATGCACAGAAACAGGTCATTTGGTCCAACTAGTCTATGCTCACATTTAAATGCGCCACATGAGCCTCCTCCCACCCCTCTTCATCTAGCCCTATCAGCATATCCTTCTATTCCATTCTCCCTCATGTGCTTATCTAACTTCCCCTTATATACATCAATGGTGTTTGCCTCAACTACTGCTTGTGGTAGCACATTCCGCATTCTTACTACTCTTTGGATAAAGAAGTTTCTCCTGAATTTCCTATTAAATATAAGATAGTCACTAATAAATCTATGAACTCTAATTTTGGACTCTCCCACAAGTGGAGACATTTTCTCTACATCTATCCTATCAAATGTTTTCATAGACATAAAGATCTCAATCAGATCATCCCCTTGCCTTTCGTACAGAAAAGAGTCCCTGCCTGTTACTCCTTTCCTGATGTCCTCTCAGTTCTGGTATCATCCTTGTGAAGCATTTTTCACCTTCTACAGTGCCTCTATATCCTTTTTATAATGTGGAGATCAGAACTGTGTACAGTACTCCGTGTGGTTTAACTAAGATTCTGTACAAGCTTACCTTCTCAGCTTATTAATTCTATCCCTCTAGAAAAAAAACACTGGTGCTTGGTTGCTTTTTCTTATGGCTTTTCAACTTGTGTTGCTGCTACTTCCGATTTGTGTATCTGAATTCCTAATCGCTTTGCTCTTCTACCCCATTTAGACTCTTATTATCCAAGCAGTATGTGGCTTCCTTAATTTTCCTACCAAAGTGCACAACTGTATGCTATATTGAAATCATTTGCCAATTATATATCCATTCTGCAAGTTTGTTAATATTTTCTTGTATTTCATCACATTCTTGCTCAGTATTAACTACCTGTTACGGCCACTTGATGAGGGGTGTGGGTGGTTCCCACTGTTCAACACCCACCTGACTGCAGCAAGTGTTTTTTGTTATTAGGGTTTAACCCCTTTGAGTTTTATTTGTCAAATAAACAGCAACAGGTTTTCTTGTAGTTTTAAAACAAGATTGATTATTTATTGAGCAATATGCCTTATTCCAAAATTGTTGCATCCACTCATACACACACGCACGAGACAGATAGAGAGGAAAAGGGGTAGTAGTTTTTAAGTGAGATAGGGTTTCGGGGTTTACAGTAAATCCGTTGACTTCTCTCGTGGGGTCAAGTTCTTGTTGGTTGCTGGCCTGAGATGTTTATAGATTTCCCTGTTGGTTGAAAGTTTAGTTTGAAGACAGGATCACTTTCAGTTTACTGCTGCACAAGTTGAAAATGTAGAATTTGCAGCAGGGTGCATTTCCTTTTGGCTTGCTGGATTTTCTCCCATTTCTTAGGTGGACAAGCTTTTGGTGATGCTTCTTCCTGGGTTTCCCTTCTCTCTCAACAGGAGCTACCTTTAAAGCTCAAAAAATGGTTCACACCTTTGCTTCTGTTGGGAGACAAATTTTCTTCCCTGTAGTGAACGACAATGGCCCAGGTTGTGGCTACTTCACACCTTCTTTGCTTCAGAAGAACTATTCAATTCAAAAATGTCTCATGATGAGTTTAGGATGGGTGCAATTGACACCTCTTACCTTTGAAGACATTCGTTTGTTCGTAACAGCTAGTAGACAGTCTGAATATACAAAGCCAGGTCTTTTAACCGTCGGCCATTTTGGAGCAAATTGTTCACTTTTTTTTTTAAAAAAGGTCCATTTTCATAACTCTTCAGGGAGAGGTCTTGTAGTTTCAATTGCTGCACTTTATGGAGTGTCACATCCCCAATTTGGTGTCGTCCATAAAGTTTGAAATTGTATTTCCGATTCCTGAGTCCAAATTATTAATGTAAATTGTGAATGACAGTGGTCCCAGCACTAATATTTGTGGAACACTGCCTCCCAGTAGTCTTGAGTAGCTTCCCTTAACCCCTACTCTATTTTCTTTTTGTAGCCAACTTGTTATCCATTCTGCAACCTGTCCTGACTCCACGTGCTCTGACCTCACTATGCAGTACCTTATTGAATGCCTTTTGAAAATCCAAATATATTATATCTATTTTAGGATATCCTAAGTAGTAAACATTCAGTTTGTCTCAATTTTGCTGACAGTATTATGATTATATCACACAGAAGGAATAATTAATAAACTAACACTACATAAACGATAATTCTTGTGTACTCATAGTATACCAGTTGTACCTTTTGCAGTTTTCATAGACTGAGATACCAAACGACGGAACGCTTGATCAGCCTGATGAAGAACACTAGCTGCACAAATGGCACGATCTGTCTCCTGTGTGATAGCCAAAAGTAAATATTTTAAACGTTTGCATAAATGAAGGCAAACAATCATTATAGATTAATTGTATGCTTGAAATCTGGAATTAAATGTATACTGTAGATATACCTAAACTATCAATGCACTTGTTCTATACATGCTAAGGGCATTAATTGTCTGTGCATATTCCTATTTACAATCAAAACAATTTCATCTCCCTGACATTTATTAATTTGTGGTGTAAAGGAAAATGAAGGTATCGGAGATCAGTAACACACCTTCAATTTTTTGAACATGTATGAAATGCATATAGGCATAGGAATGCGACATCTCATTCAAGTACATAACTTTGTCATCGCCATGTGTCAACGATGACCAATTCATGAAAACTGGTCATACAGAACACATATCAGTTCATATAATTTTATCTGGTAATCGTTTATAGAAATATATCTTAGAAAAATATTATCTCTAAGCAAAACAGTGCAGCCTTTAAGATTACCTGCTTTTCTGCACTATATATTGTTACTTAAGGAAGAAAACTGTTGAGGGAAGTACTTCCAAGTGAATTACTTGCATCTTATCACAAAAATACAGATGATGATGGCCATTGACCCAACCTAGCTCTTGTTTCCAAAGAAACCAACATTCCACCATGAGGCATCAAACTTCCTCTTAAACGATTATAATTTTTTGCATCCAACTTCCTTAGATAGGCCATTCTAATTATCAATCAATCTGAGAGCAAAGAATTGCTTCTTGACAATAGTCCAGAACTAGCATTTTACTAGCTTGTGTCTATGTTGCCGAATCCAATAGTCATGGTTTAACTTTAAACTGTGCTCTGAATTCAACTTCTCTATTCCACTGAGTATCTTAGCTCAATAAGATTCCCTCTCATTTGTTTCATTTCAAGCCTGAAAAGTCTGTGTCTTTTAACTTTGTTTTCATAACTCAGTCCTCTGACACTAGGGGCTGGCGAAGGACAAAAACACCAGCATCGGCCGTTTTCCCAATGCCAAGTTTCACCAGGGCGGGGGGAGGGTAGCCCTGGGATCCCGCCCGAACCATAAACAATGCCAATTAACATTGTTAAAGTGCTCAGAGCTCATTAAGGGACACGTTCTGATTTTGATGGGGGCGCACGGGCTGTCTGTGGCAGGCCAGTTGAATAGCAGCGGATACGCAGCAGGGAACCAGTCATGGCAGCTCCAGGAAATTCAGTGGGCTCCACGAAAGGGAGAATGGCGCAGAGAGGGACTCGGCCATTGGCACGCAGGTGCCATTGGCTCGGCGCAGGTTGTGGGGACAGTGGTCAGTAAGCACTCTGGCAGTGCAGCGGGTCATCGCCCTCCTGGCTTTGCGGGTCCATAAGAGGATGGGGCAAGGCTGCAAAACACAACTGGAGGCCACCTGAGCACAAAGAAGGCAGCAGCTGGCAATGGGGCAAGTTTATCAGATTTTGAGTCCAGTGGCGATGAGTAACAACACCTTCCACAGGAAAGGCAGAGCCTCAGGCATCAGCAGGGTAGAGGAGAGGGATGAGGGGCATTACCGAAGCACAGAATCAACCAGCAAAGAAGGAGCTACCTTGACATGACCATGAACCAGTGTCACAGGAGTCTGTGACTCTCCAAGCAGAAGATCACAGATATCCGTGCCCTTGTCGCCGAAGACTTCACACCTCGCAGCACTGGTTGCCGTGCCTTGCCAGTAGTCATCAAAGTCACTGTGGCCTTGAATTTCTTTGCTTCAGGCCCTGTCCAACGATAAGCTATGGACCTTAGTGGCATCTTGCAAACAGCTGCACAGTACTGCATCTCACGGGTCACTGATGCCTTATTTATGAATGCTGGACAGTACATTCAATTCCAGACAGACATGGCCTCACAGGCACAGAGGACAGGGGTTTCACCTCTATCACTGGATTCCCCCAAGTGCAGGGCATCATCGATTGCACCCATGTGACCATCAAGGCACCCAGTGACCGGCCAGTCAGATTCATCAACAGGCAGGCCTTCCACGCTCTCAACGTTCAACGGCTGCAACCCCAGCAAGAGCTTTCTCGATGTGTGTGCTCACTTTCTTGGCAGCTGCCATGACTCCTTCCTCCTCAGCCAGTCCAGGCTGCTGCAGCTCTTCACTCTACCCCCAAACTCTGTTGATGGATTCTAGGGGACAAGGGATATCCCATGAAGAGATAACAATTCTCCCCTCTAGGAGACAAAGGCACAGAGGTGATACAACCAAAGCCATCTGCTCACTAGGACAACCAGTGCACAGGCCATCGGGCTTCTGAAGATGCAATTCTGGTGCCTGGAGTGGTCAAGTTGCATCCTGCAGTACACTCCTGCAAGGGGGTCTCATTGTGGTGATCTCCTGTGCTCTCCATAATATGGCCCTCCAGAGAGGTGTGCACCTTGCAGAGAGTGAGGGCCTAGAAGGACACAGCACATCGGAGGAAGAGATGGAGGCAGAGGGGGAAGATTCAGAACACGTGGCTGGCCAAGCGCAGGGCTCTAGGGTCTGGTCAGGATGCCATTAACATCAGGGATAATCTAATTTAAGCTTGTTTCAACTCAACTCTTCTGACCAAGGAGCAACAGCGTGGTAGGGAACTCACTTTGAGCTGCCTGTAAGAACACTTCCATTGAAGGAGCAGCCTGGTACATGTAAACTCTTAATGCCAATGAAGGATTTACATCTGCCAGAGGTGTCACCGTCACTCCAGACAAACCCTTGCTCCCCTGCACCATTTCATACCTCTTCTTAATAAAAGGAGGTTTACATGTCTAGCTTCATGTGTCAATATTTACATGGTGCTCATAAAGGAACAGTTATAGCTGGATGAAACCTCACAGACTCTCACAGTACTCTGCTCGACACACAGCTACCTCTATGCGATGCTCCCCTTGTGGCCTCGGAGGAGGTGGAGGCAGCCTGCTCCCTTGTCTCTGCTCGCAGCTAAGATGCACATGGTGCTCATCCTCTTCCTAGAGGTGTCCCTAGGGCACCTCCAGAGGATGCTGCACCTGCATCATGCAGGGGCAGCCTCTATCACGGGACCCTACAGCACAGATTCTCCTTCTGTCAGAGGGGCCGAGGAGGCTGCTGCGGATGATGGCGCCCCATGATGGGTGGCAACCTCATCCTCCTCATTGACTGCCACAGCTGGGGCTCAACTGGCATCCCGTGCAGACATCCCTGCGCCATCAGTGCCACTGATCGGTCCAGGCTACATAATGTGGCATGCATCCTGTGTACATTACTGCACAGCCCCTGCTGCTGCATATGGCTCTCCATGAGAGTGGTCACTCAATGGAGGAGCTCATGCACGTCAAGCCCTGAGCAATGGTGCCGCACGAGCTGAATGGACTCCTTCATTCTCAGCCATGACCACCCGCTGCCTCAGGTAACTCCAACATGTGAGAGCACATCTGCTGCTGCTGATCTAGGTAGAACCTCCTTTCCTGTGATTCTTAAGGTCCTGCATCTGTGCTGAGCTGAGCAGGGCTGTGTCTCTCCCCTCCTTTGAGGGGGATTGCCCACAGCTGCCTCTGCCACCTTGTCCTGCACATTAGTGCCATGCTCATCACCCAGTCCCCCCCTATCTAACCATGCGTGGCCCCACTGAGGCGACTGTATCTGCACTGGTGGAGTGTGTACTTGGAAGGTGTGACGGTGCCTCTTCTGATGTGGCTGCGCTTGGCCCGGTGATGGTGAGAGAATTGGTCTCATTGCTTCGACATCTGCACCTGTGGAAGACACCAGAAGAGATCACGAGAACTAGCCTTGGAGAGCAAAGCCTTGGCATGTGCTGAGGCTTCCCAATGCAACAGTCTTCGGTATGCTGTCGGATGGGGTGGAGGGCAGTGCACCCCCTTAATGAATGCATTACACTCTCCATCACCATCTCCACCACTGATGCCCATTTCACCTTGCCCAACTTCCACACTGTCTGTAACTCTGCTGATGGCCATGGCTCTCTCCTCTGTGATGGTCGAAACCTGTATGTAGGGAACCCCTCCTCCAGGCATTATGAGCCCGTTTCTCCTGCAAGGACAAAAAGAGAGATGAGGTAATTCTGTCCTCTATAGCCAATGCCAGTTGCTCCTATTCATTTGTTTCAGCGCTGGCTAGTCCTCAGCAGCACTGTGGTCCTGAGCTATTCTGAGAGGTCAGTAAATATCCTGGGCACACACTCTTCCCATATCCTGGAGCAGCATGTGCCCTGAGGCACCTCAGCTGGTGTGTCTGCTGGAGGCTGAATACCCAGAGGCCTATACTGAGGGTAGTCTGTCACATTTGCCTTGCCAGAGCCTTGCCAAACCTCTTCAGTCACCGGATCCAGTTTCTGCAGACCACACTCCTGCTGACCATATCAGCTATCTCCATCCAGGCCTGTTTAGACCGGGTGAGTGTCCTCCTCCTGCCACCCTCCAGGAAAAGGACGTCCCTCTTCTCCTTAACAACCTCAAGGAGGACCTCCAGGTCCGCATCAGTGAATTGAAGGGCTGCCCTGCCTCTGGCCCCTCCTGAGACATTCTATGATCCTCCGAAGTGAAGGTGAAGCAGTGAAATGGTAGCTACAATAATGGCTGCTGCCGCCTGTTTAAATTGGGGCTTGCACAACAGCTCCACCTCCATTCCTGCCCATGCGGCTGCTAATTGGCCGCCAAACCTGTCTCCAGGCCAATTAAGGGGGTGCCCTAGTGAAACTTGGAGCCAGTGACTGTTTCCCCCGGAAGTGAATGGTCCCAAATTCCATTTCCCACCCCCCCGGAAGGAAAATCCTGTCCTAGGTATTCAGCTAGATTATAGGGGCGACTTCCGCCTGAAACAGGCATGAGGTCAGCAGAGTGGCTACGCAGTGCACCTGAAGCCAATTTTTGCATTCAGGCTTCATTTAAATGCCACCGACGAGCTTTGGGCACCCCATGGTACCCTGCTGCAGCTCGCTGGTTGTAGGAGGGCAAGAGATCGTCTTTCACCCACACTGAGCTGTGCAATAGTTCAGGCATGGCAGTGGAGTGGTGGTGGCAGGATGGGGGTGCTGATGGGGGGGGGCGGGGAGGGGGAGCAGGGAAGCAGCTTCCAGACGGAGTCAACCACAGACTGGCAGTGACCTGTAGTACTTTTGTGTAACCAGGAGGGACAATTCTCAAACAAATCGTTGGGTCTTTTCCTGAGGACCGCTGACTGAACGACTGATGGTGCAGTGTGTGTGTGTGTTATGCTCTGCCAATTTGTACCTGAACATTGCATTTGCTGTCCTACAACCGGCAGTATCCATAAGAAACAGGCAACAGTGCTACTTTCCTATTTACCGCTCCATCTGGTCACCTTTTTTGTCAAGAAATATATATCCGGCATTTGACAATCATCCCCTTCATCACTTAGATTATTTATTACAAAGACAACAAAATATTAAGCAAGTTAAATTTGCTGAAGATCAAACTTTGCAGGAGTACTTTAAAATAACATCTTCCACTTCTGATGAAAGGTCATCCACTGTTTCTCTCTCCATTCATTTTGCCTGACCTGCTGAGTATTTTCAGCACTTTCTTTTTATTTCAGACTTCCAGCAAAGCATTCAGTCAACATTGATATTAGCGACTATTGAGAAATAAATGCTTCTATTATAGACTTTCTCACTTAAAATCACTGGAGCGCATCTTTTCTGTTCAAGTAATCAACTCCAACTGGGCTCCACAGTGAAGTCCTTAAAAAGGTTACCACTAAAGGCAATGACACAAGAAACATGAGTGTAAAGACTTTAATTCTACCTACATTCTCATCTATGTACCAAATCAACATTTAAAAACTACATTATTTATGATACACATTAAATTGTATAAGCCATTGCATTTACCTTTTGTTCAATGTTTTCTTCAAATGGCTTCTCTGGATTTTCTAAAGAAATATCAAGTAGTTCAAACATCTTCTGTCTGTAAAACATGAATGGAAGGGAAAGTGACCAGTAAAAGTAATGTTGCTGCATCTAACTCTGCTTTAGACTTTCACCTACATATAAAAAATTAGTTTGACCATTATTTTGACATATTACTAGAATTAATATTCCTTAGGAATATTTACTATTAGAAGTGACAGAAAAGGAACCAATATTGTAAAAAAAAATACACCATGACCGAGATATTTCTTTGTTTCAAAGTTCTCAGTTTTCTTTTTCAAATGTTCTAATTTTACCCTGCTTTCCTAAAAACACTGACTCCTTACTTGTTTATGATTGCACTGCACTGGTTGCCCTTCAGTATCTCACTCAAGTGGCCTTGATAATGATTTTTTCTATTGAACTACGTGGAACCACAATGAAACCTGATCATGTATTTTCTTCTGAAGTGGCTGGACATTGTTCAGGAGCAGAAACCCTCGCCAATGCTCTATTCCTTAACCCAGAGTGCCCTGACACAAGTTATAGTGCCAATTACAGTAAGATCAACTATTTCAGCACAAATTAGGGATAAACATTCCTGCTCTGTATGACTGTTATCTGCGATATAAATTCACTGAGTGATTGCATGAACTACCCTCCATTCTTCACAACTAACAAAAAATATGTTTATGTATATCAGTGCACTATTGTCACAATTTATTCTAAAGCACCACAACAATTTACAGTTGTCTATCTAGCACTTAAGATTATGTCAAAGATTGAAGACAAGACCCAAAATAGAATTGCTTAAATTTGTATAATGCAGGGTTTGTAAGATTGCAAAGTTTTGATTTTCTCCAGCTTGTTGTTAAAGCAGGAATTCTTTAGCACACCTCAATCTGATACCTTGGGCTTCCATCAGTAGCAAGGTGGACAAGCCTGTCAATGGAATCAATATAAATCCACCATCCCAAAACATCCTCAAGTAAACACACTCCACCAATTAATTGAAGAAAAATGAATCTTCAAAAAGAATTAACATACCATTTCATTTAAGCAAGATACTGTTTTTTTCCTAACCAAATAAGGGCAGCCAAACTTAAAACAAGTGTTAATGAAGATCCATGGTAATTAGACAATTAGCACTTAAAACACTTACATGTCCTCTTCCAATATATTTGCTGCACTTTTCAGTATCATACTGTTCTTTTCCCATGAATTTTTCTCAGGATCAGGTGGCTGGATTTTTGCTGACATCAGCACTATTGTTTCATCATTTACCAGACAGCCTCGCTCATGATTCCTCTGCAGGCATAATTCAAGTGGGCACTCCAGAAACAGCTGTAAGAAGCCTATGGAATCTTTTAAAGAAATATGCAGCTGCTGATTGTTTGATCTTAAGTTTCATTTCTAAAGTTATAATGAAGCATATTCATTTAAAAAAAGACAATGGAGTAGAATTTCCACTTCTGCACTCATCAGCCTGTGATTTTGATTCAACAAAAGCGAATAGGTTGAGAATCACTGGTTGGCAAATGCAGAAGCAGAATTTCTACCACAGTATATCTCATATTAGTGAATATTTGAGTTCACACAAAGGACAATACAAAGTACTGGGAGTATAAATGCTATGAGCATAAAGCGCTCCCTAGCCATGTACAGCATCCATTAGATTCATGGTGAAGGTCAGTCTACCCAAACCGATAAATGTGCATAACCTGCATCGTACCAGTTTGAACTTTGCATTTATCACATAGGACAACTTTATGTCTTCTCTGAATGAGATATTCAGTTTAGTGCAAAACAGTGAACAATGTCTTAGGGAAACTATTCTATTTTTAAGACACTTGTTTAGATGCCAAAATATTGGAAGAAAATATTTAAAACAACTTTAGGCCAGCTGCTTCTTGATGCTGAACCAGAAAACGCCAAGGCACTCAATTTACAATAAAAATGCTACATTAAAAAGGCTGCAAAACCACTCATTATGTACCTGAGTAGAGACTTTAAATGCTTAAATCATCTTAGTAAACAGTTAATGATCCATAATACACTTTTTTGTAAAGACAATTGTCCAATATTTATACAAATAATGTTAATTTATGTACATTAGTAGACAAACAATAAATATTGCTTGATATAACAGACTTACTTCGCCTTGCTATCTGGTAAACTTCATATCTCATGCTTTGATAGTAGAAGTTGTCATCCAAAATTATAACTAAAGGTCTTGAATATGTGATGCAAACTAGGTATTGTTGCACTCCATGCTGAGTTTCTCCAGAGATAATATGCTGTTGTTTCAGTGACTGAATAAAACATTCCCATGTTGAATCACTTTTACTGCCAGAAATAGACAGGCAGCCATTTCCATTAATAGCCTGTATTAAGTGTTCAATGTATACCAACAGCTTATGCCTGTATGATTTCCAGAGTGAACCCTATGGAGCCAATAACACAAATAAAAAAACAAACATTGAAAAGTGTTTGGCATTCAGTGCGACACAAATACAAATTTAATCCTACAACATAGACTGAATTTGCATTGACTTGATATAAATAAATAAATAAATGTAAAATACAAAAGGTATGTTTGGATTATCATGTTTGGTCTCCTTACCTAAAGAAGAATATACTTTCCTTAGAGGGAGTATAACAAAGGGTTTGCTAGACTGGTATAAAAACAGAAAATGCTGGAAACACTCAGTAGGTCAGGCAGCGTCTGTGGAGAGAGAAGCAGAGTTAACGTTTCAGGTCTGTGACCTTTCATCAGAACCCCTGGTTGACCTTCTGATGAAAATTCAAAGACCTGAAATGTTAACTCTGCTTCTCTCTCCACAGATGCTGCCTGACCTGCTGAGTATTTCCAGCATTTTCTGTATTTATTTCATATATCCAGCATCTGCAGTATTTTGCTTTTATTATTCGCTAGACTGATTCCAGGTATGGGGGGATTGTCCCACGAGGAGAATGAGTAGACGAGGCCTATGTTCCAGAGAGTTTAGAAGGATGAGAAGTGATCTTGTTGAAACATATAAAATTCTTAAGGGGCTTGACAGGATGGATGCTGGGAGGATGTTTCCCCTGGCTGTGTAGTCTAAAACTAGGGATTACTGTCTCAGAATAACAAATCAGACATTTAGGACTGAGCTGTGGAGAAATGTTTTCGCTCAATGGATTGTGAATCTTTAGAATTCTCTAGCCCAGAGAGCTGTGAATGGTCAGTCATTGATTATATTCAAGACAGAGGTCAATAGATTTTTGGATACTAAGGGAATCAAAGATTATGGGGAGAGCGGTAAGGTAGAATTGAGGTAGATGATCAGCCATGATCTTATTGAATGGCGGAGCAGACTCAAAGGGCTGAATGGCCTACTCCTGCTCCTATTTTTTTATAGTCTTATCAATACAATTCCATAATAAAAACGAGAAATGCTGGAACCACTCAGCAAGTCTGGCAGCATCTGTTGAAAGAGAAGCAGAGTTAACATTTCGGGTCAGTGACCCTTCTTCGGAACCAGTTCCGAAGAAGGGTTCACTGACCCGAAACGTTAACTCTGCTTCTCTTTTCACAGATGCTGCCAGACCTGCTGAGTGGTTCCAGCATTTCTTGTTTTTATTTCAGATTTCCAGCATCTGCAGTATTTTGCTTTTATTTCAATACAATTCCATGTTTGACTAGATTTAGTCTGCTTATAGTGAGTCAATTTCATTCACAATGGATAATCATTACTCCATTCTCAACTAAATAATTTTAAGAAAACATTCAGCTATAAGGTTTACCCAGCTTGATACTTGCATGAATGGTATTTCCACTGAAAAACAATAGATCCAATATGGATTAACATTTGCTTTAACAAAAAGTAGCGAGTATACAGAACCAGAGGTTGTGCTTTAACCTCATTAAAAACAAAATCAATATTCCAAGAATGCCCGAGGTAAGGTTACAATCTAATAAACTTATCACAGTCTGGATTTTGTGGTTAAAAGAACAGTGAAGCTAACAGCACACGCTGTATTGAAGAGTAAACTGGACAGCGACTTCCAGTGTCCGCACATGCATTGTTAAATGCAGAAATCAGGAATTTGCTGTCCATGTTACTCTGTTCCTCCAGAAGTTTCACGAAACCGGTATCTTGCCAAGACACTCAGCATTCAAACACATGGAGCAGCCTGATGTTGCAGTATTTACATGACAGACCGCCAGAATTAGTTAGGGCTTGTCCATTCCAGTGTAATTTTTTCATGCCACAATAAGTATTACTTACTGCCAAACAACCTCTCTGGCAGTGAAAGTTAACTTTTACAAGTGTGTTGCCAGATTTTAATAATTGGAGATGAAAAAAAACAATTTTTTAAGAACTTTTTTTTCTTTTATCTCAGTCCCAGCTTCCTTTCCCTTTATTTCAATTTCTGTAATGATTTAGGGTTCATTTCTAGTGGGATAGAAAAGTTGTATTAAACTTGCAGAGAACCTTGTGTTAGCTCACACTTAGAATCATAGAAAGTTTAAGGCACAGAAAAAGGCCACTTGGCCCATTGTGTCTGTGCCGGCAGAAAAACAATCCACCCATTCTAATCCCACCTTCCAGCATTTGGTCCATAGCCCTGCAGATTATGGCACTTGAGGTGCATATCCAGACTCCTTCTGAAGGAGTTGAGGGTTTCTGCCTCAACTACCCTTTCAGGCAGTGAGTTCCAAACCCCCACCACCCTCTGGGTGAAAAACTTTTTCCTCAACTCCCCTCTAATTTTTCTACCAATCACTTTAAATCTATGCCCCCTAGTCACTGACCTAAGGTAAATAGGCCCTTCACCTCCACTCTATCCAGACCCCTTAACATTTTGATCAGATATCCCTTCAGCCTTCTCTGTTCCAAGGAGAACAACCCCAGCCTATCCAATCTTTCCTCATAGATGCATTTTTCCAATCCTGGCAACACCCTCGTAACTCTCCTCTCTACCCTCTCTAGTGCAATTACATCCTTGCTGTAATGAGGTGACCAGAACTGCACACAGTACTCAAGTTGTGACCTAACCAATGAGCTATACAGTTCCAGTATAACCTCCCTGCTGTTATATTCTATACCTCGACTAATAAAGGAAAGGATTCCATATGCCTTCTTAACCACCTTATCGGCCTGTCCTGTGACCTTCAGGGATCTATGGACATTCACTCCAAGGTCCCTCACTTCCTCTACAGTTCTCAGTATTTTCCCATTAATCATGTATTCCTCTACCTTGTTTGACCTCCCCAAATGCATCACCTCACACTTCTCCAGGTTGAATTCCATTTGCCACTTTTCTGCCCATCTGACCAGACCATCAATCTACAGCTGTCCACCACAGGGCCAATCTTTGTGTCATCTGCAAACCTCTTGATCATGCCCTCTACATTTACGTCCAAATTGTTTACACCATAAAAACCAAAGGACCCAGTACTGAGCCCTGCGGAACGCCACTGGAAACAACCCCTACCCATCAACAATTACCGTTTGTTTCCTGCCACTGTGACAATTTTGCATCCACCTTGCTGCATTTCCCTGGATCCCATGGGATTTTGTTTTAACTAGTCTGCCATGTGGGACCTTGTCAAAAGCCTTGCTAAAATCCATGTAGACCACATCTACCGCACTACCCTCATCTATCTTGCTTGTTACTTCTTCAAAAAATTCCATCAAGCCAATCAGACAAGATCTTCCCTTAACAAATCCATGCCATCCTTGATTAACCTGTGCCTTTCTAAGTGATAGTTTATCCTGTCTCTCAGAATAGATTCCAATAATTTGCCCACTACTGATTGGCCTGTAATTATTCAGTCTATCCCCCACTCCCTTTTTAAACAGAGGGACAACATTAGCAGTTCTCCAATCCTCCGGCACCACACCTGTCTTCAGTGAGGACTGGAAAATGATGGTTAGACCTTCTGCTATTTCCTCTCTTGCTTCTTTTAACAGCCTGGTGCACATTTCATCTGACCCTGGTGATTTATCAACTTTCAAGGATATTAATCCCATGAATACTTCCTCTCTCCCTATGTTTATCACATTCAATACTTCACACCCCTCTTCCTGAACTACATCTGCACCATCCCCCTCTTTTGTGAAGACAGATGCAAAGTATTCATACCAGCATCTTCCACCCCTACACATAGGTTATCTTTTTGGTCTTTTATGGGCCCTACTCTCTCCTTAGTTATCGTCTTACACTTAATATATTGATAAAACATCTTTGGGTTTGCCTTGATTTTGCTTGCCAATATTCTTTCATGCCCTGTCTTTGCTTTTCTAATTTCCTTTTTGATTTCACCCCTCCACTTTCTATACTCCTCTCAGCTTTCCGTAGTATTGACTTCTCGGTGTCGGACATATGCTTTCCTCTTCTGCCTTATCTTACCCTTTAGGCTCCTTGACATTCATGGGGCTCTAGATTTGGCCGTCTCACTTTTTCTTTGTGGGAACATGTTTACTCTGAACCCCTTGAATGCCTCCCACTGCTTGGACACCGATTTACCTTCAAGTAGCTGTTTCCAATCCACTTTCACTAAATCACTCCTCAGTTTAGTAAACTTGGCCTGCCCCAATTGAGAACTCTAACTCCTGTTCTATCTCTGTCCTTTTTTTTAATTATGTTAAAACTGACTGAATTATAATCACTACCACCAAAATGCTCTCCCACTGCCACTCCTTCCACCTGCCCATCTTCATTTGCGAAAACTAAGTCTAAAACTGCACCCTCTCTTGTTGGACTTGCTACATACTGGCCAAAAAAGTTCTCCTGAATGCACCTGAAGAATTCTGCTCCCTGAATTCCTTTTACACTAAAACTATCCCAGTTAATACTGGGGTAGTTAAAATCCCCTACTATTACTGCCCTAGTGTTCTTGCACTTCAGAGATTTGCCTACATATCTGCTCTTCTATCTCCCGATGACTGTTTGGGGGTCCATAGTACACTCCCAGCAGTGTGATTGCCCCTTTTTTGTTCCTTAGCTCAATCCACGTGGCCTCATTTGATGAAACTTCGAACATATCTCCCTCCTCACAGCTGTAATAGTTTCTTTGACCAAAATTGCCACTCCCCCTCCTGTCTTATCCCCCTCCCTATTGCGTCTGAAAACTCTGTAACCAGGAACGTTGAGCTGCCATTCCTGTCCCTCCTTAAGCCACATTTCTGTAATAGCTATGATATCATACTGCCATGTGTCTATCTGTGCCCTCAGCTCATCTGCTTTATTTGCTATCCTCCTTGCACTGAAATGGATACCATTGAGCACTGCCAAACTTTTTTTTAAATTTTCTAACCTTTATTTCCTGTCTTCCAGACTCATCCATTAATTTTCTGCCTTCCATTTACATTTCTGATTTTGTCCCAACTGAGTCAATCCTCAGAACGCCATCCCCAGCTGACCTAGTTTAAACCCTCCCCAACAGCACTCGCAAAACATCCCGCAAGGAACTCAGTCCTGGCTCTGTTCAGATGCAACCCGTCTGGCCTGTACAGATCCCATCTCCCCCAGAGCCAGTCCCAATGTCCCAGGAATCTACTTGGGCGTACTGTGAACAGTTCTGGTCTCCATATTATAAAACGGATATAGAGACACTAGAGAAGGTGCAAAAAAAAGATTTACTGGAATGATACCAGAACTGAGAGGAAAGCCTTGAACAGGTTGGTGCTCTTTTCTCTAGACAAGAGAAGACTGAGTGGTGACCTGATAGAGGTATTCAAGATTATGAGGGTTTGATAGGGTAAACCAAGAAAATATATTTCCACACCAAAGAGAACAGAACTAGGGGCCATAAATATAAGATAGTCACGAATAAATTCAATAGAGAATTCCAGAGAAACTTCTTTACCCAGAGAGTAGTTAGAATGTGAACTCACTACCACAGGGAGTAGTTGCAATGAATAGCATGAATATATTTAAAGGGAAGCTATATAAATACAAATGGGAGAAAGGAATGGAAGGATATGTTGTTTCTGCCAAAAGCCTAAGTTCTGGAATTCCATCCCTAAATCTCTCCACCCCTTTTACCTCCTTTAATACACTCCTTAAAACTTACCTCTTTGGTCAAGCTTTTTGGTCATCTAGCCTAACATCTCATTATGTGGCTCAGTGTCAAATTATTGTTTGATAATGCTTGTAAAGCACATTGGGATGTTTTGTTATGTTAAAGGCACCATATAAATGCAAGTTGTTGCTATTGTTGGTGAAGCAATTAGATGAATAATCATTTAAATAATAGTCTGCCTTTTGATTCTTCCTACCAAAGTGCATGCCCTCCCACCTATTTTTGCATCGTCAGAAAATTTGGATATATTACACTCTGCCCCCTCCTCCAAGTCATTAATATAGATAGTAAATAATTGAAGCCCTAGGACTGATCCTTCTGGCACTCCACTAGTTACATCTTTCCAACCAGAAAAAGACCCATTAATCCCAACTCTCTATCTTTGTGAGTTAACCAATCCTCAATCCATGCTAATACATTACCCCCAATACCATGAGCTCCTATCTTGTGCAATAATCTTTTATGTGGCACCTTATCGAATGCCTTCTGGGAATCTAAATACTCTACATCTACCGGTTCCCCTTTATCAACTCTGCTTATTATATCCTCAAAGAACGCTAACAAATTTGTCAAACATGATTTCCCTTTCACAAAACCATGTTGACTCTTGTTTGATTGCATTAAACTTTTCTAAATGCCCTGCTATTTCTTCCTTAATAATGGACTCTAGCATTTTCCCAATGATCGATGTTAGGCTGACTGGCCTATAGTTTCCTGCTTTTTGTCTCCCTCCCTTCTTGAACAGGGGCGTCACATTAGCCATTTTCCAATCCGCTGGGACCTTCCCAGAATCCAGTCAGTTCTGAAATATTTTGACCTCCACTATCTCTGCAGCCACTTCCTTTAAAACCCTTGGATGTAGGCCATCAGGTCCAGGTGACTTGTCTGCCTTTAGTCCCATTAGTTTGTCAAATACTTTGTCCCTCATGACAGAGACTGTTACAAGATCTTTCCTCCCATTAGCTCCTTGCTTATCTGATATCTGTGGGATGTTTATAGTGTCCTCCACTGTGAAGACCGATGCAAAATATTGGTTTAAATTATCTGCCATTTCCCTGTTTCCCGTTATCAATTCTCCAGTCGCATCCTCCAAGGGTCCCACGCTCACTTTAGCTACTCTCTTTTTATATACCTGTAGAAGCTATTGCTTTTTAAAAAATATTTCTTGCCAATTTACTTTCATAATCAATTTTCTCCCTCTTTATCAGCTTTTTAGTCATCCGCTGCTGGTTCCCAAAAAATTCCCAATCCTCTGGTCTACTACTAGTTTTTGCCGCTTTGTATGTCGTAGTTTTTGATTGGATACTCTCCTTGACTGCCTTTGTTAACCACAGGTGGTTCATCCTGCTCATCGAATCCTTCTTTTTGACCGGGATAAATTTTTGCTGAGCGTTATGAAATATCTGCTTAAATGTCTGCCACTGCTCATCCACTGACCTTCCCCTTAGTCGATCTTCCCAGCCCGCTTCAGACCTCAGTAATTAAGTTGAGGACACTGGTTTGAGACCCAAGTTGCTCGCCCTCAAACTGAATTTGAAATTCTACCATGTTGTGATCACTACCCCCTAGAGGATCCTTAACTATGATATCGCTTATTAATCCTACATCATTACACATTACTAGATCCAGGAGTTTGCTCGATCGCTTTAGGAAGTTGGAAAGAAACATCACAAAGTTTTTCCTTGACTGATGGGCTGGGCTTGATGGTCTCTTCTCAAGGTAAATACTGTGCATTTATTATGACTTTTACTCCATATGCAAGACTGCTAAATCATTCACACATTCTATGTACTGAGATTTGTTTGTTGGCACTGTTAGTATAGCCATTATTAGTATAGCCATCATAGGCATTATTAGTAGGTGTCTGCAGAAAGAGCATGAAGTTAAAGACACTTTTACTTTCAAACTAACACATCAGGTTAAGCCATACTTGCCTGGAATTTCCAAGGGCACCCAATCTCCCCCTGCAACTGGCAGGAACCACAGAGAAATGGCAGCTTCTCCAGGCTTTCCGCCAAATTTACAGCGATAGATCGGGGAACTCTTGCGGAAAACCATTATTTGAAAAAATAAGTATTTATTCAAAAATAAATGATAAGTAGTGCTGAAAATGTAAGCCATTAACTGGCAATTCCTGTTCATTTGAAAGCAGATTATAATTTAAGATGCTGTTGTTGGAAGCCTGACCGTTGCTGAAGGATTGTCCAGGAAACGGTCATCATCAGCCAGCCCTGTCAGCGAGAAAGCTTCTCCCGAGATAAGGTCATCATAACACAGCACCAACGACTGGGACTTTGGCTGCAGAACCTTCAGCAGACGGCGAGCGAATGTGGATTTCCCGGCAGCCGGAAGGCCGGCCACCAGACCCAGGGTCAGGCCGGTCTCCCGGCGCTCCTCCAGCGCTGCCGGACGGCGCAAGGACCGCGCGGCAACGCCGCCTTCACAATCCCAAACACAAACCTGGCATTCCAACCTCGGAACGTTTCAATCTCCGGTGTTCCGACGCTGCGCGCGCAGCTGTCGGAAATCAGCTCCTGCTGATTGACAGGCCGCGTTGACCAGTGACGATCGGCTGTAACCTGGAGATCGCCAATCCAATGCTGGGTGGGCGGGTCGGATCACTGAGATCTGCAGGTGAGGAGCAGGTAGGGGGCGCTTTAAACACAGAGGCCAAGGTGTGTGTAAAACAGTTCAGGTGTGTCCCCATGAACTTCTTGCCCTCACCGAGACCAGGTAAGGACAGCAGATTTCTTTCCCTCAAGGACATTAGTGAACCAGATGGGTTTTTACAACAATCGACAATGATTTCATGGCCTAGCTTTTTAATTCCAGATTTTTATTAATTAAATTCAAATTACACCTTCTGCTGTGGTAGGATTTGAACCCATCTCCCCAGAGAAATACCCTAGGTCTATGGTTTACTAATCCAGTGATAATACCACTATGCTACTGCCTTTGAAAGACAAAGTATTAGTACACTAGGCACACTACAGCCTGCCAAGCTGAACATTGAGTTCAATAATTTCAGAGCACGACAGGGCCTCCCATTTTACTTTTATTTTTAGTTACTTTTTCTTTTTTATATATTTTTGTGTTTTATTTTATTTTATCATAGTTTGTTCAGTTTGCCTACCCACTTTTTTTTATGTTTGTACTTGCAGCTGTTCAGTTTTCAGTCTGTAAACACCCTATCTGTACTAATGCTTTGTCTTTCAACACACCATTAACATATTGTTTGCCTTTGCTCCATGACCCTCTGGTTGGTTATTCTCTGTGACCTTGTCCTATCTACACCTTCTCCTTTGTTATCTCTTACCCTACCCCCGCTTTACTTGCTTAAAACCTTTCACATTTCTAATACCTGCCAGTTCTGAAGAAGGGTCACTCACCTGAAACATTAACTCTGCTTCTCTCTTCACAGATGCTGCCAGACCTGCTGAGTATTTCCAGCATTTCTTGTTTTTATTTCCCTTAAAGAACCCAGGTCCCAAAACTCCACATGCACTCATTTAATTTGGGTGAGGTGTCTACTTTGGGGAGAGCTTCACCTGAAGTTACAACATTCAGTGTGGAACCTTATTTTGATATTTTTTCTATATTTCATCAAGGCTCATGCCTGCCTATATCACAGATTGCTGTGCTTTCAGAATTCAGGCATTGCAAAATGGAATGGGGCTGCATTTCCAATGAGTACTTCCATGTGGCACTGTCAAAAGTAGTAATTTCCAATGTATAGATATATATGGATTGGGCCTTCTTATTAAATTGCCTCAATTCTCCCTAAACATTAGTTTATACAGCACACCAATCCCTTTCCAAAAAGGCACAGAACTGACCAGTTTCCAGACCTCAGGAAATGTTACTCCTACAGGGCTCAGTAGTTGTGCAAGATCTGCTGCAGGTGACAACCTGATTTTTCCTCCTTTCCTGTGGGGAAGCATCTAACCTTTACTTAAAAATTCCTGCGAAGACAGATTTTGTTTTTGATGTAGACCTATTGGCATAAATCTGTTTCTTCTCACTCTCTGGAACAAGACCAATACATTATGCCATTACCACATTCACTGCAATCAAATCCTTTCTACTTTCCTTTCTCATTCTGCAGGACAAAGACAATTCCAAAGCAGCATAGTTTCCTTTCTCTTCCTTTGCTTTTCCCAACTAACTCCTCTTAACCTAAAGAGTTTGAAACCTTATCAGCTCCTTTTCCATGGGCATTGATTCCTCTCTTCAAAACTGCTACAATTAGTCCCCACTTTGAAAAGCTCCTCTCTCACTCAAACTACCAAATTTCACTCAATCCCCTTTCGTCTCAAAGTTCTCAAATGCATTATTGCTGACCAGCTTTATTCTCAAACCCCACGACTCCCTGTTCAAATGCTTTCAACCTGGTTTCTGTCCTGCCAACAGCCCTGAGACTGCCTGGTGTAACTATGAACAAGCCACATTAAGACATCTTGGCCTTTCGGTGGTCTTCCATATGGCTGACCAGTCTATCAGTCTCCATTGCCCCCCCGCCCCCCCTCAATGGTCCAGATCTATGGTATTATCCTCTCATAGTTCCTCTCCTACATGTTTTAACAAAGCTGGCAATGATTTCAGTCCCATGCTCTGGCATGTTCCAAAATCCCATCCACATTTTTAGGTGTGATGTCTCTGAAAGTGGACTTTAGTTGCTCCTGTTTCCCATGCACCTATCTCATGAAATGTCATACAGTTGTTAAATCTCATTAATTGAATACAAGTACACAGAACTGAAAATTGATAGAGAAAAAGAATGATCATACAGGTTTTGCTTAAGGCACATTGATGAAGACAGAGTAAAAGGAAAATCATCATGCATATGGTTGTAGTATTTATGACCTGGTATTACTTAACATTTGGTCCCCAAATGCATATGTATTTAATTTTCAATGTTCCTACCCTAACTTTAGGAAGACAAAAAAAAATCATCAAAAGTATCTTTTTTAATTTGGATTTTTGAGGTTACAATTTCATAATTATTGTATATAGTAAGTATATAAACAGATTAGTACCCAATCAGAACAGGTAAAATGATTTGAAATGAGTGTTATAAAAACAATCACTAGTTCAGTCGTATTTAAATGTTAATGTTTAGTAAGTCATGGGATCAATTCTGTAGTACAGCTATAAATGCCTCATAGCTGCTGTTACACTTCATTCATTTGATGATTATCATTCACAGGCATTAGAGTATGACAAATAATTTGTGTATTTACATTTTACCAATCATTCAGAATTTTAAACTCTACTTATTTAAAAATGGGTACTAACATAAGACATTACATTCCTAGAGTTTATAACAGACAACAAAATATTGAAAGGTTAAGGTGATGTGATAACCCACAAAACATTGAAATATTGTCCTGCATGCTTCATGTTCTTTAAAATAGGTGCAGAATTAAACAGATTTCCTGAATGTGTAACTATTAATTAGCTTAGTGAAAATAATTCAATCTAGAAATATGCAATTCATACCAGAGTGATAGAAGATTTGTTAAGTATTATAGAGTTCTCTATTATTGTACAATATTTGATTCTGCTCAAGCACCTGTATTAACTGGTTCAAGAGCAAGTAGCTTGTAAAGACATTGTAACTGACTACAGCATAAAATATCATGGTCAAAGTCATTTCAGTCAAATCAAACCAGTTTAAAATTGAAAATGTGAAAATCTGGAAAATGTTGTCATTTAAGATCAGTCCTTTCTGTTCACCTTCCGATAGCTTGTCAGTTGAATCACTGTGTGAATAGGATTGCCAACAGTCAATCCTATAGTAGTCTCAATCAATTATAGATAAGGTACTTCTTGGGCTAGGCACTTTAAGTATATATTCCTCAATGTGTCCCAGGTATTTTTCCAACAGTCAAGACGTTAAAAATCTTTTGAACACCTAGAATCATCGAATCAACCCTCTTTTATGGAATCGTGTCAGTACTCCATGACCTCTAATGTAAATGAATATAGTCACATGGCAGACGCCAAATCAATCATTTTAAAGTGCAATAATTTTCTATGCTTGATGTCAGTATATGAGGTCTGATTCCAGATCAGTGAGTTCTTTTTGAAGTCTTTTGATAAAAAAGCAAGTATTTAGCAGACATTGAATTTTTTTAAAAAGGGAAAGCTTGTAATTGGCCAGAAGAGACCAAGCACATCATCTCCAAGACTGATACCAGTGTGTTTTGAGAGGCTCCGTCTAATTGATGTCACAGAAGCACAGCTGTCTGTATTTTCCTCTTCTACATGGAACACTTCATTGTTACCTTATGCAAATTCTACTAATAAAATTGACACAAGTAATTCTATTGTATGGAATTTGCATATGTACAAGTTATCCCATAAGCTAAATCTTTTCTCAATTTCTTACATTTTCAGTCTTTTCTACTGATCTACAACTTACATGCCGTCAAATTTCAGAACCCACTGAAAGTGACGAATAGGCTAGTAAAAGCCAAGAAAACTTGCATAGGATTAGATAAATTACTGGCTATCTGCAAATTGTAATGGGCATTATGGGTGGAGATCCAGTGAGCAGGATCTTTGCTCCCTGAACTCCCACACCAAACTGGTGTGGAAACTTTCAGAAAATTCACCCTTTTATGTCTACAGGACAATATCCTAATGGCTGGTCTCAATAGCAGACTTTGCTTTGGGCTACTGATTTATTACTGATTCAATAGATTAAAGTACAGTTCAACTACTCAAATAACATTGTTACAGTATTCTTCACTCTGGCAGTTCAAATGAAATGGGATAGCGTTGATGTACATATTAATGAATTTAAACAAAATGGTTTAGGATTATCTACATTTTCTTTTGCTAACATAGTAAGATTTTCTAAAACAAAATTGTTAACTTTTTTTGAATTATTTGAATCCATTGTGATGCAAAGTGCTTAACAATTTAGCTGTGGGACTAATGAAACGTAATTAAGAATTCACTGTAGATCACTTTAGAACAACGTCCCTTTAAAATATATCAACAAAAATCAACATTAAACTGATTTTTTTGCTTTTAGATTATGTATCAGCAAAGTAACATGAAGAAGAAAGCCTTTCAGCCAATTTGATCTTATTCTTTCAGAATACTAACCCAACTGTCTTCCCAATAAAGTATTCAGCTGTTAATCATGCTCTTGTGTCTCCGATTAAGTATTAGCAACTTTTTTTACTTCTTGAACAAAAATTGTTCTGAATCGATGCTTCTCAAACCTACACCATTAATAGTTCAGATGAAAAAAAACATAGCAGGCCCATGTAACTAGAACTCTAGAACTGAGTGAATGTGAAAGATAGTCAAATTTATTGACATCAAGCAGACATGCAAATTTCTATTGTGCAGTAAGCAAATAAACACAAATCAATTTTTTTGAGGATTGACATGAACAGAGCAAATATTGATTACGTATCTGTGGAGAGAGAAGCAGAGTGAATGTTTCAGGTCTGTGACCTTTCATCAGAAGTTGGTGAAAGGTCACAGACCTGAAATGTTAACTCTGCTTCTCTCTCCACAGATGCTGCCTGACCTGCTGAGTATTTCCAGCACTTTGTTTTTATTTCAGATTTTTAGCATCTGCAGTATTTTGCTTTTATTTTATTGATTATGTATGCCAAGAAATTCAACTTGTACCCAAAGCGGACACAGAGTCGATAGAGCAATGGTTCTGTGCACCAGTCCACGTTGGCCTGAGGCCTGAGCCAAATTTAGCTTTGGGATGCAGTAAGCACACATTCGGAGAGGATAGTAAATCAGTTGGCTCCGATGCTGATCCAGTTAAAAAGTCATTGCCAGGGGGTGAGGGAGCCTTGAAAGTGCCGGCTGTGGCTCAGAGCTTTGGTGGGGAGGGCACAGGATCTGTCCTCTTGCTTTTCCTAGACCCACAAAAATAAAACAAAGTTTCCTGGATTTTTTTCAAGTGGCCTCCAGTGGCTGGTTAGGCCACTCAACACCTGATATAACTAGGTGGAGCATGCGTGGCATAAGCTGTACCCATTTGTATCTGAATGTTGCAGTTGGGGTACTAGACCCAGTGTAGACCCTGATTTGAATATTTAAAGAGCCTACCTTATTTTCAGATAGGTTCTGTGGATGATTTAAAGATGCCCAAGCCAATAAGGTGCACTTCTGGCACAGTGCAGGCATGGTAATTCGCAATCCTAAATTTGGAGGTCTAACACTTTACTTGTGAAAATTGGGCAACCATGAGGTGAATTTATCCTCTGTAAAGTCCTGTTATTAACAATTTCAGTTTTCTCTGCCCACTCTATTAAAAAAAATTCCTGATACTTTAGCTTTGAGACCCGTTCAGAGCCTAGTGTAAAACCAGCAGCGGTATTAAAGCGCTCCACTACCATTGAAACTTCACCAGGACTGAATAAGGTTTCTAAGAATGTGTTGCACATTCACTTCTTAACAGCAATAATTATAAATAATGATTATATATAGAAACAAGGTAGACTTTTTTTTCTTCTACCTCTTTCTGAGGTATATATCTGGTCGGTAATATCACTAGACGCAGATAAGCCATACTTTGTGTTCATTGACTGCTGAGGCTGAACTTATACTGTGGGGGGCACAGTAGGTCTAGGAGGCACAATAGGTCGAGGAGGCACGATAGCTCTAGGAGGTACAACAGGATTTTGATGCGTTGGTACATGGGCTGCATGAGGTACTGGATTTTCTGTTGAAGCATATTGCCTGAAAGCAAAGAAGACTTTTAGCCTCTGATAATATAAACTTAAATATGCACTGTACAATTTTCATTGCTTTTTATACAAATAGTAATTACACACATGCATGGCTTCACCTTAAAGACCAAGTTGAAGGGTATGTTGCAATAATGAAGCCAACTCTTTTGTACGCTAGTAAGGAATACAAGCAGTCTCATGGAACTTGACAAGTTCCATGTGTTATTTATGATTGATACGGTGTATCAAATGACAAATTAAAATCACCAGCATGGAAGTCCTGTTGAGTAGAGTTGGCAATGAAGTCATAGAGTCAGAGAGACAGAAACATACAGCACAGAAACAGGCCTTTCAGCCCATCGTGTCTGTGCCGACCATCAAGCACCTACCTATTCTAATCCCATTTTCCAGCACTTGGCCCGTAGCCATGTACGCTATGGCGTTTCAAGTGCTCATCTAAATACTTCTTAAATGTTGTGATGGTTCCTGCCTCTACCACCCCTTCAGGCAGTGCGTTCCAGATTCCAACCACCCTCTGGGTGAAATTTTTTTTCCTCAAATCCCCTCGAAACCTCCTGCCCCTTACCTTAAATCTATGCCCCCTGGTTATTGACCCCTCCACTAAGGGAAAAAGTTTCTTCCTATTTAATCTATCAATGCCCTTCATAATTTTGTATACCTCAATCATGTCCCCCCTCAGCCTTCTCTGCTCTAACGAAAACAACCCTAGCCTTTTCAGTCTCTCTTCATAGCTGAAACGCTGCAGCCCAGGCAACATCCTGGTGAATCTCCTCTGCACCCTCTCCAGTACAATTACATTCTTTCTACAGTGTGTTGCCCAGAACTGTACACAGTACTCCAGCTGTGACCTAACTAACGTTTTATGCAGCTCCATCATAACCTCCCTGCTCTTATATTCTATTCCTCAGCTAATAAAGGCAAGTATCCAATATGCCTTCCTAACCACCTTATCTACCTGTGCTGCTGGCTTCAGTGATCTATGGACAAGTACACCAAGGTCCCTCTGACTCTCTGTACTTCCTAGGGTCTTACTATCCATTGTATATTCCCTTGCCTTGCTAGTCCTCCCAAAATGCATCACCTCACACTTCTCAGGATTAAATTCCATTTGCCACTGCTCTGCCCATTTTACCAGCCCAATTATATTGTCCTGTAATCTAAGGCTTTGCTCCTCACTATTTACAACACCACCAATTTTCGTGTCATCTGCGAACTTACTGATCATACTTCCTATATTCACGTCTAAATCGTTAATGTACACTACAAACAGCATGGGTCTCAGCACCGATCCCTGCGGAACACCACTGGTCACAGGCTTCCACTCGCAGAAACAACCCTCGACCATCACCCTCTGCCTCCTGCCAGTAAGCCAATTTTGGATCCAATTTGCCAAATTGCCCTTGATCCCATGGGTTCTTACCTTCTTAACCAGTCTCTCATGTGGGACCTTATCAAAAGCCTTACTGAAGTCCATGTAGACTACTTCAACTGCTTTACCTTCATCCACACATCTAGTCACCTCCTTGAAAAATTCAATCAAGTTAGTTAGACATGATCTCCCCCTGACAAAGCGATGCAGACTATCCCTGATTAATCCCTGCCTCTCCAAGTGGAGATTAATCCTGTCCCTCAGAATTTTTTCCAATAGTTTCCCAACCACTGAGACCCTTAACAAAGCACAGCTTCATTGGTTTGTCCACATCATTCGTACACTGATAAGTAGGATTCAAAGCAAATTCTGATAACCAGCAATATTCCTGTGGCAGGTATACATGCTGTGAAGACAACTTCAAAATGACTTAAGCGAAATGAAGGAGCCCCACTGATGATTCAGAAGTTATAGCAATAGACAGGCCAAGATGACATTTTAAACACCTCGATTGGATCATCCCTCAATCTTCTATATTGAAAGGAAAGCAAGGCAAGTTTGTGTAACTGTCCTCATAATTTAATCTTCTAACCTCCAGAATCATTTTGATGAATCTGCCCTGCACCTCATCCAAGGCCAAAATATCCTTCCTGAGATGCAGTGCTCAGAACTGAATGCAGTACTCCAAATGGGGTCTGACCAAGGCTCCATACTACTGAAGCATAAGTTCCATTTATATTCCAGCCCTCTTGAGATCAAGAAAACATTATATTAGCCTTCTTGATTGTGTTTTGTGCCTGTCCACTAGCTTTTAGTGAGCTTTGCACATAGACATCCTAACATCTTTGATCTTCCATAGTTTCTAGTTTCTCACCATTTAGAAAATACTCTAAGTTGTATTTCTTGGATCCAAAGCGGATGACCTCACCTTACATTGAACTCCAGTTACCATCTGTCTATGTTCCTTTGTAACTTCCTGCTCCCATCTATGCTACTTACCATGCCTCCTAATTTAGTGCCCTCAGGAAACTTTGACGTACAACTCTGTATTCCTTCATGCATGTCATCGATAAATACGGTGAAAAGCTGAAGTCCCAGTACAGATCCCTGGGGAACATCACTTATCACATCCTCTCGATCAGAGTATGTAGCCTTCATCCCAACTCTCTTTCTCCTATCTCCCAACCAATTTACAATCCATGTCACAAGGTTGCCTCCAATTCTGTGTGCTTTAATTTTGTGAATAATTTCTTGTATGAAACATCCTCAGGACAACCCTGAGGATCTCAAAGGCAATCTATAACTTTTGAAATATAGTCACTGTTATTTAATAGACAAACATCGCAGGCAATCTGCACACTGTACGGTCCCCCAAAAAATAATGAAATGAATAACCAGTTAATTTTTTTTTGATTTTGTTGATTGAGGACACTTGGAGAAGTCCTTGCTCTACTTTGGAAAAGTGCTATGGGATCTTTCACATCCAACTGAACAGCTTGACAAGAGCTTGGTTTAAAGTCTCAGCTGAAAAATGGTGCCTCCGACAATGCATCATCCGTCAGTACTGCACTGAAAGATCAGTCCAGATTATGTTCTCAAGTCCTGTAGTAGGGCATAAACCTTTTGACTCATAGCTGAGATGACAACCACTAAGCAAAGATAACTCTACGCTCCTGCTCACCCTGCGATTGAACAATTGAGAGAGCATAATTCTTGGTAATTTTACAGTTATTACTTCCATCATGGAGACTGCATGACCACTATTATTTTGATGTGACGAATATTGTTTCCATTTGGGAGAAATTCAGCAGCACTTATACATACCTTTGTGGAGTATCAGTTGCATAGGTATTTGTATTCCCAGTAGAAATAACCTAGAAATACAGCAAAAGCAACCAGTATGTTATTATTCTACCCTTTACCTTTGTAATACTGAAATATACTAAGCCACGAGGTTTATGGTGAATAATAAAACACATTTAAGGTGAAATTGTGCTATGCAATATGAGTAATGAACATGTTAATGCATTTGTGTGAAAGTTGTTTATGTGCAAGTTGTTTATGATAAGCAAGAGGGTGGAAAGTTATCGGGGGTAAGTGGAAATGTGGAGTAGTCAGTTCAGCCATGAACTTATTGAATGGCGGAGCAGGCTCGAAGGGCCGAGTTGCCTACTCCTGCTCCTAATTCATATGTTTGCATGTATATATATATATATATATATATATATATATATATATATATATATATATATATGTTTGCAAGTTCTCCCTGTGACTGTGTAGATTTCTGCCAGGTGCTCTGGTTTCCTCTCACAGCCAAAGACTTGCAGGTTGATAGGTAAATTGGCCGTTGTAAATTGCCCCTAGTGTAGGTAGGTGGTAGGAGAATGGTGGGGATGTGGTAGGGAATATGGGATTAATGTAGGATTAATATAAATTGGTGGTTGTTGGTCGGCACAGACTTGGTGGACCGAAGGGCCTGTTTCAGTGCTGTATCTCTAAATTAAAAAAAAAAATAAATGTATGCTGTTTTAACAGATATATTAAACCTTTCTTTGGTTGGAGAAGACTTTGGCTGTGGAGAATACTGAGGCAATAGACAGTTCCATCCTGATAAGATGTCAGCACAAGTCCTACCCCAGAAAATATGCTTCTTGTGAGCCAGTCATTGCCATTAATTTTGGCTGTGGTGAAAAGTACTGCCCAAAGCCCTTTATCTTTTTGGGTGAAGGAAAAAATGGAATGAGGCATCGAGGTGGCAAAAACTAGATGTGCAATAAATACTTATACAGTGCACTTCGGCAAGATGTAGTTCTGCATTAATTGGAATAAACATCAATAATATCTTAATTGTACAGTTCTGGTCGCCACACTATAGGAAGGAAGTGATTGCACTGGAGAGGGTGTAGAGGAGATTCACCAGGATGTTGCCTGGGCTGGAGCATTTCAGCTATGAAGAGAGACTGGGATAGGCTGGGGTTGTTTTCCTTAGAGCAGAGAAGGCTGAGGGGGGACCTGATTGAGGTATGCAAAATTATGAGGGGCATAGATAGCGTAGATAGGAAGAAACTTTTTCCCTTAGCAGAGGTGTCAATAACGAGGGGGCATAGATTTAAGGTAAGGAGCAGGAAGTTTCGAGGGGATTCGAGGAAAAATTGTTTCACCCAGAGGGTGGTTGGAATCTGGATCACATTGCCTGAAGGGGTGGTAGAGGCAGGAACCCTCACAACATTTAAGTAGTATTTAGATGGGCACTTGAAATGCCATAGCATACAAGGCTACAGGCCAAGTGCTGGAAAATGGGATTAGAATAGATAGGCTTGATGGCAGGTGTGGATACGGTGGGCCAAAGGACCTGTTTCTATGCTGTATAACTCTATGACTTTATGACTTTAGAAAATATTAGAATATGCACCTATATCTATGATAACTTCACAAAATATCTGTATGAATGTCGGCCCCATTATAACTGCTTATCTGACTGACAGAAATTTAGTAGTAGCAGTAGTAGTATCTGTATGAAATTGCTCCTATGTGTATGATAACGTGATAAAAAAATACTGTTAGCCTGGGACATTATGAATTTCAATCCATGGTACAGAGGGGTTGCTGAAATCATAGTGTTTCTTACTGGATTATTTCTCTGATTGCTTTGGTTTGAGAAAGTTTTCTGTGGTTGTCTTCTAGTCTGTGTTCTGTAAAATAAAGTTATATCAATAAGAAATGCCATGGTTAGAAAACAACAACTACAGATTTTGGAATGCCACCATGTTTATATAGTTTTCTTATTTCAGGTTTTAATCCTGAGGGAACAATACATCTTGTAAATGTTTTTATCTTGTGAACAACTCCCAGCCCCGTTTTATGAACAGTGCATTCTTTATTCCATAAATTGATAGGGCAAACTTCATTCACCCAGTCCTGCCATCTTCAAAGTCAACAGGCTCAGAGTAGCCAATAATCAATGTACCAGTAGGGAGGGGAAACATCAGCCCAGGTTTCCACTTCTGATTGCTATCCGGTGGCTCCTGATAGCAAATGCAGATTTGGCCATCTAGTGAGGACAGGATCAGGCCTATCTTTGATGCCTCAAATAGAAATAGCATGCCAATGTTTGCTGTCTGGTTTCACCCATGAAGAATGGTGAGTAAGGCAGAATACTTGAGGGCAGCCACTGCCCATGGAACCATAATACATCAGGAGCCACTACCTTCAGGAGTGTTTGGAGAAACTACACAGTAGAATGAAATCAAAGTAAAATATCAGTGGATTAAAAAAATAAAATGAGCCAAACAAGAAACAAAGTCAATAAGGAAGTAACTGCCTTTCTACTGAAAACTCGATGAGAAGTGGCAGGTGAACTCAAATCTCACGTACGTCATGTGTGAAGAATTCCTCTTTCTCCAGAATAGCTTTATTGCGTTACGTTTGAAAAAAATCATTAAGCCAATCAAACTAAGCACAGGGACCACCAAAAGGAAAAATATCAGCAAGCCATCTCGAAGTGAAGTATCTAAAGGAAAAGAAAAGACTTCTTAACTGGTTTTCCGACAATAACTCATTTTGCATGTCATAATGATAAACTCTAAAGGGTGGAGATGGATGGTTAAGATTCAGTAGGTTCTTACCTCAGAATTATGTTGTTGGCAATATTTAAAAATCCAGTAAGTTATTTCAAAGCTTTCCATGTTGGAGATAGGCTTTACATGAAGTATAATAGATTGACAAGGCAGCATTTCTAATCAAATATCTCTTATAGGATAAGAGTGAAGCTCGAGTTACTTGTGATCAGAAGAACTGCCAGATATTTGCTTAATGACATCTGCATCGGGAATTTACTCAGGGCTTCTCCCGTTGCTCCACTCTGACTTCAGCAGAAAGTCCAAAGGGTCAAAGGGATTTTTGATGAACCTCTGCCAAAGTTACAGTTAGGGAGTAGGAGAGATTCCAAGGAAATTCTTGGTGATAATCTGTAGTTTATTCTACAAAATCTTTTAACTCCTTTATTATTGAAAATGTGCTGATTATCCCCAAATGTCCCTTTAGATAGATTTGGGTGGGCTCGTTGGCTGGCTCAGAGCTGTAGAGTCATTTCTGGCACCAAAGGAGGCCATTCAGCCAATTGAGTCCATGTTGGCTCTCCACAGAGCTACTCAGTCACTTCCACTCCCCCACACAATTCCCATAGCCATGCAAGTCTATTTCCTTCAAGTGGCAATCCAATTTCCCCTTGAAGTCAACGATTGTCTCTGCTTTCACCACCCTTGAGGACAGCGAGTTCCAGGTCATTACTAACCGCTGCGTAAAAAAATTCTTCCTCATAATTCCCCTGCATCTCTTGCCCAAAACCTCCAATCTGTGTCCCCTAGTTCTTGTGCCATTAGTTAATGGGAACAGATTTTCCTTGTCTAACTTACCTAAGCCTGTCATAATCTTGTACGCTACTACTAAATCTCCCCTGTTCTAAAGAGAGCAACCACCAGTTTTTCCAACCTAACCTTATAACTAAAATCCTCCATCCCTGGAACTATTCTGGTAAATCTCCTTGGCACCCTCTCAAGGACCCTCACATCCTTCCTGAAGTGTGGTGACCAGAACTGGACACAATACTCCAGTTGGTACCTAACCAGAGCTTTAAAAAAGTTCAGCATAACTTCCCTGCTTTTGTACTCAATGCCTCTGTTTATGAAGCCCAACATTCCATATGCTTTACTAACCACTCTCTCAATATACCCTGCCACCTTCAAAGATCGATGCACCTGCACCTCCAGGTCCCTCTGTTCCTACACACTCTTTAGAATTGTGCCATTAAGTATATATTGCCTCTCCCTATGCCTTGCCAAAATGCATCACCTCACACTTGTCAGTATTAAATTCCATCTGACACCTCTCTGTCCATTCTGCTAGCCTGTATATGTCCTATTGCAGGCGGTTCATATCATCCTCACTGTTTGCCACACCTCCAAGTTTGGTGTCATCAGCAAATTTTGAGATTCCACTCTGTATTCCAAGATCCAAGTCATTTATATATAGCAAAAAGGCAGTAGTCCCAAGCACTGACCCTTGGGAAACACCACTGTCTACCATCCTCCAATATGAAAAACAACCATCTACCATGACTGATTGTTTTCTGTCCTTAAGCCAATTTTTTTTATCCAGTTGGACTCTGACCCTCCTATTCCATGAGCCTAAATTTTGTTAACCAGCCTTTTATGTGGTACCTTATCAACACTTGCTTAAAATCCATATAAACAATGTCCTTTCATCAACCTTCTCTGCTACTTCATCAAAAAATTCAGTTAGATTAGTCAAGCATGATCTGCCTTTTACAAATCCATGCTGGCTATCCTTAATTAACTCGAACCTCTCCAAGTGTGTGTTGGTTTTTTCTCTGATTATTGTTTCGAAAACCTTACCAACCACTGGTGTGAAACTAACTGGCTTGTGGTTGGCTATTATTGCAAGGGGAATCGAGTATAAAAGTAGGGAAGTTTTACTGCAGCTGTACAGCGTGAAACCACATCTGGAGTAGTGTACAGTTTTGGTCTCCTTATCTGAAAGCAGATATAATTGCATTCAAAGCAGTTCAGAGAAGGTTCACTTGATTCACTCCAGGGATGAAGGGCTTATTTTATGAAGAAAGGTTGAACAGGTTGGACCTATACCCGTTGAAGTTTAGAAGAATGAGAGGTGATCTTATTGAAATATATAAGATTCTGAGGGTACTTGATAGAGTGGATACCGGGAGGATGTTTCCTCTTGTGGAGCAGACTAGAACTAGGGGGCACAGTTTAAGAATAAGAGGTCTCCCTTTTATGACGGAGTTCAGATATGTTTTCTCTCAAGAGTGTCATTCGTCTGTGGAATTCTCTTCCCCAGAAAGCAGTGTAGGTTGCATCTTGAATTTATTCAAGGCTGAGTTAGATAGATTTTTGATAGTCAAGGAGTCCAGGATTATGGGGCAGACAGGAAAGTGGAGTTGAGACCACAACCAGATCAGCCTTGATCTTATCAAATGATGGAGCAGGCTCAAAAGGCCAAATGGCCTACCCCTGTTCCTAAGTCCTATGTAGTTTCTAGGACTGTCCCTATACCCTTTCTTGAATAAGGGTGTCACATTTGCCACTCTCCAATTCCCTGGCACTCCCCCATATCCAGGGAACATTTGAAGATTATGGAAAGACCCTCCATTATATTCATCCTCATTTCCTTTAGCAACCTGGGATGCAAGCCATGTGGACCAGGTGACGTATCTACCCTAAGCATAGCCAGCCTTTTTAGTATCTCCCCCCTCTCAATCTTTACCCTATCCATTGCCACTACTCTCTCCGCTTCTACTGATATTTTGTCAGATTCCACTTCGTTAATGAACACTGATACTCATTAAGTATATTAGCCTTGCCCTATGCCTCTAAGCATATATTATCTTCTTTATCCCTAATAGGCCCCACTCCACTTCTTACTACTGTCATGCAGCCTCCACCTGCTAAGAATAAGACACATTAATTTTGTCATTAACATTAATTTTAAACTGTTACTGGAGTGAAGAAAGAACTTGTTTAAAAAAAAACAGACCCTTGACTGGAAAAATATTTGCATATTGTAAGTGGGTAGTGTTACGACCAGGTGAGAAAGAGGTCTAGGGTTCCCTTTCAGCCTTCACCTGGTCTTGAAGGCACTGTAACCTTGAAGGCAGGGAAGCACATTCGAGGCCCTGCTAAAGATGATATAATACACAGAGCCAAAATGTGGTCAGACCAGTTAGTCACATGACTAACCTGCTTGGCAACCTGGGTTTTTCTGAATTGTACAGTTTGAACTGCGAGACTGCAGAAAGCAGAATGCTTCTGGACTGCTCTGTCTGCTCTCATCTCTTTCTCATGGAACCCCAAACCCACGGAAGACACATGAACCCCAAGAAAGAAAAGTCTCCTACAGTGAACAAGATTTAAGAAGAATACTGGGCCCCAACGAAAAGCAAGATCTACCTACAATCAAGGACTCTACAGTGAGTTCGAAGAACTGTAATAATAACCCTCTTCAGAGATTGTCTCAAACTTTTCCTCTTTATTTTCTTCTGCTCTTTTCTGTCCTTATCTGCATATGTGTATCGTGTTTGCATGCTAGGGTGGGCGCGTCGTGTATTTGTAGGCGTTAACCGAATTAGAGTTTAAGTTTAATAAATTCGAACTTCTTTAAACTTAAGAAAACCTGTTTGTGTTTGTTTCTTTGCCTTATAATTGGAAAGCGGTGAACAAGGATTCACCAAGGGGGAGCTAAAACACAATGCGTTTAAAATTAAACCCTGTTACAGTAAGACCAGGTGAAGGCTGAAAGGGAACCCTAGACCTATGTCTCACCTGGTCGTAACACTACCCACTTACAACTTACATGCTGGTAGAAGATTTTTAGGTTCCCTTTTATGTTGACTGCCATTCTATTCTCATATTCTCTCTTTGCCAGTCTAATTTTCCTCTTCACCTCCCCTCTCAACTTTTATATGGGCTGGTTCGCACGTGAAGAATTCAGCTGACATGCATCATACACCCTCTTTTTTGTTTTATCATAACCTCTATTCTCCCTCATCATCCAAGGAGCCCTGTCATTGGTTCCCTTACCTTTCACCCTAGTTGGAATGTACCTAGCCTGTACCTGAAGCATCTCTTCTTCAAAGATAACTCATTGTTTCGATACATCCCTTCCTGTCAGTCTTTGGTTCCATTCTACCTGGCTAGATTCCTTCTCATTGCATTGAAATTAGCCCTCTTCCAATCTAGATATTGTAACTTATTTTGTTCCTTGCTTTTCTGCATTACGACTCTAAACCTTATGATATAATGATCACTCTTACCCAAGTGCTCCCTGACAGACACTTGGTCCACTTGGCCCACCTCATTTCCTAGCACCAGATCCAGCAGTACCTCCTTTCTAGTTAGGCTAAGAACATACTGATCAAGGAAGTTCTCCTGAACACATTTCAGAAATTCCTCCCCCTTTTTATCCTTTACTCTAAAATTATCCCAATCGATATTTGCCCAGTCTCCCAGTATCACCATTCTACAGTTCTTGCACATCTCTGTGATTTCCCTGCGGATTTGCTCCTCTTATCTCTCACTATTTGGAGACCCCTAGTAACATGATCAGACCTGCTTTGCTTTTCAACTCTAACCAAATGGATTCTGTCCTTGCCCCTTCAAGGACATCCTCCCTTTCCAACACTGCAATATCTGCCCTTCACTTCCAGCATTTGGATTTAATTACAGCCTAAACTGTTGGCAATTGTTTTAGAAATCAGCGTGCTAAGTTAAATGGTTTTGAGCATGATTACCTAATTGCTAGTGGACATTAAGTTGTCAAATTTCACAAGAATGAGTGAAGGACATAATGGGGAATTCACACTGACCATGCATTATTAAATTGTTTTGAAAATCATGACTAAACATATCCAACTTCCAATCTATTTTATATTTCTTGGGCCTAGAAATGGGTTCACACTGACCTGTAGGGTACAAGGGAACTGACATGCTCTTTACAAAATCCTTAGCAATGAAAAAGAAGTACATATTTGGAAAGGTGAACAAAGGATTTTAGTGTCCCATATTAACGGAACAAATTGTAATGGGGAATTATGCTCAGTAATTGAAGTTAAATTATTTTATAGAATAATAGAAACAATCAAAATATTATCATTTGCAAAATCTATTGGCGTATATCATCAGCTATCAGAATAGGTGCACTTTAATTGCAGTTAATCTGCAAATATATGAGAAATATATGCGGCAATGCATCTTTATATTTTAAATACCTATGTGAGTGGGTCCACTATCTATGCTTCCTCCAGAACCACTGGTGTCACAATAAGGCGGTGCCCATCCATCATCGCAGTGGCAGTTCTTGTTACTGTTACAAATCTAAAAGATATAAAGAACCTCTCAATAAAAGATTACAGCAACTGAATTATTAAAGGTAATCTACCTGTCTCCCCTATTGCCATCATTCTAATATTTTGGTCATGGCAGCCTGTTGTTGTACTGCTACTAATTACATTTATGCATGTGCCTGTGCTGAACTGACTTTTACAATTCACCATGCGTTCTAACATATTGTTACTATTCAGAGCAGTACCATCAACAAAGTCTAGTCCAGGACCACTGGCTTTATTTGTGAAAAAATTCCATCAGTTCTCTACCAAACAGTAGTACTACCACAATAAAACTTAGCTCATTAGGCCTGTGCGATACTGGTCGCAGATATGTTACTTTTCCCTCTGGTGTAACAAAGACAGTTAATTACCCCAAAATAATCGAAGGAAAATAACTTGGACTACAATATAGCCTTGATAAACTACAAATAAATAAAACAATTTGGCTTTTTTGGGAAATAAATCAATTCCAACTTTTGCTTAGTGTTAATTTTGCAAAACAGAATTCACTATGCCCTCATAACAAAGATAAAGCATTGAGTCAGCAACCGTGTAAGGTTCGCATTGTGAATAGGAAGAGAATAATTCTTACACCATGGTTATTACATTTCTCTTTGACATCACAATCAAATCCCAGGTTGCTAGCATTCACGCATGCAAAATTTATGCAGGCCTGAAAAAAATACAGGTAATAAATTAGAACAAATAAAATATAACACATAATCATACAGTAAATTTTTCATTTCTACACTGCGTATACTACAATTTGGAATATCTTGTACCATTTGTGTAGCAATACATCGTTTAATATATCGGTGTTGGGGTGGGGTGGGGTGGGGAGGTGGGGGAGCATGTGGATATTCAAAGGATGCTGTAGGGCTCCCTGCAGCCCATTTGCAGAGGGAGCCATTTTAAAAATAAAGTATGGTGAAAAATCCATGGTTGCCTGTTCATAATCCCAGTCTGGAAGGTCCCCATATGTGCCATTGGTTTGGTCAATACGCCTGCCTCAACTATACACTAAGTTCCATTGAGAGGGCCAAGGGTAGAAGGAATTTTCGGTTTGGAGTTCCCATACTCCTCAAATTGATGGCCATGTTTTGGGTTTGTGGAGCTTCTGCCTCCCAACAGGTCATCCTGAAAACCTTTGGTATATCCGGGTCCCGACCTAGTTTCCAGGTGTTAAATCCTTATTCCCACTGACCTTATGGTGGATACACCAGAGCAACTGTAGATTTCTGGAGCTGCTGTCTCTAATATAGAATCATCAAATCATAGAATGGTTACAACACAGAAAGCGGCCATTCGGCCTGTTGTGTCTTTGCCAGCTTTCTGCAAGAGTAACTCAGCTAGTCCCACTGCCCCACCTTCTCCCCCTTAGCTCTACAAATGTTTTCTCTTTAGATAACATCCAATTCCCACTTGAAAGCCACAATTGAATCTGCCTCCACCACACACTCAGGCAGTGCATTCCAGATCCTAACCATTCGCTGCATAAAAATAGTTTGTCCCCAAGTTGCCTTTGGTTCTTTTGCCATTCATCTTAAATCAGTGTCCTCTGATTCTCGGCCTTTCTGCCAACGGGAAGTTTCTCCCTATCTAGTCTGTCCAGACCCCTCATGATTTTGAACACTTCTAGGCGATGGCGTAGTGGTATTACTAGTAACCCAGAGACCCAGGGTATTTCTCTGGGGACAGGGTTCGAATCCCACCACAGCAGAAGGTGGAATTTGAATTTAATGAATAAATCTGCAATTAAAAAAGCTAGTCTAATGATGGCCATGAAACCATTGTCGATTGTTGTAAAAACCCATCTGGTTCACTAATGTCCTTTAGGGAAGGAAATCTGCTGTCCTTACCTGGTCTGGCTGACATATGACTCCAGACCCACAGCAATGTGGTTAACTCTTGCATGCCCTCTGAAATGGCCTAGCGAGCCACTCAGTTGTACCTAACCGCTGCGAAGTTAATAAAAAGGAATGAAACCGGACGGACCACCTGGCATCGACCTAGGCACCGGAAATGACAACGGCAAACACAGCCCTGTCAACCCTGCAAAGTCCTCCTTACTAACATCTGGGGGCTTGTGCCAAAGTTGGGAGAGCTGTCCCACAGACTAGTCAAGCAACAACCTGACATAGTCATACTCACGGAATCATACCTTACAATGTCCCAGACACTGCAATCACTATCCCTGGGTATGTCCTGTCCCACCGGCAGGACAGACCCAGCAGAGGTGGTGGCACAGTGGTATACAGTAGGGAGGGAGTTGCTCTGGGAGTCCTCAACATCAACTCCGGACCCCATGAAGTCTCATGGCATCAGATCAAACATGGGCAAGGTAACCTCCTACTGATTACCACCTACTGCCCTCCCTCAGCTGATGACTCAGTACTCCACCATGTTGAACACCACTTGGAGGAAGCACTGAGGGTGGCAAGGGCACAAAATGTACTCTGGGTGGGGGACTTCAATGTCCATCACCAAGAGTGGCTCGGTAGCACCACTACTGACCGATCCCTAAAGGACATAGCTGCTAGACTGGGTCTGCGGCAGGTGGTGGGGGAACCAACACGAGGGAAAAACATACTTGACCTCGTCCTTACCAATCTGCCTGCTGCAGATGCTTCTGTCCATGACTGTATTGGTAGGAGTGACCACCGCACAGTCCTTGTGGAGACGAAGGCCCGCCTTCACATTGACGATATCGTCCATCATGTTGTGTGGCACTATCACCGTGCTAAATGGGATAGATTTCGAACAGATCTAGCAATGCAAAACTAGGCATCCATGAGGCGCTGTGGGCCATCAGCAGCAGCAGAATTGTACTCAACCACAATCTGTAACCTCATGGCCCGGCATATCCCCCACTCTACCATTACCATCAAGCCAGGAGACCAACCCTGGTTCAATGAAGAGTGCAGGAGGGCATGCCAGGAGCAGCACCAGGCATACCTCAAAATGAGGTGTCAAGCTGGTGAAGCTACAAGACAGGACTATCTGCGTGCCAAACTGCGTAAGCAGCATGCGATAGACAGAGCTAAGCGATCCCATAACCAACAGATCAGATCTAAGCTCTGCAGTCCTGCCACATCCAGCCGTGAATGGTGGTGGACAATTAAACAACTAACTGGAGGAGGTGGCTCCACAAATATCCCCATCCTCAATGATGGGGGAGCCCAGCACATCAGTGCGAAAGATAAGGCTGAAGCATTTGCAACAATCTTCAGCCAGAAGTGCCGAGTTGTTGATCCATCTCGGCCACCTCCTGAAGTCCCCAGCATCACAGATGCCAGACTTCAGCCAATTCGATTCACTCCGCGTGATATCAAGAAACGACTGAAGGCACTGGACACTGCAAAAGCTATGGGCCCTGACAATAGTCCGGCAATAGTACTGAAGACCTGTGCTCCAGAACTTGCTGTGCCCCTAACCAAGCTGTTCCAGTACAGCTACAACACTGGCATCTACCCTGCAATGTGGAAAATTGCCCAGGTATGTCCTGTACACAAAAAGCAGGACAAATCCAACCTGGCCAGTTACCGCCCCATCAGCCTACTCTCTATCATCAGTAAAGTGATGGAAGGTGTCATCAACAATGCCATCAAGCGGCACTTGCTTAGCAATAACCTGCTCAGTGACGCTCAATTTGGGTTCTGCCAGGGCCACTCAGCTCCTGACCTCATTACAGCCTTGGTTCAAACATGGACAAAAGAGCTGAAATTGTAAGGTGAGGTGAGAGTGACTGCCCTTGACATCAAGGCAGCATTTGACCAAGTATGGCATCAAGGAGCCCTCGCAAAACTGAGGTCAATGAGAATCGGGGAAAACCCTCCGCTGGCTGGAGTCATACCTAGCGCAAAGGAAGATGGTTGTGGTTGTTGGAGGTTAATCATCTGAGCTCCAGGACATCACTGCAGGAGTTCCTCAGGGTAGTGTCCTAGGCCCAACCATCTTCAGCTGCTTCATGAATGACCTTCCTTCAACCATAAGGTCAGAAGTGGGGATGTTCGCGGATGATTGCACAGTGTTCAGCACCATTCGTGACTGCTCAGATACTGAAGCAGTCTGTGTAGAAATGCAGCAAGACCTGGACAATATCCAGGCTTGGGCTGATAAGTGGCAAGTAACATTCGCGCCACACAAGTGTCAGGCAATGACAATCTCCAACAAGAGAGAATCTAACCATCTCCCCTTGACATTCAACAGCATTACCCTCGTTGAATCCCCCACTATCAACATCCTGGGGGTTACCATTGACCAGAAACTGAACTGGAGTAGCCATATAAATACCGTGGCTACAAGAGCAGGTCAGAGGCTAGGAATCCTGAGGCGAGTAACTCACCTCCTGACTCCCCAAAGCCTGTCCACGATCTACAAGGCACAAGTCAGGAGTGTGATGGAATACCGTCCACTTGCCTGGATGGGTGCAGCTCCAACAACACTCCAGAAGCTCGACACCATCCAGGACAAAGCAGCCCACTTGATTGGCACCCCATCCACAAACATTCACTCCCTCCACCACCAACGCACAGTGGCAGCAGTGTGTACCATCTACAAGATGCACTGCAGCAATGCACCAAGGCTCCTTAGACAGCACCTTCCAAACCCGCGACCTCTACCAACTAGAAGGACAAGGGCAGCAAATACATGGCAACACCACCACCTGCAAGTTCCCCTCCAAGTCACATACCATCCTGACTTGGAACTATATTGCCATTCCTTCGCTGTCGCTGGGTCAAAATCCTGGAACTCCCTGCCTAACAGCACTGTGGGTGTACCTACCCCACATGGACTGCAGTGGTTCAAGAAGGCAGCTCACCACCACCTTCTCAAGGGCAATTAGGGATGGGCAATAAATGCTGGCCTGGCCAGCGTCGCCCACATCCCATGAATGAATTAAAAAAAATCTCCTCAACTTTCACTTCTCTAAAGAGAATAGCCCCCTGGAACCATTCTCATAAATATTTTCTGCATCCTCTCTAATGCCTTCACATCCTTCCTAAAGTGTGGTGCCCGGAATTGGACACAATACTCCAGTGAAGATCAAACCAGTGTTTTATAAAGTTTCATCATAAAGTTCTTGCTTTTGTACTGTATGCCTGTATTAATAAATATGCTCCATTCTGCACTTTTGGAATGCATCATTCTGCATGGGTGTGATTTTAACTCATTCAAAACTCTTCCACTTTCACAGATCTTGTCCCATAAATCTAGGAAAATCCCACTAACAGTACCTCCATATGCACAAAAGCTTTGCAGGCCAGTGGCAGGCACATTTTACCAAGTGGCGATATAGCTCTGCAGGCAATTGGTAAACTACAAATAATGAAAATTCAAAACTACAATTGCAAGAGAAATAAAAGGCTGAAGAGTTGAAACTGGGAGGCTTGAGTTTCAAGGAGACCTTTTTTTAAATGATATTAATTTATAATATTTAAATATTGAACACCAATAGAAATGAGAATAGTATACAGTTGGGAGGTGAGGGGGATTTCAACATCTGTTCAAAATGGGAGAAAAATCTGCCGACTGCGCATATCACCCATCCAAAGCTAGCATCGAGAGTTCCATTTTTGATTCAGGCCTCATTTAAAAGTTGCTGGCGAACTGCAGGTGCCAAATGGGTACCCTGCTGCAGCTCACCAGTTGTGGGAGAGCTGAATCTGGGCTGACTGCCAACCTGAGCTTGCTGGCAGGTCAGTTCTGTTTGTCATGGGGATGGGGATATAATCCTGGGTGGGGGGAGGGGGTGGAGGGGCTGGCAGTGGGTCAAACTTCCCTTGTGGGCCATTTTGTGGCCTCCAGCAATTTCTTTAAGAGCTGATGGTTGGGCTCCACTCGGTTCAAAGAGATGGAGCATGCATGCTCTCTACCCAATTGTACCCAAACTTTGTAATCAGGGGTCTGCAACTCCTCCAGGGCCCTGATTTGCATATGAAAGCATAATGGGTTGCTCTCCTATTTACAGGTCACCTGTCAATTGCATCAGATGGGCCTTGAGCACCAATAAATAGCGTGGCTAAACAGCCCTCGATTTTCAACTGCAGGCCAAACATCGTTTAGGATAGAAATGGTACACTGGCATTTGAAAATCACCACCAGTTTATTTTAGCAAACAAGTGTAGGGAGTGGCTTTAAGGGTTGGTATGAGGATGGGGTCAGAAGGCGTGTTTCAAGAAGGTGATGAGTAACTAGCCTGAGGCAAACAAAATGGACGGTGGTGCTGCAGGAGGGCAAGGGACAAAGAGGCAGCATGAGATCAAGGATAGAGAGACCAAGGGAGAGTACGAGAAAAACTATACACATATACAAGGAAAATGGGAATAGAGAGTCATGGATTCCATTGTCATTACTTATGTGCAATACACAGGCATGAAAACAAATTATGCTGAACATTTCCCTAGACTTGACAGGTCTGGCTAATAAATATTAATGGCTGGAAATGACAGTCTGGGCATGACCATTAAATTCATCATAACTTCCAGGAGCCATGCAACTTCCATGGAGGGAGTAATGATAGGAAAATGTAGCAGTGAAAAGTTGTTGAATAATTCGTGATATGAACAGCATTTCCAGCAGTAGCTTACTGAATGTCAAAACATGAGATTTGAAGGGTCAGGTTACGGAATGTCAAAACATTCAGTCCGTAACCTGACGCTTCAAATCTCATAGGATCTCTGATCATTGCCTCTTCATTATATTACTGTGTAGTGGCTCACTATTACCTTGCCATTGCCGCAGCCAGTGCCTGTGTTCACATAAGAAGGATCGGTGACATCTGTACCCACATGAAAGTCAGCGTTCACACATTCAATACCAAGAATATTCGAAGTGCTTGTATCAACACCAAAAGGTTTCTCTGTCACTTTTATGCACTGAATTTTACCACATCCAGCATCACTGAAAGGGGGAAGATAACAAGGCAACTTCTCAGGTTTAAAAAAATGTCAGGGTGATATGTTTTTGCATTTAATTGTTTTATATACAATTACATACCTAAGGAGACATTTCTTGAATGCCCCCTTTTCAAATCCGCAGTTTCCGAACCTATCCCCTTGTAGGTTTGCATGTTGAAAACATTCAGTTGGTGCACGCTGTGAAGCTGTTAATATATCACAGGGACAATGTTATTAGTCTGTGGAATAATGCTTTCTGCAATCTAATAAACATGTGAAAAACTCTCAATATTTACTGGTTTTTTTGCATCAAAATGATTCAGACATTGGAGGTGTAATACAATGGTTAGATGATTAACAGTGGCAGGGGGAAACAGCAGGTGAAATCCAACCCCTGTTGCATATCTGTTTCCTCAAAAGGGTCTGTGGGGATTTTCTTTGTTTACCCATGGGATTTGAGCGATGCTGGCAAGGTCACATTTATTGCCTCAGAAGGTTAGTATTGGGTCTTTTCTGTGGGGGGTTTTCAGCCCCAAGACTTTAGATTATTATTACATTTTTATTTTGACATAAAGTATGAATATTTTTGAAATAAGAACCTTTAATAAATTTGAAAAGTCTTTATACTAATTTGAAGAGAATGTACTTTCTGAGATCTTTAGTAATGATAACTGTTATACTCACTAGAGCCAAAGAGTGCCTGGCATTGTGCATCGTAGGTCTGACACAAACCTTCATAGCAGTATGTTGTACCATTTGCACATGGATAACCATTTTGGATAAAGACATCAGGCTGACATAAGTGTGAAGAGCCATTGCAGTACTCTGGGAGGTCACAGACATTCATTGCTCCTCTGCATAAAGTTCCTGCAGAATGGAACTACATGGAATAATATCAAGGCTGAGAATGAGTCGATGTTTATTAATGTAGATGTTTGTTCAGTATTTTTAAAAAATATACATTTTTGTTCATGATCTTTCAGCAAATTAATAGTGCTGATTAATTGAAGAAATATTGAGGGTCTGGTCAGGACAAAGAAGGAGGCATACGTCAGCTATAGGCAGCTGGGATTGAGCGAGTCCCTCGAGGAGTATAGGGGATGTAGGACTACACTTAAGAAGGCAATTGGGAGGGTGAAAATGGGCCATGAGATTTCCCTGGCAGATAAGATAAAGGAGAATCCTAAAAGATTCTATAAGTATATTAAGAGTAAAAGGGTAGCTAGGGAGAGAGTAGGTCCCCTTAAGGATCAGTGTGGCAATCTATGTGTGGAGCCACGGGAAATGGGCGAGGTCTTAAATGTATATTAATCATCCATATTTACTATGGAGAAAGTCATGGAAGCTAGTGAGTTCAAGGGAGGGAACACCGATATCCTGGAGCATATCAACATTACAAAGGAGGAGGTGTTGGAGGTTTTGAAGCGCATTAAGGTGGATAAATCCCCAGGGCCTGACCAGGTGTATCCTAGGATGCTAGGGGAAGCAAGGGAGGAGATTTTTGTATCATCATTAGCCACGGGTGAGGTACCGGAAGAGTGGAGGATAGCTAATGTTGTGCCTTTATTTAAGAAGGGTAGCAGGGATAAACCAGGGAACTACAGGCCAGTGAGCCTTACATCAGTGGTGGGGAAGTTATTGGAAGGGATTCTGAGAGACAGGATTTATATGCATCTGGAAAGGCATGGTCTGATTAGGGATAGTCAGCATGGCTTTGTGAGTGGGAAATCATGTATCACGAATTTGATTGAGTTTTTCGAGGAGGTAACCAAGAGGATTGACGAGGGCAGGGCGATGGACGTTGTCTACATGGACTTTAGCAATGCCTTTGACAAGGTCCCGCATGGTAGGCTAGTCCAGAAGGTTCAAACACATGGGATCCAGGGTGAGCTAGCAAATTGGATACAAAATTGGCTTGGTGATAGGAGGCAGAGGGGGGTAGTGGAGGGTTGTTTTTCAGATTGGAGGCCGGTGACCAGTGGTGTGCCGCAGGGATCGGTGCTGGGCCCTCTGTTGTTTGTCATATATATTAATGACTTGGATGTGAATGTAAGGGGCATGATTAGTAAGTTTGCAGATGACACCAAAATTGGTGGTATAGTGGACAGTGAAGAAGGTTGTCTAAGGTTACAACAGGATATAGATTAACTGGGAAAGTGGGCAAGGGATTGGCAAATGGAATTTAATGCAGACAAGCGTGAAGTGATGCATTTTGGGACGTTAAACCAGGGCAGGACATATACAGTGAATGGCAGGGCCCTGGGGAGTGTTCTTGAGCAGAGAGACCTTGGGGTGAAAGTACATAGTTCCCTGAAAGTGGCAACACAGGTAGACAGGGTGGTGAAGAAGACGTATGGCATGCCTTCATCGGCCGAGGCATTGAGTACAAGAGTTGGGACGTCATGTTACAGTTGCACATACGTTGGTTAGGCCGCATTTGGAGTACTGTGTGCAGTTCTGGTCGCCGTACTACAGGAAAGATGTGATTAAGCTAAAGAGGGTGCAGAAAAGATTCACAAAGATGTTGCCTGGTTTGGAGGGCTTGAGTTATAAAGAGAGATTGGATAGGCTGGGTCTGTTTTCCCTGGAGCGAAGGAGGCTGAGAGGGGACATGATAGAGGTATATAAAATTATGAGAGGCATAGATAGGGTAGACAGCCAGAGTATGTTTCCCATGCTAGGGGTGACTAAAACTAGAGGGCAGGTGAGAGGGAGGAGGTTTAAAGGGGATCAAAGGGGTACATTTTTCACACAAAGAATAGTGGGTATCTGGAATGAGCTGCCTGAGGAGGTGGTGGAGGCAGGAACAGTAGCGACATTTAAGAGGCATCTGGACAGGTACTTGAATGAGCAAGGCATAGAGGGATATGGAATTAATGCAGGTAGGTGGGATTAGTATAGATAGACATTATAGTCGGCATGGATGTGGTGGGCCGAAGGGCCTGTTTCTATGCTGTACGACTCTATGATTCTAAATAGAACAGACTATGTAGGATTTTAGAGTAATGTTAAAGCAACAAATTGCCAGAAAACAGGTCTATTTACATTTGCTTTTTTTTGGTATGAACATAGAACATAGAACATAGAACATACAGCACAGAACAGGCCCTTCGGCCCACAATGTTGTGCCGATCCTTTGTCCTCTGTCAAGGACAATTTAATCTATACCCCATCATTCTCCTTTATCCATATACCTATCCAAAAGCCTTTTGAAAGTCCCTAAAGTTTCTGACTCAACAACTTCCCCGGGCAAGGCATTCCATGCCTCGACCACTCTCTGGGTAAAGAACCTTCCCCTGACATCCCCCTTATATCTCCCACCCTTCACCTTAAATTTATGACCCCTTGTAACGCTTTGCTCCACCCGGGGAAAAAGTTTCTGACTGTCTACCCTATCTATTCCCCTGATCATCTTATAAACCTCTATCATGTCACCCCTCATCCTTCTCCTTTCTAATGAGAAGAGGCCTAGAATGTTCAGCCTTTCCTCGTAAGACTTATTCTCCATTCCAGGCAACATCCTGGGTATGGGAAAGAAACAATTTACCATCTTCTATCACTTAGGCTTGGAATTTCCAATGTGGTGTGAGTCAAATGTAGGTAAGTGGGTGGTATGAGCAGAACACCTATCAAACCTGTACTGCACCAACTTCATGTACACTTCCAGTTCCAGTATTACTTGCATAAACTCTGGGAGCTCTGTGATTCAGAGCTTGTCCACCGCTGGGTGGTAAGTCAGGCTGCTACATAGTTTAAAGGCCTGATGCAGCTAAGGGGGCAGGTATTAGGCAATGCAGCACCCTTCTTTTTGCAAGCATGTCTGCAAGCAGTTCAGCAAGTCTCATAATACCTCATTTTCACAATGAAAATGAAGCAGAGCAAGACCCATGGGCAAGCTGCCCAACAAGAGAGGTAGGAGATGGCAATCAGCATAGAAATCAGGAACAACATAATGTATACAAGGAGGCAATGTAGGCAGAATTTTAATGGCTTTACCAGACAGCCTAGGTAAGCAAATCCTTGCTTCCATTATTTCACTGTATTAAGCACCAATGACACTTAAAATTGCCTACCGCCCACATGGTTAAATTACTTTCAATGCTTGCCTTGAAAGCCAATTACGTATATAGCACACCTCACATCGCCAGCTTTCTCTTGGAAGTGTTCCCTCACTCACATTATAACATTCATTCAGGGTAAAGTATGTAATAGTATGTAATGTAGCTGGATGATGCACATACATGTTATAACACCCATTGTGAGCTGCATTCTGACACTTAGGTATCACTATATATCATGACAATTGCAACCTCCCATTTTTTCTATTCTGGTTACAGCAGAATGTAGTCTCCAGCAAAAGAGAGAGAACATATAAAGGACTCCCTAACATTTGTACATTAAACCTGTATGAGGAGAAACCCCTGCAAATCATGGCGAGAGAAGTCATGGATGAGGCTGGAGATGGGGGAGAAGTCGAAGGAAAAAGACCGGCTCAGGGTTTGTGGTTATTACTTTCTTCGTGCTCTTTTTCCTCATTTTCTTCTTCCATTCGCTTGCTGGAAACAAATCATTTACTGAGGCACTTTGCCATGCCACTTCTTTTATTAGAAGCTAGACGTCAAGGCTTGGTGGCACAGTGGTGCGACATTTTGGGTGGCACAGTGGCGCAGTGGTTAGCACTGCAGCCTCACAGCTCCAGCGACCCGGGTTCAATTCCGGGTGCTGCCTGTGTGGAGTTTGCAAGTTCTCCCTGTGTCTGCGTGGGTTTCCTCCGGGTGCTCCGGTTTCCTCCCACAAGCCAAAAGACTTGTAGGTTGATAGGTAAATTGGCCATTATAAATTGCCCCTAGTATAGGTAGGTGGTAGGGAAATATAGGGACAGGTAGGGATGCGGTAGGAATATGGGATTAGTGTAGGATTAGTATAAATGGGTGGTTGATGGTCGGCACAGACTCGGTGGGCCGAAGGGCCTGTTTCAGTGCTGTATCTCTAAAAAAAAGAAGCTTCTTATAAGGAGACCGTTGTAATTTCTCTTCCCCTTCTCATTAGCGAGGTGTGCCAGAGGAAGCTGAATTAAGCCCCATAGAGAATATAATACCAGTCACTCTATTTCTCCCAAGCACCAAATATATCCACCCTGGAGGATTTAAATTGTGAAGTACAGAGGAGCACAGTGGGCGGGGACAGAACACTAATATGCAAGAGCATCTGGTGCTGTCCAAGGGGAGCAGCCCAGCTAAGACTGAGTCGGCTAAGACTGGGGATTTGGACCTTACAATACTGCTTTTTTTAAAAAAGGGGATGCTTTCTGAGCCTTGTGCAGTCTTTGGGGACTGTGCCAAGTAGTACCTACTGGAGGTGATAGCGCAGATAGAGAACTCCACTACTCATTTCAGCAGGTGGGGAGCCGTTCAGTGAAACCTGGCAGCCTCCCGGCAGGCTCCGGGGGGGAGTGGGGTGCCCTCCTTTTTGGGCACTCCATGGCCCACAGAGGGGCCTGCTGTTCCCACGGCAACGCACCATCTGTTCCTCGTGACCTCCCATCTCCTGACCGCTGGGGCTAGCCTGCGCAGCCCTGGTGTCCCGCAAGAATACATTCCCCTTTTCGAGGGTGCCTCGGCCATTGTTGCTGAGCTGCCAGCCCTCTGAATGGGCCAACAGCTCTGGGGGGGTGGGCTGTCATCCTTAATAGGGACGGCAGCCTCAGTGGCAGCAAGTTAATTGGCCACTGCCGGGAAGATACCTTTCTGGCTCCCATCGCCGGCTAAAGCAGGGTCGCCTCTGCTTTCACCCCTGGTGACAGGACCTCAGCCGTTGTGGCAAACATCCTGGCCAATCTTTCTGGAAAGTTGCAGGTTGTTGCTCTATATTAGTCTTGTTATTCTATAAAGTTATTTGGCTAACTCTATTTATTTGCTTTTTACTGCATAAACGTTTGTGTCTAGATTGTCCTCTGGGATAAGCCACGCAGTCTTAGGTAGCACTGGAGTACTTTACCATGAAAAATGATGCAGGGTGGTATAATGCCAAAACCCCGCCCTTGATTTTAGCCTCTAAAGTTTTCTCCCCATCTTCATTAGTAAGAATGTTGGCTCCCTACTCTTTGACCACCCTGTCACATTTAAATAATGAGAGGTCGAAGCCTCAGCCATCAGCTTACTTCCCAGTCTTGCCCCCCGCCCCCCACCCCTCAGTACTGACACACAGCAAACCTAGTATCAGGAAGGTAGCACAGAAACATTAGCAGTTGATTGAATGCAAACTTTAGAAGGAAGGACAGGACCTTGTTTGGCTAATTCTCTCTCTCATGTGCCCTCCAACATTTGGCAGGCGTCATTCAGAGCTATCAAAATCGCTACATTTGTAAGTATTTACAGGGCTTGAGGTACCTGAAAATGTGCACTGCTACAGGGAGTGCTCTGTTGCATTAACACAAGAATTACCTCCCTGGCAGTGAGGGACTCCCTCTGCAAAGCTGAGATACTGTTGGGAATATGCCCTGTGCATGAGATTGATTCCAATTCAGGAAGATGACCTGGGGTCATGGCGAGTTTAGTCTGGTAGGCAAAGCAGCCCCTTGACTCACCAATACTAATCCTGAAGGAAAATCCAGTTTCTGTATAATTTTTTTTCTGCTAATGAGAAACAACACAAAGCATAATGAAAAGGAATGTCAGGAAAAACAGCCCAGCATGTGGTGCATACATTTCAGAATTAAGAGAAGATCAAGTCATATATTGCTTTGAATTTCCCAAGAATAATAAAGTGACCAACACTGGCGACTGGAAATATATCCTTTGATTATCTCTACAACAGGAATATTGAAATTTGAAAATTTACAGTGAAAAGCAGAGCGATTGATATGACAAGGAAATAGTTCAAAGCCTGATAGGTTAAAGTAGCATTACTATATAGTGGGAAATATAAAGAAGAAAAGCTGCCAATGCTGGAAATCTGAAACAATAAAAGAAATGCTTACGAAGACTTGTACTCAAAATGTCTTTCCTCGTTGCAGGTGTTCATGGGCCTCCTATATTGGGAAACATGTTTTATTAAAGGAAGTGTGAATTTAATTGCACTGTTGTAATTTTTCTGTGATGTTGTACGTAAATGGATTGTGATGGAAGAGAGTTGTGGCAGTGAGGAGAATCTGGTGAGTGCCTTATTCTAAGTGTCCATCCATCAAAATGTAAAACATAGTTTTCTATAGTAACTTTACAAATCTGAGCCTGCTACCTTTACAGCAGATCTGCTTTACTTACTTTGCAGTTCTCACAGCACTTCCCATATGCACATTGTGACCCTGATGTTAGTGTACAAGTAGCCGCATTACAACAAGGGTTACTACATTTCTAGAGAAAAGAAAAGAAATTGTAACATAACATGAACAGATTAACTTAATAAAGTTCCTAAAGTGTGAACTAGTTGTAAATCCCATTTGTGTGCTTGGGTTTAACAATGTTTTCTTTAACTCTGCAATGGAGTCACTGCACATACCATATAACTCTCAAATATAATACTGCAGCAGTGGAGAAACAAGCAAACACCGCCAATCAAATTACACAATTGTAATTTCATCTATTAAAAATATCATCAGTTAAGGTATGAAAAACATGCAGTTTTATATTTAATTGCGTGCTCTGTTTGATTGGTTGAGCTATCAGTTTAACCTCTCTTTTGATGATTTGACAAGGTACTAGTGCTCAATGTTATTTCTTGATGATTGGCCCATTCAGTTGCCAATCATCATAAGGTTCTGTCCACTGTCTCATTGACAACAACAGCTTGTATTTATATAGTGTCTTTGACATAGAAAATGTCCCATGAGTCTTCACAGAAGCTCAAGAAAAAGAGATGAAGATATTAAATGGGATGACCCAAAACCTTGGCCAAAGGGACGGGTTTCAAAGATGGGTTTAAAGGAGGAGAGCAGATGGGAAGGCAGAGAAGTTTAGGGAGGGAATTCCCTAGGCCTTGGCGACTTAAGCCGGACAGCGCAATGGTTAGCACTGCAGCCTTACAGCTCCAGCGACCTGGGTTTGGTTTTGGGTACTGCCTGTGCAGAGTTTGCAAGTTCTCCCTGTGACCACGTGCGTTTCTGCTGGGTGCTCCAATTTCCTCCCACAGCCAAAGACTTGCAGGTTAATAAGTAAATTGGCCATTGTAAATTGCCCCTAGTGTAGGTAAGTGGTAGGGGAAGGTGGGGATGTGGTAGGAAATTTGGGATTAATGTAGGATTAGTATAAATGGGTGGTTGATGGTCGGCACAGACTCGGTGGGCCGAAGGGCCTGTTTCGGTGCTGTATCTCTCTATGACTCTATAAGCCACAGTTGCCTGGAGTGAGACAAAGGAGGAGGGAATTTCCAAGAGGTTCGAGTCAGAGGAAGGGAGAGTTTGGGGGAGAAAGAGATTTGTAAGACTGAAGAAGGTTGCAGAACTGGGGGGTGTGGAGATGAGGCCATGAAGAGGTTTACAAATAAGATTTAAAATTTGGTGTGTTGGGGACTGGGATCCAATGTCGGTCACCAAGAAACTGGGTGAGGAATGTAGGAGGAGAGCAGAGTTTTGGATGAGTTTAAGTTTATGAAGGGTCAAGAATGGAAGGCTGGCCAGGAAAGTGTTGGAAGAATTAAAATTAAAAGAGCTTCTATTTTGTCATGTGATTTGAAGTTGCTAAAATAAGAGGTTTCTAAAAATGAATTGAAAAAATATAATGAGGCTTGATGTTTAACCTGTGGTGTACCGCAGTCACATTCCTCTCCTTCATCAACAAAATTATTGCCACAGGAAGGTAGGGAATACTGATCTTCTGGGTTAGGTTCATTTTGAAGACATATTCCTCCTCCTCTCTCGATCAACTTTACAAAATCAGCCTTACTGCAGCTACTGAAATTCTTGGCATTTCTGGAATGAAGTGACATTTGTAATATACATAAGTAATGCATTCCAACTAATTCTCACCCCATTAATTGCTAAGTTAATCTTGACCAAGAAATTATTTTGAAGAATGACTTTAAAGACATTGATCACGATTTTTTTTAAGGAAATTTGTAATTACTAATGACTTTTCATTTGTGTATTAATTTAATACTGCAGATCAGTTACATGGAGAGACTAGAGAAGCTGAGTTAGTTCTCCTCACAGCAGAGAAGGTTAAGGGAGATTTAATAGAGGTGTTCAAAATCAGTAAGGGTTTTGATAGAGTAAATAAGGAGAAACAGTTTCCAGAGGCAGAAAGCTCAGTAACCAGAGCACAAAGATTTCGGGTAATTGGCAAAAGAAGCAGAGGTGAGATGAGGAGAAATTTTTTTATGCAGCAAGTTGTTATGATCGGGAATGTATTGCCTGAAAGGGCGGTGGAAGCAGGTTCAATAATAACTTTCAAGAAGGAATTGGATAAATACTTGAACCAGAAACATCCACAGCAGTATGGAAATAGGGACTAATTGAGCCAGAATTTTAGGAGTCCCGCATGTTCCCGACGGCAGGCCCGGAAGTTGGTGTAACTTGTGCTTCCCCTGCATTTCCCCTTTCACATGCAATTTTATATGTAAATTAATTGTGCAGCAACAGGCACGGGGGACACATGGGATCCTGCAGCAGGGGCAGCCTTTCATTTGTGGAACCCGCCATCACTGCCCCAAGTACCATGATCGCCACAGATATAAAACATTCTGTGCTTGCAGCCTCAAGGATCAGCAGCCTTCCTTTCATGTAAGTATCTTCAGATTAACCTAAATTGAAGCTTTTACTTAATACAAAATGTTTTTGCCTCCCTTATTTTTTGAAAGTCATCACCAACTTCACATCATTTATTTTACCTGCAGCCAAGGTGAATCAAATGGCAGCCAGCAGGCAGCGCCCCGCCCCACAGTTCAGTGATATGTCTCTGCAGATTCTCCTCCAGGCCGTTCGGGAAAGGCGGGAGGTCCACTTCCCTGTAGATGGAGTGCGAAGACCCTCCCGCCTCACCGAGGCGGCCTGGATGGAGGTAGCAGAGGAGATCTCGAACCATGGGGTGACACGTGGAACATGGGTGCAGTGCCGCAAGTGTGTCAATGACTTGCTGAGATCGGCGCAGGTAAATGGGCCTGGCGAAGCAGCTCCATTGTTTTCTTCCATGGCTCTGTGTCTTTAAGGCAGAGGGTACACAAGGAATGCAGTGGAATGTGTGAGCAGCTTTGGTGCCATTTGCCACATGATTTGTGGCAAGATGAAGATTGGCCTTGTTTATTTGATGGATGTGCTGTGCGAAAGCCACTGCAGAATGAGTGATGTTGATGCATTTATGCAATGGTTGTGATGCATTATTTGCCATGTCATTAAATCTGTACTTCTCCTGCAGGATAAATGCACCCACAACCAGCAAGAGTGTGATAGAATGGAAGAAAGGGTCCCTGACTTCAGGTTGCTGACCACAGCTGAGGAGGAGGTGTCAGAGATCCTCAGAGATGAGGCAGGCAGGGCGAGCAGAGATGGCGAGGCAGGAGCACAAGATGTAAGGATGATGTGGCTTGCAGCTATATGTGGACACAAAAGGAAATTGTGTGAACTCGTTGAATTAGATGCTTAAAGTGCCTCTGTTTCTGTCTCCACTGCAGGTGCCCGCACTCAAATCATGGAATGCCACATAGCCCAAGACTCCTCTGGGGAGGATAAAGAAGCCAATGCCCCAGAGGGTGCACCGTCATCTACCTCTTCTTCCACCTCAGCCAGTGCAGATACATCCACCTGGTCTGTGGGGGTTTAAGATTGGAATCTGGATCAGAAGCAGGTGGTCATGACACAGACACATCCCAGCAGCTGAGGGAGCATGTGCCAGCCAGTCTCATGACAATGGGAGGATGGCTGGGGACCAGGCCCCTGCTCAGCCCCACACTCATGATGATCCTCTGTTTGTAGCGACGAGAAATCTGCTGGATGTGCAGCAAAACCATCTGGAAAATATGTCAGAGATGCGTAGCTTTGTGTGTGCCGTGGAGGAGTTCATGCAAGCCATGACGTCTGCCATGTCCCAGGCATATGAGCGTATGACTTCCTCATTCGGGAGTTTGGCGAGCTCTGTGGCGAGTCTGGTTGAGTGCTCGAGCCATATGCGATCTGACCTGCACTCCATCGTTGCTGTCATGGACTCCATGCAGCAGAGTCTAAGCAAGAGGGGGACAAGGAACCTGGACTTCCCTCCAGGAGCTCCTTCCCCTAAGGGCTACATTCGGGTGAATAAGACCTCATGCAAAAATGAATTTCTGTGGGGAATTATGTTTCTCCTCCCAACGTTCCTTGAAGATGTGACTTATTGGGCTGAAATTTATGATGCCATCACCATAATCAGCAGCAGATGTAAACAATGGCGGTCTGCCCATGCAGACAGCATGTCACAGAGCCATCGCGTTATTCAGTGCGATGGCTCATTTAAATTTACCGTGCACAGTGTAATCATCAATGTATTCATGTCATCCTTCCCCCCATTCCCACGCCCGTTACTATCGATACACTGACTCTTACCCTTGAACCTCCTCACATTGACCTGATCATTGTTGCCGAGTCCCATTCCCCTCCATATGAAGCTGTCGAATACTCACCTATTAGTCTTAACCTTTTCCCCCTACAGAATCCATTTGCCCCCGTTGACTGTGACTGTTACCTCTGTTAGCCAGTACCCTTAATTTGCCCCACAGCTACCCAACATTGACAGCACTCATTCCTCCCTTTAGGCCCTTTCCAAATATCTTCGCACTGTAATGCTCGAAACCACCCATCTCCCCTGCAGCCGACAACATGCATCTTCAGCATCAGTAGCTACCATTCAACACCCTGAAGGCTCCACTCCACCCTCCCCTGCTCCTCCATGCACCCAATCAGCCCCATCCTTCCCTCCCTGAGTACCCTCCCCTGCTCCCCCATGCACCCGATCAACCCCACTCTTCCCTCACTGAATACCCACCCCTGCTCCTCCATGCACCCGATTGGCCCCACCCTTCCCTCCCCGAGTACCCTGCCATGATCCTCCATGTAGCCCCTGCCACCATGCCTTCATCGCCTGTCTCCCCAGTGCCTGTCCACAAGGCACAAGTCAGGAGTATGATGGAATGCTCTCCACTTGCCTGGATGAGTGCAGCTGCAATAACACTCAAGAAGCTCGACACCATCCAGGACTAAGCAGCCCGCTTGATTGGCACTCCATCCACCATCTTCAACATTCACTCCCTCCACCACCGATGCACAGTGGCAGCAGTGTGTACCATATACAATAGGGTTGTCCAACCTTTTTGGGTCGAGGGCCGCATTGCGATTTTTGCTCAGCCCAGCGGGTTCCAAGGAGCAAATTTCGAAAGATAAAGGCAGTAAAAATTTACCTTACTAATAAAAACAAAAACATATGTGCCTTTTTGTGAAGCAGCTTTCAATGAGAAGACTAATTTACTGACTTACTTTCTCATCACTATATTGAAAACTGATTTAGTGAGATACCTGGCATTGTTTTTGCTTGTATGAGTAGTCAATGTCTGCCCGCATATTTGATGTAATAATGCAGAGTATTCTGGATAGAAATTCATTTGTCAGGAGTGATCTTGATCTCTCTCGCTGTCTCTGTCTCTTTTTTCCTGTGTTCCCCCCTCTCTGTGTTGTCCTCGCTCTCTGTGTTCCCCCTCTGTCCACCTCCCCGGCCCACCCATCTTTCTGTCTCCCCCGTCTCTCTGTTCCCCCCTCTCTCTCTATCCCCTATCTCTCTTTGTTTCCCCCCTCTCTCTCTGTCACCCCCCCTCTCTGTGTTCCTCTCTCTGTTTTCCTCTCTCTCTCTCTCTTTTCCCCCCTCTCTCTCTTTTCCCCCCTCTCTCTCTTTTCCCCCCTCTCTCTCTTTTCCCCCCTCTCTCTCTTTTCCCCCCTCTCTCTCTTTTCCCCCCTCTCTCTCTTTTCCCCCCTCTCTCTCTTTTCCCCCCTCTCTCTGTCACTCTCTCTCTCTCTGTTTACTCCCTCTCTCTGTCTCTCTGACAGTTGCACTGAGAGGGAGCGCTCAGCACAGCAGCTTTGTGGTTGGTCAGTTTGTTTAAAAACATTACGCTGTCAGTTTCACAGCTGATAGCTGCTGAAGCAGCAACACGCTTCCTAACATCACACGGGTTCTGGGTTTTCCAGCGGGCTTTTTAAACAAGTCGGAAAACCTCGAATTGGCCAAAGTTGGGAAGCACGTTCCTGCTTCAGCAGCTGTCAGCTGTGAAACTGACAGCGCGCAGTTTTTAAAAAGGCCACTCCGCCGGAAGAAGACAAAGTAAAATTTCCCATCTCCAGTCACGGAGCCCTGGCGAAGATGTGGAACGGCCCCGGGTACAGTTTACACCCGTGGGCCAGATGGAAACCTTTTCGGGCCGGATCCTGGCCTGTGGGCTGTATGTTGGACAACCCTGATATACAAGATGCACTGCAGCAACTCGCCAAGGCTACTTTGACAACACCTTCCAAACACCACAACCTGCAAGCTCCCCTCCAAGCCACACACCATCCTGACTTGGAACAATATCGCCGTTCCTTCACTTTCACTGGGTCAAAATCCTGGGACTCCCTTCCTAACAGCACTGTTGGTGTACCTACACCCCAAGGACTGCAGCGGTTCAAGAAGACAGCTCCCCACCACCTTCTCAAGGGCAATAAGGGATGGGCAATTAATGCTAGCCTAGCCAGCGACCCCATATCCCACAAACTAATAAAAAATAAAAACATCCCCTGAAAAGATTGACCCTTGCTGGTGCCGAGCCTGGAGGCAAACATCAATTTCAATGCTGGCATTAGTTTAGCGAATGAGTTAAAGAAAGAAGAGCACAGTCCTGAGACTCAACTGTACAAATCCGTCTGCCGCACGCCACAGTAAAACAATCGTGAACTGGGTGGCACAGGAATAGCGCTCGCTGTTCACTTAATCTGCCAGATAGGACTGAATTGTAACTATGCATAGAGTAATTAGTATTCATGTTATTTAAATAAATGCAAAGGTGCAATCCGGCACCACGCTGGGGGAACCCCCGAACGCCGCAAACCCGCTGCCAACTTAATTTCTCTAAAATATCCCACCGTCAGGAATCCGGAAAAACACCTGCTGCCTAATTTTATCACCCCAGATGCCATCAAATCTGCTCTTGCACAGCACATAAAATTCCACCTTGGATAGCTCTTTCATAGGGCCGGCACAAGCATGATGGGCCAAATAGCCTCCTTTTGTGCTGCTGCATTTTAAGAATTGATGATAAGAGCTTTTACTAACTGGAAAGGTCATTAGACTTTATAAAGCTTGTCCTCTTTTCCCTCACACTGAGACATCTCTTACCATTTCCCGCAGATCCTTTTCTCTCCAGAATCATTGAACTGTGTGTTGAACCTATTTATAGTAAATGCTTCAATAGCTTTTTTGTGGTAATTTATTCAACATTTCTTTCCCTGACTTCCTCATTTTTAATGTGGCCCTGGGATTTAAACCCTTTATCCTAGCAGATAATATTCCTGGATCAATTTTGTCAATTCCCTTTATAATCTCGAAAACGTCAACTGAATTAACTCCATCACATCTTTTCTCCAAGAGAACAATCCTATTTCCTTAAGCTTTCCTTGTAATCTAGATTTGCGTTATATTCCTGAGACCCATAATCTATAATGAAACTATGGGAAATAATTTCCTTTTTTTCCACACCCACAGGAAAATACCAAATATGGCAGTTTTGTACTTACGTAATTGCACTGAACATGATGCAGCTCTTGGTTGGGCATATGCAGCCTTCTGAATCGTGATTTATTCCCATGTTATGTCCTAATTCATGAGCAAGAATTGTTGCAGCCCTTGCCACATTACTGCTGTCAAACTAATTGGAAAAAGAGATAGATTTGGTTGCTTAGAGGGAAAGAATTCTTACAAAAACAACAAATTCCATCTATATAGCACCTTTAATGTAGTAAAATGCCCCAAGGAGCTTCACAGGAGTGTTATCAAACAAGATTTGAGCCACATCAAGTAATTTTAGGACAGATGACCAGAAGCTTGGTCAAAGAGGTAGGTTCAGGGAACATCTTAAAGAAAAGTAGAAAGGTATAGTGAAGGAATTCCAAATAGTAGGGCTTAAGCAGCTGAATGCATGGCCACCAATGATGAAGCAATTAAAATCAGGGGTGTGCAAGAGGCCTGCATTAGAGGGGCGCCGATATCCAGAGGGTTGTATGGTTGGAGCTGGTTTTAAAGATGTAGAAAGGCAAGGCCACGAAGGGATTTGAAAACCAGGGTGAGGATTTTAAAATCACGGGGTTGCCAGACCAGGCGCCAATGTCGGTCAGCGATCAGAGGAGTGATGTGTGCATGGGACTTGGTACAAGTAACTTTTCAATGATCCAAAATGACACAATACTTCATAACTAACTGGTGTAGATGGTCGTTGGAATTAGTGGACTAAGTATGCAAATAGCCACCCTCTGATTATTTAATATTAAATATCACTTCTGATGAAAAGAAAATTTAAGAACAACTACACTGTAGTCATTGAATCAAAATACTGGTAGCCTTTCCATTTAGAGGGCGGCCTTTTAATTGAGAAATCCATGCGAAGGGGCAAGGCACATGTTGCAAGCCATCAGCAATGTTGAAGAAAGCCAGAGACGAGACAAAATAAATCAAAAGCAGGGATTGAGTGATATCAAACTTGGGTTTTAAAAGACTCTAGATAATTGTAAGAAAGGAACACTTTAAAAAAGTCCCATTGTTTTGCCTTCCTGGAAAGAAAAATGAGTTGTGTAGGAAACAGTGGTGAATTTTTGTTTCAATACTTAGGATTTAGGGAGAAAAAACCCATACTTGGAGCTTCGGAGTAACAAGTGAGAACAGCTCTATGGAAGAATGAGCATGTTAGCAATAAAATACAGGCAAGAAGGGTCCTGATGGTGAAATAGAGGATGGCGGCTGAGATGAGAGAAGTGCCTGTTACTGTAAGTTTTTTTCTTGTTCCTGTAGTGTGCTAAAGGTGTTAGGAAAGTGTCTCCAGATATGGCAGCAATGCAGTAGCTGAAAATGGTCTTATTTGTTAAGTCATCAAAGTAAGAAATGGTAGTTATTGGTTGGGCTTACAAATGATATGATTATTCCAATGTGCTCCTGGCTGGCCTCCCACATTCTACCCATTTTAAATTGAGCTCATTCAAAACATTGCTTGTGTCTGAACTTGTACCAATTCCCATTCACTCATCTCCCCTGTGCTCGCTGACCAACGCTTCAATTTTAAAATTCACATCCTTGTTTTCAATTTGCTCCATGGCTTCATCCTTCCCTTTCTCTGTAATGTCCTTCAGACCTATGAGATATCTGTGCTCCTCTAATTCTGGCCACTTGAGCATTCCTGATTTTAATTGCTCCACCATTAGTGGCCATGCCTTCAGATGCCTGGGGCCCAAGCTCTGGAATACACTCCCTAAAACTCTCTGCCTCTCGACCTCATTTTCCTCCTTTAAGACGGTCCTTAAAACCAACCTCATTGCCTAAGCTTTTGGTCATCTTCCCTAACGTCTCCTTGTGTGGCTTTTACTTTACAACATTCCTGTGAAGCACCTTGGGATATTTTATTATGTTGAAGCTGCTATATAAATACAAGTTGTTATTGTAAACAGAAAAAATGTGATTTTGAAATTGTTCTGTGCATTATTAGTATATATGAATGCTTAATGTTTATGTATGTAATTCCTTTGTTTGCTATTTTAAGGAAGTTATTAGTCTACTTAAAATAAATGTATTAACACCTCCACCATGCAGTTAATAATATAATTTTAGGCCCTAGGTCTTTGAAGAATTGAAAAGAACAAAATTATTGAAAAAGTTACATTTGCTGTTATCAACAAACTTGCAGCAACATTAAATGCCCAATTTATTCAATGGCTGCCCTGAAGTAATAAAGAGATCACTTACAACATCAATTCCACCTCCAAGCCTGGTAGAACAGACTGTGCCTACAAAGGCCAAGCCTAGAATTCCACTAAACTGTGCTTTACCTCTGAAACAGAAAAGAAACAATGAAATAAAAACAAGAAATGCTGGAACCACTCAGCAGGTCTGGCAGCATATGTGGAAAGAGAAGCAGAGTTAACGTTTCGGGTCAGTGACCCTTCTTCGGAACTCTTCGAAACAATGAAACAAGTCAACAAGTCAATGTTAATGCACCCAGGCAAACTGGTTTGGTGACAATTGGCTCCACAGGCTATCTGATTGCTCAAACTTAAGAATGCATTTATGTTGGCTGTACAAAAGAACACTAAGTATCATCACCTCATTCCATGACAATATGAAAGGCACAATTCAACATGGTGGCTCCTCATCAGAGCCCTTTCCTATCCTGAGTGGTGTGAAACAGGGCTGTGTTCTCGCACCCACACTTTTTGGGATTTTCTTCTCCCTGCTGCTTTCACATGCGTTCAAATCCTCTGAAGAAGAAATTTTCCTCCACACAAGATCAGGGGGCAGGTTGTTCAACCTTGCCCGTCTAAGAGCGAAGTCCAAAGTACGGAAAGTCCTCATCAGAGAACTCCTCTTTGCTGACGATGCTGCTTTAACATCTCACACTGAAGAATGCCTGCAGAGTCTCATCGACAGGTTTGCGTCTGCCTGCAATGAATTTGGCCTAACCATCAGCCTCAAGAAAACGAACATCATGGGGCAGGATGTCAGAAATGCTCCATCCATCAATATTGGCGACCACGCTCTGGAAGTGGTTCAAGAGTTCACCTACCTAGGCTCAACTATCACCAGTAACCTGTCTCTAGATGCAGAAATCAACAAGCGCATGGGTAAGGCTTCCACTGCTATGTTCAGACTGGCCAAGAGAGTGTGGGAAAATGGCGCACTGACACGGAACACAAAAGTCCGAGTGTATCAGGCCTGTGTCCTCAGTACCTTGCTCTACGGCAGCGAGGCCTGGACAACGTATGCCAGCCAAGAGCGACGTCTCAATTCATTCCATCTTCGCTGCCTTCGGAGAATACTTGGCATCAGGTGGCAGGACTATATCTCCAACACAGAAGTCCTTGAAGCGGCCAACATCCCCAGCTTATACACACTACTGAGTCAGCGGCGCTTGAGATGGCTTGGCCATGTGAGCCGCATGGAAGATGGCAGGATCCCCAAAGACACATTGTACAGCGAGCTCGCCACTGGTATCAGACCCACCGGCCGTCCATGTCTCCGTTATAAAGACGTCTGCAAACGCGACATGAAATCGTGTGACATTGATCACAAGTCGTGGGAGTCAGTTGCCAGCATTCGCCAGAGCTGGCGGGCAGCCATAAAGACAGGGCTAAATTGTGGCGAGTCGAAGAGACTTAGTAGTTGGCAGGAAAAAAGACAGAGGCGCAAGGGGAGAGCCAACTGTCCAACAGCCCCAACAAACAAATTTCTCTGCAGCACCTGTGGAAGAGCCTGTTACTCCAGAATTGGCCTTTATAGCCACTCCAGGCGCTGCTTCACAAACCACTGACCACCTCCAGGCGCGTATCCATTGTCTCTCGAGATAAGGAGGCCCAAAAGAAAAAAGAAACAAAAGAACAATCAAAACATATATTTAACTAGTTGTTATACTCTTCTCCATCCAACAAAGAGCAAAGAACAAAAAACAGTACAGCACAGGAACAGGCCATTCGGCCCTCCAAGCCTGCGCCGATCTTGATGCCTGCCTAAACTAAAACCTTCTGCACTTCCGGGGTCCGTGTCCCTCTATTTGCAGTCTAAGATATTTGAAAATATTGGAAACAAAATTGGAGATGTAAATTTACGGCATCACATAATTGCCAGTTATATGCTCCACCCAATATTCAACTCCATTGACTTCAATAGAACTGCCTATCAGGCATGTTGTATAATGGCTGGAAAATCCAATTCTGAAGTTTTATATCCACAGCGCTGTCCGATTTAATCCAATTCTGTCAATACAAAGTTGGCCTTTGGTTCTTAAGGCCAACTTTAAGGTATTTTAAATTAATCTAAACCTCATAAGGACACATTGGCCGGAATTTTACCTTAAGCAAGCAAGTCCCGCTTGCCTGGACCAAAAATGAGTATCATGCCCGCGAGGGCAGGGTGCGGAGTTGTGTGCGCGATATTGTCAGGGTTGGCCAATTAAGTCCCAGTAGGCAGGGGAGGGGGCCAGTTGGATGGTGTAGGCGGGGGAATGTTCTGGAACTTGAAACACTGGTGCCATCTTTAAAAGCCAGCCAGTAGCACATGATAATGCAGCAGGTCCCGAGAGAGCAGTGAGAGAGCCGTGGCAGTGAAGACATGGCCAAAGGTAGATCAAGGGTTACTCCAAGATGCAACGTTGCTTCCCTGGAGGTACTCCTCCAGGCTGTAAGGGAATGGAAGGAAGTCCTGTTCCCTTGGGACAGCAGGAGGAGATCAGCTCGCCAAACTAAGTAGGCCTGGTTGGAGATAGCGGAGGAGGTTGGCAACTGTAGGGTTGTCCTGTGTACCTGGCTGCAGTGCTGAAAGAGGGTCAATGGCCTGATGCATTCTGGCAGTTACATTAAGCTTGCAGCCTTAAATTTGCTCTTCACCTCGTAAATTAGTCAATCTTTTGCAGTATTCCCTTTAAAAAAATTAATATAAAGACTAAGATTAAAAACAATTCAGTTTGGGCTGGCCATGTGAAGACCCCAACAAAAATGGTAGCAGCCATACCAAGAGTGGCAATGGGATGGTATGAGGTGCACTTCCACTTTTGCCTCACTGCTGCTGTGTTCATGCTGGGTGGGGGCTGTGGCAATTGGACAGTGCAAAGGCTATACCTACTCACATAACTCCCTGTTCACACAATTGCAGGACTTAAAGCTATTCTAGCCTTCTTTAATAAACTTGTTGGACTTGTATGAAAAATAATCCATGGATTCACAGTGGATGGATCTAGTTTTATAGTCTGCAAACTGAAGGATTCAGACATTCTCTGCAGCTTGCATACATTTATTCGAATTAAAATGATCAAAATGTAAATTAAATATAAAAACAACACTTAAAAGATGTCTGAAATCACTTGTGCTTATTCTAGACATCAGGCTGAATTTTATAGAGCCCTCGACATCAGGAATGGTGGCGGGCGGGGTGGGGGGCGGGCATGAAGGTTGCTCCGGATGAGGCACGCCACCGATCTTGACGCCGCAGGGCCTGTCCCGATCTTGGCGGCAGCGGCAAGACCTTGTGTCCCGCCCCTGCTGCCCAGCAACAGGATCCACATTACAATATGTGGATAGGCACTTACCATTCATTAACATGCCGGCCACTGCGATTCAGACAACAGGTTGCGATCTTCATCCTGGCGGCCGGCATCGAAGCACCTTCGGATCCCTATCTGGGGAAACGAGGCACAACTCCTGTGAGGAGGGGGGAGGAGGTACTTTTTTCAGTGCGGGGTGGGGGAGCGGGATCAAACTCTTTGGATTGGTTGGGGGGATGGGGGGATGGTGGGAAGGGGTTGAGGATTAAAGTTTATGAACTTTTGGGCGGGAGGAAGGTCACATAGTCAAGGTAAGTATTTTGGGGGGTGAGTGGGCAAGGAATTGAATGTAAGGCTATTGGGGGGGGGGCTTGGAGAGGGGATGGAAAGACTTCTTAAATTATTTTTAAGACTTTTAAATGCAATTTGCCTTTAAAATTCGATAAGGTCATTTGGGGCTCTAAGCCCATTAAAATGGCGCCGGTGCCTGAGTAGTAGCGCTGGACACCGTTGCCGGGGACGGCTCACCCACATCCTCTACGTCGTTGTGGTGGTGGGGGGGGTGGGTGAGCTTTCCTGGGCATGCTAATGAGAAATCGCGTTTAGAATCATGGCAGCTCTGCGATGTGCAGCCCGAGTGTGTGGGCTGCCGTCTTTTACGGCCACTGCCACTTTCGGCGGCGGTCCTATAGAATCCAGCCCATCGTGGCACAGGAACTGAATGGATAACCATGTTTTAGACCAGGAATAAAAAAACTGCTGGAGATACTCAGCAGGTCTGGCAGCATCTGTAGAGATTGAAACAAAGTTCACATTTCAGGTCGATGACCTTTCATCAGTTAAAGATGTAACAAGTTTTAAAGCAAGTACAGAGGCGGGGAAATGGGGAATGGAGAAAGAAAAAAAGAGAAGGTCTGTGATGGGGTGGATTACAGGATAGATTAAATGACAAAAGAGATGATGGTGCAAGGCAAAATGGGGTGGTAATGGGACAAATAAGGAAACAAAAGATGCGCCTAGAGAGGCATAAGTGGAAAAAGCAGAATAATCAGCAACAGCTGCCATCCAAAAAATAAGGGAGCAGAAGTTAAGATCTGAAATTGTTGAACTCATTATCGAGTCTGGAAGGCTGTAAAATGCCTTATCGATGATAAGATCCTGTTCCTCGAGCTTACATTGGGCTGAATTTGGCTCCATTGTTGGAGGCGGGTTCATTTGCATGGGGGCTGGAGAATTGCCATGGAATCATCCACCATGGAACCATCCGGCACGGAAACCGGCGCCAAATCGCTGTTTGCTGATTTTGTCGGAGGCGGGGAGGTACCGTGACGGCATTGATGTCCAGACAAGAGGCATCGTCATTTAAATGTTATAAATACTGCTATAAACAAATTTGAATCTCATTCCCCGTGATCCAAAGAAGTGTTCTTAATTTTGTGCGTGATGTGCAGTACTCAAGTGCCTTCAGTTTATCAATTTTCAAAGGCTGGCACCAGCAAGGCAAGAGTCCTCGGTGCCGCAAAAAGGAAGGTAAACTCATCGGAGTTTTTTAGGGGATGTGGGCTTTATTGCTGCTATGCTGAGTCTGCAAGGGGCTTGTGTTTAAATTGGGGGATCTCTGCAAGTGGCTTGTGTTTGAATGGGAGGATCTCTGCAAGGGCCTTGTGTTTGAACTGGGGGAACTATGCAAGGGGCTTGTGTTTGAACTGGGGGAAACTCTGCAAGGGCCTTGTGTTTGAACTGGGGGAACTATGCAAGGGGCTTGTGTTTGAACTGGGGGAAACTCTGCAAGGGGCTTGTGTTTGAACAGGGGGAACTCTGCAAGGGGCTTGTGTTTGAACTGGGGGAAACTCTGCAAGGGGCTTGTGTTTGAACAGGGGGAACTCTGCAAGGGGCTTGTGTTTGAACTGGGGGAAACTCTGCAAGGGGCTTGTGTTTGAACTGGGGGAAACTCTGCAAGGGGCTTGTGTTTGAACAGGGGGAACTCTGCAAGGGGCTTGTGTTTGAACAGGGGGAACTCTGCAAGGGGCTTGTGTTTGAACTGGGGGAAACTCTGCAAGGGGCTTGTGTTTGAACAGGGGGAACTCTGCAAGGGGCTTGTGTTTGAACTGGGGGAAACTCTGCAAGGGGCTTGTGTTTGAATGGGAGGATCTCTGCAAGGGCCTTGTGTTTGAACTGGGGGAAACTCTGCAAGGGGCTTGTGTTTGAATGGGAGGATCTCTGCAAGGGCCTTGTGTTTGAACTGGGGGAAACTCTGCAAGGGGCTTGTGTTTGAACTGGGGGAAACTCTGCAAGGGGCTTGTGTTTGAACTGGGGGAAACTCTGCAAGGGGCTTGTGTTTGAATGGGAGGATCTCTGCAAGGGCCTTGTGTTTGAACTGGGGGAACTATGCAAGGGGCTTGTGTTTAAATGGGGGGAATCTCTGCAAGGGGCTTGTGTTTGAATGGGGGGAATCTCTGCAAGGGGCTTGTGTTTGAACTGGGGGAAACTCTGCAAGGGGCTTGTGTTTGAATGGGGGGAATCTCTGCAAGGTGCTTGTGTTTGAACTGGGGGAAACTCTGCAAGGGGCTTGTGTTTGAATGGAGGGGAACTCTGCAATGGGCTTGTGTTTAAATTGGGGGGATCTCTGCAAGGGGCTTGTGTTTGAATGGGGGGAATCTCTGCAAGGGACTTGTGTTTGAACTGGGGGAACTCTGCAAGGGGCTTGTGTTTGAATTGGGGAGGATCTCTGCAAGAGGCTTGCTTGTGAATGGGGGGAGGGGCCACCCTTGCTCTGACATCTGACATGGCCAGAATGATGCTGGGGGGGAGGGGGGGTCTGCTGAGTGATAAATTTATTACAAACCAGAGAGGTGTTCATTTAATGAGCTGCTGCTCAATGCTCGGAAAGACTAAATGCAGGGCTGGCAGCCTTTAAAAGATGGCACCAGCACCATCGCCAACACCAAACTATGCCATGATCAGTATCACCATTGCTGCCCCCGCCACATGATGGATGGGGGGAATGGCTGTTTCCATTTGTAAAATGGCCATCAGCCGTGTAATCGCAGTGGCGTGACCGCTAACGTCACAGGTGGGATCACTGCCATTTTGTATATCAGCCGTTGCTCCCGGCAGCAGAATTATAAAATCCAACCCATTGAGATTTGCAGGGGAGACTGGCATAGGGAACCATGGGATACTTGGTGTAACTTAGGTCCCTGTAACTTGAGAAAGCTTGCCTGCTAGACGCATGAATTATATGAATACCTAATCAGAAAGTAACGAGCTCAGGAGGGAGACACCCGAATCCTATGAATAGCCTAAGAATCCTATGAATAAGATAATCAGGAGATTGACGAGGTGAATAATATAACCAAGCCTGGATGAGATCAGGGAAGGCAATAGATGGGAGATGATGTAATTAAGAAACAGTTTATCAAGTAAACATCCTGTAAAACTGTATAAAATGACTACTAGAACAATGTACAAGCAGAACCCCTACAATCATTCGTGAGAGTAGGACTTCTGCTTGCATGCTCGTAAATAGAGATCGTTCGTTTGTAAAAGACATCTGACTCTCAAGGCGTTTTTGGGTACCAGGGCAAGCCCTCACCCTTCCAGATTCATTGGAACAGTATAGGAGACTGAGGACAGAAAGGCCAGCGTGAGAGTGGAGCAAAGAATTAAAACAACAGAAGACTGGAAGCTCGAAGTCACGCTTCCGGACTGAACAAAGATGTTCTGCAAAGTTTCTGTTTGATCTCCATGAGATAAAGGAGGCTGCACTGTAAACAGCCAGTGCTTCCAATATGTCTTCCTTTTTCCTCAACCGAGGATTCCCCTCCACTGTGGTTGACAGGGCCCTTGACTGGGTCCATTCTATTTCCTGCACTTTTGTTTTCACCCCTTCGCCTTCCTCCAAGAACTATGATAATTCCCCTTGTCCTCAGCTTCCACTCCACTAGCCTCTATATTCAATGGATCATCCTTTGGCATTTCTGCCACATCCAGTGTGATGACACCACCAAACATATCTTCCCCTTCCCACCCCTTTCAGCATTCTGAAGGGACTGTTCCCTCCACAACACCTTGGTCCACTCCTCAATCACCCCAACATCGCATAATTGTACAATGCAACATTGAAGAAGATGTTAAAATATGGATCACACTCATATATTTAAGTGCTTAAGGGGGTATGCATCAAAATTACAGCAATGGAGTGGAAGAAACCGTGCTGAAATTCCCACACAAATAAACTTACAGAATCAGATGTCCACTGTCATGTCTCTTCTCAGGGAGCAGGACTCGTTCACGCCATCTTACAAATTTACCCAAAACCTCCCCAGCACTTCCACTGATCGCAATCTGATTTTTATCTTTCCAGATCACAAGACCAGTCAGTATGACACCGACGTTCAGGGAGCTGTACATCTGAAAGGTAATGTAAAGGCCAGTTAATACTTTCTATTGATGGTTGGTTTTCTGTTTAATGAAAAGTAGTGACAGGAGAGGAAAAGAGCTGGAGAATATTTGCAATATCCAGTGCTTTCTCTACCTGTTTAATTAACTTATAAAATCTATAGAATCAATTTTAACCCTGCTAACCCAATGGGAATGGTGTGGGCATGGGGTTAAAACGGAAGCTGGACAGAAATGGCTGCATTCCCATAACATTCATGGACCTCTGAAATTTTAACTCCTGAGCTTTCAGGAGCCTGCAGGCCGTTCAGTCCAGGCAGGCGGGGCCTCATAAATATTGGCGGCATTATTCCCACCAATTTTTCTTTCTCATACGTGGCCTGTTTGTTGCACTGCATGGTCCTTTTAAGATTGCCGAGTTGGTTGTGCACAGCCTGTTTGTTGCACTGTGAGGTACATACTGGATTGCTGTGTACCTGTGCAGCTTGGACAGAACATTGATTGGCTAGTCCAATGATGTCATTCGAATCCCATCACAATTTATCTCAGAGATGTGTGAATTTCATGTAGTCTCCAAGCTGTCAGCAAAAGCTGGTGGCAAGCCGCATCGGGCCAGAGAGTGCCAGGTAAATAAATATTATATTTTAACATTTCTGAGAGAAGTCCTGTGGCCCAGCAGGAGCAGGAATCTTCCTCCTGCCCAGAGAGGGTAACCGTGAGCTTCATCTGCCTCCGACTTACCCAATTCCAGTCTGGTTACAATAGACCAGACCCCTCACTCTCCCCAATCACATACTTCATTAGGAATCTCTTTGCTTTCCTGGCAGCAACTTGAAGCAGCACTCCTGCTGGCGTCCATGTCGTCCTGACTGGCTTTGTGCAGGAGTCAGCTTTGGGAAATTCGAATCTGGGTGTCTCCATCTTTTTCAGGCTCCACACCCGTGATTCCTGCCCTTAGTTAATATTGGGGCTTATATTCCTCCCAGTTAATAACTAAAATTTAATGAATCATTTTTAGCTATGGAGCATCACCATGCCAGTCCAATGATGTCAATTAAAGGTACATCCCAAAACAGCTTCTTGGTTTTTCTAAAAACTGATTTTCCAATGTCCTGGGTAAACCAGAATAGTTAGTATCAGCTGGGTACTGGTGTTTTTGTTCTAGTACTAAATATTTCTAGCTCAAGGACTTGCAGATTGGCATTCAGTTAATCTAAAGTGCCCATTTCCAGTAAGTCAACAGACATGCTCTGGAACATACTCAGGTGGGACCTGTTTTAAAGAACCTAGTATATTCAATGAGACATACCACCAATAATACAGTAATCACTGCAATCATTAACCAGATTCCTTTAACCCAAATAATAAACTACTGGCTTCCTCTAATCCATGCAACATCCAATCTATTACCTCTAAACCATATTTGACCTGCCATCTATAATCCCCATTATCCATGGTGTGATACCACACAAGATACAAAACCTCTAGTCCATGCCTCTAACCATGCCTGCCTCAAATCCACAAGGGTTACAACTGTTCCATGAATGTTCAAAGGAAGAATCCTGCATCCAGATTAAATAACTGAAAATTGATCCAAAAAATTCATACATACTCCATTTACAATATGAACCAGTTCAACCATTTGCTCCTGAATCATAGTTTCATTCTTGTTGTGCAAATTATACTGGAAAACACAAAATATGACCAAAAGTAAGCTGCTTTAGTGAGACTGATATGCTTTTGAAACTAGTTTTGAACTAATTTGAATAAGTTAATACTTACTTTGTCATTGTCAACAACCAAGACCAATTCCACATAACTGGTTGTTGGTAAAACAGCTCGCTTTTTCTAATGGTTAAACATGAAGATAGAATTAGATCACTTTTTTACTGGAAATATCTGAGTATACTTGACTCTTAGCTATGTTATTTGCATATTAAATACAATATTTTTGCATTTAGCTTTCAGCTTACAGAATAAGTATCTTATTTTATGACTGCAATATCAGAACATATATAAAAATGATGAATATGTTTTGACTGTGTTGCGAACAGTTTTTTTTAAAGAAAAACAATTTATGCCACAGTTATATTACAGGATATCAGTTTTTCCCAAGTTTCCATAGAAAAAAGGTTTCAAGTGCGTTACCTAAAATTGATCTGAGCATGCATTTTTATTGCCCAAGGCATAACTGGCTAAAGCACAGCCCAACAAATGTACACTTCTGAAACAGGTAAATGTGATGTCTGAATACAATCAGAATTTTTTGAACGATTTAAAATAAAATGCCTAGTAATAATCAGTAGACCCGTCCTCCTCATGCTCACTGCAACTGGGGGAGGGGAACTGTATTACACAAAGATTGGAAGCAATATAGATTGAAAATACTACTAAAATTCAAATAAGTTGGAGCGAACAGGCTCTTAATGTTTCCCTGCTCACCCCTTGCCAGTCAGCATGTGTGACTATAGAATGTAGTACAAAGAACCTTTATGCGACAGAAAAATAGTGCATCTGTTTCTACATTTCTGTTGAGAATGGGAGATGGCTCCAGCAACACTCAGTTTAAGCCATAATTTAACAAGAGAATGCTCAAAGAAACTTTCGAGTGTGTATATTTATAATAAATCCAAATATACAAAACATACATACATTCTAAACGACATTTACTTGTTTCCTTTGCCTGAATGGGAAGATTGTGAATGAAGAACTGGTAAAGAGAGGTTCACATGCAAAACCCAATTAAGAAATATGTGCAGCTTTCCTTGCCTTGTGTGGTAAAAATCCAGCCAGGTCAGCTCCAAGACAGGTAACTAACTGCAGAGGATATAACTGTCCAGTTGCTCGGTTGCTACCAGGTGGGTAGGGTTAAAATCAATCCATTGTTTAAACCGCGGCATTGACAATCAGAATGGCTGTTTAACCAATGTGCACACTTTTTTTATTTGATAAGGGGTGACTGAGAATTGACAAATACTTACCATCAAAATATCACAGAAATTAGTGTACAAGATAAAATGAAGGGACAATTACGGGGGTATGTGAAAAGATTCAGTTATGATGTCCCTCAGCTGGCCGAACAACTGAGAGAATTAAGAGAAAGCATTGCTATATCCCAAAAAGTGTATTTCCGCTTGCAGCAACATATCAAGTATGTTAATAAAACATTTGTTGATATCAGGTTTACCACATGGTGGGAGGATTTATGGAATTGGGGCATGAATATCAATGTTCATCCATGGATTATATCGCATCTGTTAGTCTTTGTTCAATTACTGAAGATTCTGTCTCTGCCCATTAATTGCTATGTACAATGATGCGTAAGTAAAATGTATCAGCAGTTGCCCTCACAAGTAACTGAACTCGAACTGCGACCTTTACGAGCTTTGAAACCCCAGTGGGATATAAAAAAGATCATTCCAACTGGATAAATTAAAAAAGTAGTTATCTTGATTACAAAATTCTGCTGTATTTTAAAGAAGGGAGCTGTAGGCCTCAGGCCTGCAGCCACTACTTTTTATACTTTTATGTTTTTGCATTGTGCTTTTGCTTTGCTTAAAAAAAACCCCGTATTTAACCTGCATTGAATTTTTAAAGGATACTTTGTAGACATTTATTTAAAACAAAGTGAGATTGTGCTCTGATTAAGTCAAATAATTAATCAATTATGTAACCAATGGCAATCAGTAGTAATATTATTAACTGTAACCTTGTTTTTCCCAAGAACTCCTTCCTTTTCATGCAGGCTATGTTCGCAGTTGTTGTTTTGTCTAAACTACTGTTCTTCTCTTAAAAATAACGGTTGTTTCCCATTGTTTAAACAGAAGTCAGTTCCAATGGTATTCGATGACCTTTGAACTACAAGCCAGGACAACGGATAACCTTGCACATGAGGTGATCCACTATGGATGGAGTTTAATTGATGGACAGTGTAACCTGATTGATGGCAGGTTAGAGACACCATCAAAGGATGTGTAAACAGCCTGAGCAGCTTCGTAGTGCCTGTGAGAAGAATTCGATAAGGACTCATTGTTGTCAGACTTTTGTTTTGAGAAAGTCTGATGGAGGTCTCAGAAAGCCGGAATGGAGCCAGAAATTGAACTTAAAGGGACACAGCATCCAATGTTTGGGGCTGCAGCAGAGTCGACTAGTCAACCACTGAAGACTACAGAGGAAGGGACATCAATGAAGTGACTGACCAGAGAGTCCACCTCCATGCAAGGTTCTCTGGAGACTTGGTGATGTATGTACCAAGGGGGAATGGTACCATTTTAGGGAGCTGTCGTGAACAGACTAATTTGGGGTTATAGCTGGTGCGCTATTAGATTGTTGTCTTTCTATACTCTTTTCCTTCCTTTCTTTTTAATAAAGTTATCTTTCTTTCCTATTTTTATCATTAATAATTATTTAAAACAAATTATTGCCTTAACACATTATTTGGTACTGAGTCCATTCATTCCGGTTAAGTCCAGAGCATGGCTCTGAACCAACGTGAGACTCTGCTAGGGACTCTCATGCCCTCTAGCAGTATTCTGATTAACTGGTATGATCGGTACTCTTCAGGAATGTGTAATCAGTTTCTGACACCTGCAGCTTTACCCATTTAGACTTGGATAAAAGCTAATTCTAAAATACTCAGGAACCTGTCATTTTTTTGTGACTCAAAGTTGCTAATTTTTTGGTTATTAAATAATGAAACAATGAAATAGAGCTGCAATTACCCTCAAGTGCTGCGTCAAACTCCCATAGCTCAAGTGATGATCATCATTCATTGATCCACCATGGTGAGGTACTCCACACATAAAAGGTTCTGTCTGCATGTCTTCCAGTCGATAAATTAGGTGTTCAAATGTAAATGAGCTTTCCAATGGCTCAATTCCAAAACTTTTTTCACCAATTAAAATAATTCCTCTGAAATAAATACATAAGAAGAGTACACATTGTCCAGTCACTGTAATGAAGAAACGAAAGGGTAATTTCAATGATGCCTTGCTTCCAGAGGGGAGCCAGACTCATAGGGCTGCTGTTTGGGTGCATATCTCATCATTTTTAGAATGGGTACATACATGGGAGCATATACATGCTCGCATGCACACACAACAGAGTTGAATAATTTGAAGAGAAAATTTCAATGATAATAAGTTGTATGCAATTTCACAATGTATGTAATTATATTTGTTAAGACCATGTAATCCCAGGAAGATGCTCAGATATGAAGATAGAAATTTTACCTAAGACCCAAAAATGCTTATTCATTGTCACTGGATGTTCTGAAGTAAAGCTAGCCCAACTACATTCCATGTGGCAATTCCATAGTCCCAGAACCACATTCTTTTCCATATGACAATTGCTTGTCTATTGCTGCTTTGAAGCATTTCTTAATATTGCCTGTCGCTTTACAATGCTATCTGAAAATCCATTAGATAGCCTCCATCAGCTCAATCAAGATGCTTTATAAATATAACCTATTGGTTTCATTGCCACGCAGACTATTTCTTATGGTTTCTTCTGTTTTTTTTATTGCATACTAATAACATCTTGTGTAATTGTGTCATGCATTTTTCTTATTGCTGGTGTTAGACTAACTGGTCTAGATTTTCTCACATCATGTCTTGCTGTTTGTTTGAATATTGAAATATTGTTTGCCATCCTCCAGCTCTCAAGTCCACTCCCTATACTTATGGAGCTCCTCAGCATTAACCCTCACTTTGCCTATTTCTTCGCTGACTTCCTTGAAGCTTCTGGAGTAACTTTGCCACATGAACAATTATTACATTCATATGAATTTACTTTGACTGCTATTTTAATAGAGAAATTAATCTGTTTAAAACTAAATGAGCAGATTAACACACTGAACCGGAGGACACAGTAATCTGGAAATAATAAGATGGTATCTGTAAAAGTGACCTTAAAGCTATTGCATTGTTGTAAAAACCCAATTAGTTCACTAATGTATTTTAGGAAAGAAAATCTCCTGTCCTTAGCTGGTCTGGCCTATATGGAACTTCAGACTCTCCACCGCCATGTGGAGATGCCGCCTGGTGTGTCCTGACGGCCTCTTAGATGGGTTGGGGAGGATGGGTCCTTCCTCTGGGGGTAATCCAAGGCCCCCAGAGGGCCCCCTGGTGGTGATAGCTGCCCTCTGGGAAGATTTCCTCTTCACCCTCACTAACACTACCCCCCCACGACCCTGTTGCTGGGGCCTGTCTGAATAGCTACAGGGAGCCCGACTCCACTTACCCGTCCTGGGGTCTTCATCACTGTTCTGCTCTGCAGAGCCTCCTGTAGTACTGGACGTGGCCACTGCTCCCACTGGCGTTTCCAGTACTACAGAGCTGCCAGCCTTCTAATTGGCCAGCAGCTCGGGAGGTGGGAGCTCGTCCCTTAAAGGGATGGCGTCCCCAAAAGCAGGCAGTTAATTGCCATGAAATAGCACCTGGAGTCCAACTGTGGGCCAAGGCGGGATCTTCCCCCGCCTTCCGGCCCACCACTAGGACCTCTATCGCGGGAATAAAATCTGTCCCCCTTAATCTGATACAGTTCCACAGTCAACACTACCCTCCACTTTGTCCAACTGCCAAATGAAAATTTCCAAACTAAGAGTAATAGATTTTTGATCGGCAAAGGCGTTAAAGATTACAGAACCAAGGCATGAAGATGGAATATAAGGATATAAGAAATAGGAGCAGGAGTAGACCTCGAGCCTTCTCTGCCATTCAATATGATCATGGCTGACCTGCTGCCTCAACTCCACTTTCCCGCCTGCTCCCCATATCCCTTGATTCCCTGAAAGACCAAAAATCTATCTATCTCAGCCTTGATTATAATCAACAATGGAACATCCACAACCCTCTGGAGTAGAGAATTCCAAAGATTCACAACTCTCTGAGTGAAGAAGTTTCTCCTCACCTCAATCCTAAATGATTGACCCCTTATCTTGAGACTGTGGCCCCGTGTTCTAGATTCCCCAGCCAGGGGAAACAACCTCTCAGTGTCTACCCTGTGAAACCCCTTCAGAATCTTATATGTTTCAATGAGATCGGCTCTCATTCTTCTAAACTCCAGAGAGTATAGGCCCAATTTACTCAGCCTCTCATCATAGGACAAGCCTCTTATTCCAGAAACCAATCTAATAAACCTTTGCTGTACCGACTCCAATGCAAAAATATCCTTCCTTCAATAAGGAGACCAAAACTGCACACAGTACTCCTGGTGTGGTCTCACCAAAGCCCTATACAACTGTAGCAAGACTTCCTTATTCTTGTACTCCAATCCCCTTGCCATAAAGGCCAACATGCCATTTGCCTTTTGTGTTGCTTGCTGTACCTGCATGCTAACTTTCCGTGTTCCTTGTACGAGTGCAAGCAAGTCCCTTCTGAACATCAACATTTAGAAGTTTTGTGCCTTTTAAAAATTATTCGGCATTTCTATTCCTACTACCAGAGTGACCTTGAGGATTGGCTGGAGTTCCTGCAGGACAAATGGGAGACTGAGAATTTTCTGGAGTACACATTCCAGGAGGCGCTCACCCTGCAGCTACAGAGAGCTGAGGAGGTTAGTTAGTGAGTTAGGATGCAGTTCAACCAAGATCGAATTGAATGCAAAACAGGCTTAAAGGGCTGAATGGCCTTCTCCTGTTCCTTTCTTTTGTTAGGGAGAGTTGGCAGGCTATACAACTATAGAGAACATCACAGCCAAGTCCAGTTCTGTCCTCATCTGGGGCAGGATTTTGGATTGTTGCAGAGGGTGGTTTCGGGGGTAGGCTGTTGTTTAAACTCACCCCACTGGGGTCAGCGTGAAGGTTTCCTGATGCAAGACTGGCACGATCAGATTTCAGAATGCGCAACGGGAGCCAGAAGAGATGGGGATCCAATGGCGTGGGAGTGCTGGCCAGCGGCACGAAGATCGCATCAGGACAGATGGCAGGAGCGTAACGGTAATTAATACATTGATTTTAATTAATTTAAATATTTAAATGGGGTTCCCGTCGCCAGATAGCGGTGGGTGGGGGGAGGGTGCCATGAGGCCTTGCTGCCACTGGCAGTATCAGGCTGAGCCTTCCTGGCGTCAGGGTGTCTCCCGGAGACATTTTCAGGCCTCCCCAACAATCCCCGACGTCAGGGGGTCAGTAAAATTCATCCCCTGGCGCCAGGGTTCCATGGCAGGCTATTCTGCCCCGATTCTCTGGCCACCCCCACCATGAAACCCACCGTCGGGATAAGAACAAGATCCAGCCCATAGTATGGAAACTTCCCATTTAAACTCGCTATGCTGAAATCACAGCTGCTCACCAATGGTGGCACTGTAGCATTTGAGTATTGCTGAAAATAGAGACATGTTGTCGAAGCTTTTCGTCTTGCACTTATCAGGACAATCGCAAGAATAACCAATGTAAAGGAAAACAACAACTTATACTGCATGAGAAGAGAGTGCTGATTGGTTGGCAAGTGAACTTGCCAAGGCGTTGCCATGGAGAATGCCATCTTAAGGCTTCATCCTGCACTCAAATTCACCTTTGAAATGGAGCAATCAAATGAGCTCCTCTTATTTGATGTGTTAGTTGAGAAATCTGTTAAGGGGTTCTCTACCACGGTCTACTGCAAACCTACCTTCACTGGTCAATACACGCGTCGGGATTCTTACAGTTCCATGCACTATAAGATTGGCCTTATCGGCTACCTCATAAATAGGGCACCAGCCATTTGCTCACCATGCAAGCTTGATTCTGAAATAGGGCGAATCAAAGACATCCTGCATGACAATGGCTACCCTGATCAGATAATTTCTTGCTGTATATTGCGCAAACTTATGAAAGGGCCTAATGCTGTCTTTTTTGGCCCTGGAAAATGCCCAGTTTATCTCAAATTACCCTAGAAGGGTAATGTATCCCAAATATTTGAGCAACAGGTAAAGCTAGCTATTTCACGCTGCTACTATGCAGTAGCAACATGTGTGGTGTTTGCCATTAACAGGATGCTGCCGTCAAGCCAAAAAGTCCTTCTGCCTATCACACAAATGAGTAATGTGAGATATGAATTTCAATGTCAGTGTGATGCTAGGTATTTAGGCCGTACATCCCAAAGACTGGCGGATCGTATCACACAACATGTCCCTTCTGCTGTTTGCAACGGGCAAGATACGGGCCGTACCCAACCAGCCCGTGCTTGTGAAATTCAAAACAGAGTTTCCAACATTAGATGTGATTCCGCGATTGGACAACATATGCTAAATAATCCACAGTGTGCTAAGAATTACGCTGACAACCAATTTAGGATTGTCAGTAGGGCTCACAGTGTTGCGCATTTGCACATACTGGAAGCTATATATATTAATATACAGGACCCTGTTCTTTGCAGACAGAAAGAATATGTAGAAACATGGGAAGGTGGTGGCGTACTGGTATTGTCACTGGCCTAGTAACCCAGAGCCCCAGGTATTTCTCTGGGGACATTGGTTCGAATCCCACCACAAGCAGAAGGTGGAATTTGAATTCAATTAATAAATCTGGAATTTAAAGCTAGTTTAATGATGGCCATGAAACCATTGTCGATTGTTATAAAAACCCATCTGGTTCACTAATGTCCTTTAGGGAATCTGCTGTCCTTACCTGGTCTGGCCTACATATGACTCCAGACCCACATTGACTCTTACATGCCCTCGAAATGGCCAAGCAAGCCATTCAGTTCAAGGGCAATTAGGGATGGGCAATAAATGCTGGCCTGGCCTGCGACGCCCACATCCCATGAAAGAATTAAAAAAAAATTGCACCTGTTTCAGCTGAACAAAATAAGTGACAGCCATTTGCTGGTTCATTCCTCAGGGCAATGCCTTGACCAATCAGAGTCAAGCTGCCTGGTTTAAATTTCAAAGCTTGACAGTTAACTTTCAGTCACTGTAAACTGGTGCACTCTCCGTGGCAATGCCTCTACCAATCAGCACTCTGTTCTCATGCAGTATAAGTTGTTGTTTTCCCTTACATTGGTTATTCTTGTGATTGTCCTGATGAGTGCAAGATGAAAAGCTTTGACAACATTTCTCTATTTTCAGCAACACTCATGTTCTGTACGACTAAATGACTACTGTAACATTTCATTTTTTGCGTCTCCTCAGCTGTGGTGCACAGAAAACAACTCTGCCCCTTAGCTTCCCAAACATGCCGTAAAGTTTTTCTATTTAATTATAAATAATGAATTAAAATCTTGGGTGCAGTACTGAGAGAGCATTGCATTGCTGTCTTTTGGATAATAGGCTAAACCGAGGCCTCATCTACCCTCAGGTGGATGTATAAGATCCCATGCAACTATTCGAAGAAGAGCAAGGGAATTTTCCCTGGTGTTCTGGCTAATATTTATTCCTTGACCAACATCACTAAAAAAATCCTTTGACCATGTATCTTATTGCTGTTTGTGGAACCTAACTGTGTGCAAATTCACTGCCTACACTAAAACAGTGACTACACTTTAATTGCACGTAATTGGCTATAAAATGTTTTGAGCACCATGAAGTCTGAAATCTGCTATATAAATTAGAGTCCTTTCCTTAAAATCAAAATACTACAGAACAATAAGGACAGAACATGTAATTTTAAACTGCAGACTGAATCATGCTAGTATAACCTGGTTCAATTTTTTTTATTATTCATTCATGGAATGTGGGCATTGCTGGCTAGGCCAGCATTTATTACCCACTGAAGACATTTAAGATCAACCACATTGCTGTGATTCTGGAGTCACATATAGGCCAGACTGGGTAAGGATGGCAGATTTCCTTCCCTAAAGGGCATTAGGAAACCAGATGGGTTTTTACAACAATTCAGAATGGTTTCATGGTCACCATTAATTCCAGATGTATAAACTGAATTCAAATTTTACCATTTGCTGTGGTGGGATTTGAACCCATGCCTCCAAAACATTAGCTTTAGCATCTAGATTACTAGTTTAGTGACATAACCACTATACCACGGCCTCCATTATCCCATGGCTTCTAATCTCACTTCAACTAAAGACTACATTTGGTCTTAAGTCCCTGTTTGTAACCTCAAATAGGATTGAATAAAATAATATTAAATAATATTTATTTAAGAATTCCTGGCTAAAATAGGGGTCATCCTGGCTCAGTTTGTAACACTCCCACCTCTGCATCGGAAGGTTGTGAGGTTGAGCCTCACTCCAGGATTTGAGCACATTGCCTACGCCAATATTCCAGTGCAGTTCCTTAAACTGAGATGCAGGTGTTAAAGATGCCACTATTTGAAGAAGAGCATGGCGTTCTCCTGATGTCCTAGCCAATATTCCTCGCTTGCTGTGCACAAACTGACTGCAACATTTGCCAGCAAAACAAGTTGCTGCATTTCAAAAAGTAATTCAATGAATGTGAAGCGCATTGAGACAATTCTGGGAGATGGCCAGTTCTGAGAGGTATGATAAAGTGCCATACAGATGCATTTTTTCTTTTTAAATGTCTTTAGATGAAAAGTATAATTCATAAGCTTTAAATCAATCATTTCAAGTAAGATATTCACCTCAATTTAGGGATATATGAAACCATTTTTAGCTGTGAAACAAAAGCAGTTGTAATACATTACCTGAAACCCGAGCATATGCTGAGCAAAACTTTGGAATCAGTAACACCCTCCACTACTCCGTGGTAGTAACAGTGGATCTGAAATGAATGATTCATTGTGGATATTAATTATTGGGTTTTACAGGATAAATAAGCATAACATTATTGCTACAGTGTCAGCATTATGAGTAAAATAAAGCCCGGAATTTTACCTTAGGCGGACGGGAATTCGCCGCTGACGTATAAGTGGGTGGTGAGCCCGTTTTAATTGTCCCGAGGTGAGACATCCACCCGCTTGAGGGAGGAAGTCCTGCCTCATTGAGCTGCTGGCCAATCATCGGGCCGGCAGCTCTTAGTCCCAGCAGCGCCACTGGGAGCGGTGGCTACTGCTGGGACTGCAGCCCAGCCGACTGAGGAGAATGCCATGGAGCCGGGATCCAAGGTAGGTTTTGGATGCCTCACCAGGGTGATCGGTTGTGCCTGGTGAGGCAAGGGTGGTCGTTTTGGAGGAGGGTGCGTCTTGGGTCCTGGTGGTGGGGGTGGGTTGGGAGGCGGGGGCAGCCCTCAATCGGGCACCCTGTGGCCCTAGCATGCCCGCCTGCCATGGGTAAAATACCCATGGAGGCGGGCGAAGGCTCTTAAGTTGTCGTTACATGGCTTGGCCTAGGGTGGGCGGACTGTTTCTCCCCCCCCCACCCCCTGAAATCCGTAAAGTTGGCCGGAGGCGGGAGCAGGTAGGGAAGGCCTCCCGAAGCCCTCCCGCTCAATTTTATGCCACCCCCACGCCATCATCTGGCTCGTTGGGGTGTCATAAAATTCCAGCCATAGCCTCTGTTTTTAGTGAAGAGCTGAATGGTGTCATGAAAATTGCAATGATTTTCTTTCCTCTCCCTGCCATTTTCTTCCTCCTTGCAGTCCACTGGACTGGAATCATTCTCCAGACCCCTGCTCAACTGGCTATCCTTCATGTGTGAGCTGGGGCACTGACTGTTTGCAGCCTGTTTAACTATGAGCATATTACAACTGGGTATTCTCTGCTCACCTGACACACACACACACACACACACACACACACACACACGCGCGCGTACAAATTTCACTAGTCAGTAGAAATAGTCATTTAGTAGTACAGAACATGAGTATTGCTAAAAATAGAGAAGATTTTCATCTTACACTCATCAGGACAATCGCAAGAATAACCAATGTAAGGGAAAACAAGAGAGTGCTGATTGGTTGGCAAGTGAACTCTGATTGGTAGAGGCATTGCCATGGAGAATGCACCAGTTTATGGTGACTGAAAGTTAACTGTCTAGCTTTGTTTGAAATTTAAACCAGACAGCTTGACTCTGATTTATCAAGGCATTGCCCTGAGGAATGAACCAGCGAATGGCTGTCACATATTTTGTTCAGCTGAAACAGGCCCAATGTTTGTACATTTTCTTTCTGTTTGCAAAGAACAGGGCCTTGTGTATTAATATATATAGCTTCCAGTACTCATAAATGCGCCATGCTGCGAGCCCTACTGACAATCTTAAATTGGTTGTCAGCGTAATTTTTAGCAGGCTGTGGATTATTTAGCAAATGTTGTCCAATCGCAGAATCACATCTAATGTTGGACACTGGGTTTTGAGTTTTGCAAGCACGGGCTGTTTGGGTACAGCCCGTACCTTGCCCATTGCGAACAGCGGAAGGGACATGATGTTTGATACGCTCCGCCAGTCTTTGGGACGTACGACCTATATACCGAGCATCACACTGGCATTGAAATTCATATATCACATTACTCATTTGTATGATAGGCAGGATGTCTTTTTGGCTTGACGCCAGCATCATGTTAGTGGCGAGCACATACGTGTTGCTACTGCATAGTAGCAGCGTGAAACAGCTAGCTTTATCTGTTGCTCAAACTTTTGGGATACATTACCCTTCCAGGGTAATTTGAGGCAGAATGGGCACTTTTCAGTTTATGAATGGGCCTAAGGCAGCCTTTTTCAGCCCTGAAAAGTTTCAAACAAAGCTTGGCAGTTAACTGTCTGTCACCGTAAACTGGTGCATTCTCCATGGCAATGACTCTACCAATCAGCACTTTGTTCTCATGCAGTATAAGTTGTTGTTTTCTCTTATATTGGTTATTCTTGCAAATTGTCCTAATAAGTGCAAGACAAAAAGCTTCGACAATATTCCTCTATTTTCAGCAATAGTCAGTAGAAGTTATTGGACAGTGATCAGCAACTCTAGCTGATTTTCTCTGCCCTAACTAGAGCTCCTACTACACTAGTTAAAGTCAACTAACTCCATACAGACCAGTACTTAATTCTGGTATCTGAGTAGGAATTCCAATTTAGTATCAACTTCAGCCAAATTATAAGATTTTATTTAGTGGGTGGATGTCCAAATGACTCTGGGGGCTGTGATAAGTCTCATGCTGACTATACTGTGCTGCTATATTGTGGTAAAAGAAGCTTATAAGCCAAACTGTCATGTACTGACCTGAATCTTGGGTTGAGATGCCTTCATTTTGCCTTCTTTGTCATATGTATATTGTACAAAATCCTTAGCAAGCAGCTTCCTGTAAAACAACATTTATATAATAATGATAATAATCACCTTAGGGCCTTAACTGATAACTTACTGGATAAATGGTGTGCAAAGAAAGAATTTCTGTTTATATTAAATTATATTATATTCCATTTGTATTATAAAAACGTCCCAAAGCACTTCAAAGCCAGCAAATTATTTTTGAAGTACAGCCATTGTTGTTGTGTTGCATACAGCAAGGTTGAATAAACAGTGATGAGATAAATAACCACAAATAAAATGGAAAATACTGCAAATACTGAAAATCTGAAACAAAAACAGAAGCATGCCCTAATTCCCAATATATGCTCCTGTCACGCAGAAGCCCTGTACTGGGAAAGCTAAAACTCAAAACTGATCACTTTGATTCTAAGCCTCCATTTATAGCCCAATATTGCTAGTGCTAGGATTTAATGTCATTCCCTCTCCTTCCCTGCAGCAACTTAGGGCAAGAGGACATGGAGCAGAAGAGGCGTTTGCACCATACTGTGTGTCACAGGGCTAGAATTATCATGTGCCTCTTAGACTTTAAAAACACAGAAGCACATACTTTGATATGCATTTCTCAGTGTTTCATGAAGTGAAGATGAGAAATTGCCCTCATTGCACAACCTCAGCTGTTTTTGTGTTATATTAAGGGAGGATATTTGCACAATACTTCACTCTGCCCAACAGTACTTAGGTTTTAGAAGTACGTAACAGTAAGGTTATGCAATTACACTCGCTCAAAGATTTTCTATCCATTAAATTTAATTGACAGAAATCATTGGCAGTATTTTCGGGCCCACTGACATCAGGAATGGAGGCGCACAGGGCCTGAAAATTACAAGGCTGGCCGACGTGCCAGTTTCCTGATCCTGTTCCCGATGTTGCCATTTTGGCAATGCAGGTTTGAGATCCAGGAAGGTTGCCCACCCCAAGGGGCAGGCAGGCAGTTTGGCTCGTTTAGAGCCTTGTTGAGCAGGGATTAAGGAGGCTGACTGGGATTTTCTAATTGGCCTCCAGCTTCCTGACATGATAGGGAACAGATCAATGGCCTGAAGGCAGGCAGCCAGTGGCAGGCTGGGATGCCAACACTCCTGGATGCCTACAGGCCCTCCTTGCCTGCCTGGGTGGGTGTACAGCCAAAGGCTGCCCTGTAGAATTATAGAACGTTTAAGGCACAGAAAGAGGCCACTTGGCCCATTGTGTCTGCGTGGCTGAAAAACAATCCACCCATTCTAATCCCACCTTCCAGCATTTGGTCCATAGCCCTGCAGATTACGGCACTTGAGGTGCATATCCAGACTTCTTTTGAATGAGTTAAGGGTTTCTTCCTCAACTACCCTTTCAGGCAGTGAGTTCCAGACACCCAACACCCTCTGGGTGAAAAAGCTTTTCCTCATCTCCCCTCTAATCCTTCTACCAATCACTTTAAATCTATGCCCCCTAGTCACTGACCTCTCTGCTAAGGTGAACAGGCCCTTCACCTCCACTCTATCCAGGCCCCTCAAAATTTTGTACATTTCAATCAGATCTCCCCTCAGCCTTCTCTGTTCCAAGGAGAACAACCCCAGCCTATCTAATCTTTTGTCATAGCTGCATTTTTCCAGTCCTGGTAACATCCTCGTAAATCTCCTCTCTACACTCTTTAGTGCAATTACATCCTTTCTGTAATGAGGTGATCAGAACTGCTCAAAGTACTCAAGTTGTGATGTAACCAATGATTTATACAGTTCCAGCTTAACCGCCCTGCTCTTATATTCTATATGTAGGCTAATAAAGGGAAGGATTCCATATGCCTTCTTAACCACCTTATCAACCTGTCCTGCTACCTTCAGGGATCTGTGGACATTCACTCCAAGGTCTTTGACTTCAGTTCTCAGTATTTTCCCATTAATCGTGTATTCCTTTGCCTTGTTTCACCTCCCCAAATGCATCACCTCACACTTCTCCAAGTTGAATTCCATTTGCCACTTTTCTGCCCATCTGACCAGTCCATAAATATCTTCCTGCAGCCTACACCTATCCTCCTTGCTATCTACCACATGGCCAATCTTTGTATCATCTGCAAACTTCTTGATCATGCCCCCTACATTTACGTCCAAATCGTTAATATATACCACAAAAAGCAGGGGACCCAGTACTGAGCCCTGTGTAACACCACTGGAAACAGCCCTCCAGTTGCAAAAGCACCCATTAACAATTACCCTTTGTTTCCTGCCACTGAGCCAATTTTGTATCCACCTTGCTGCATTTCCCTGGATCCCATGGGATTTTATTTTTTTAACTAGTCTGCTATGTGGGACCTTGTCAAAAGCCTTGCTAAAATCCATGTGGACCACATCAACTGCACTACCCTCATCTATCTTGCGTGTTACTTCTTCAAAAAATTCGATTAAGTTGGTCGGACAAAATCTTCCCCTAACAAATCAATGCTATCATTGATTAACCTGTTCTTTCTAAGTGATAGTTTATCCTGTCTCTCAGAATAGATACCAATAATTTGCCCACTACTGAGGTTAGACTGACTGGCCTGTAATTATTAGTTCTATCCCTTCCTCCCTTTTTAAACAGAGGTACAACATTAGCAGTTCTCCAATCCTCCGGCATCACACCTGTCTTCAGTGAGGACTGGAAAATGATGGCCAGACTTTCCGTTATTTCCTCTCTTGCTTCTTTTAACAGCCTAGGTCACATTTCACCTGGCCCTGGTGATTTATCAACTTTCAAGGATGCTAATCCCATTAATACTTCCTTTCTCCCTATGTTTATCACATCCATTACTTCACACTCCTCCTCCTTAACTGCAATATCTGCATCATCCCCCTCATTTGTGAAGACAGACGCAAAGTATTCATTAAGAAACTGCCAACATCTTCTGCCCCTACACATAGGTTACCTTTTTGGTCTTATATGGGCCCTACTCTCTCCTTAGTTATCATCTTATACTTAATGTATTGATTAAATATCTTTGGGTTTGCCTTTATTTTGCTTGCCAATATTCTTTCATGCCCTCTCTTTGCTCTCCTAATTTCCTTTTTGATTTCACCCCTCCACTTTCTCTACTCCTCCAGCTTTCTGTAGTATTGAGCTCTCGGTGTCAGACATAAGCTTTCCTTTTCTGCCTTATCTTACCCTGTAAGCTCCTTGATATCCATGGGGCTCTAGATTTGGCCGTCTCACCCTTTTTCTTTCTGGGAACATGTTTACTCTGAACCCCTTGAATCTCCCCCTTGAATGCCTCCCACTGCTCTGACACTGATTTACCTTCAAGTATCTATTTCCAGTCCACTTTTGCCATATCACTCCTCAGTTTAGTAAAATTGGCCTTGCCCCAATTGAGAACTCTAACTCCTGTTCTATTTCTGTCCTTTATCAAAATTATGTTCAAACTGACTGAATTATGATCACTATCACCAAAATGCTCTCCCACTGCCACTCCTTCCATCTGCCCATCATTTCCTAAAACTAAGTCTAAAACTGCACCCTCTCTTGTTGGGCTTGCTACATACTGGCCAAAAAAGTTCTCCTGAATGCACCTCAAGAATTCTGCTCCCTCAATTCCTTTCTCACCAAAACTATCCCAGTTAATATTGGGGTACTTAAAATCCACTACTATTAGTGCCCTATTGTTCTTGCACTTCTCAGAGATTTGCCTACATATCTGCTCTTCTATCTCACTATGACTGTTTGGGGGTCTATAGTACACTCCCAGCAGTGTGATTGCCCCTTTTTTGTTCCTTAGCTCAATCCATATGGCCTCATTTGATGAACCTTCCAACGTAGTGGCACAGTGGTTAGCACCGCAGCCTCACAGCTCCAGTGACCCGGGTTCGATTCTGGGTACTGCCTGTGCGGAGTTTGCAAGTTCTCCCTGTGTCTGTGTGGGTTTTCGCCGGGTGCTCTGGTTTCCTCCCACATCCAAAAGACTTGCAGGTGATAGGTAAATTGGCCATTGTAAATTGCCCCTAGTGTAGGGAGGTGATAGGGAATATGGGATTACTGTAGGGTTAGTATAAATGGGTGGTTGTTGGTCAGCACAGACTCGGTGGGCCGAAGGGCCTTTTTCAATGCTGTATCTCTAAATAATAAAAATAAAAAATATCAACCCTCCACACAGCTGTATTAGTTTCCTTGACCAAAATTGCCACTCCCCCTCCTTTCTTATCCCCCTCCCTATCGCATCTGAAAACCCTGTAACCAGGAACGTTGAGCTGCCATTCCTGCCCCTCCTTAAGCCATGTTTCTGAAATAGCTATGATATCATACTGCCATGTGTCTATCTGTGCCCTCAGCTCATCTGCTTTATTTGCATACTCCTTGCACTGAAATAGATACCCTTGAGTACTGCCAAACTCTTTTTTTATTTTCTAACCTTTGTTTCCTCTGTCTTCCAGACTCATCCATTAATTTTCTGCCTTCCATTTTCATTTCTGATTTTGGCCCAACTGAGTCTACCCTCCGGTCCCCAACCCCTGCCAAACTAGTTTAAACCCTCCCCAACAACACTAGCAAAATGTCCCACAAGGAACTCAATCCCGGCTCTGTTCAGGCACAACCCATCCGGTCTGTACAGGTCCCATGTCCCCCAGAGCTGGTTCCAATGTCCCAGGAATCTAAGCCCTCCCTGCTGCACCATGTTTCCAGCCACGCATTCATCTGTCTTATCCTTCTATTTCTATACTCACGTGTGTGGCACTGGGAGTAATCCAGAGATAATTATTTTTGAGGTCCTGCTTGCTAATTTCTTACCTAGCTCCCTAAATTCTGACTGCAGGACCACATCCCTCTTTCTACCTATGTCACTGGTTCCGACGTAGGCCATGACTGCTGGCTGTTCACCCTCCCGCTTCAGGATGCTCTGTAGCCGTTCAGTGGCATCCTTGACCCTGGCATCAGGAAGGCAACACACTATCCTGGATTCACGTTTGCGACCACAGAAATGCCTGTCTGTTCCCCTGACTATTGAATCACCTATCACTATGGCTCTTCCAGTCTTCCCTGTACCCCCCGTGCAGCTGAGCCACCCGTGGTGCCATGGACTTGGCTCTGGCTGCACTCCCTGGGTGAAGCATCACTTTCCTCACTACTCAGAACTGAATACCTGATGGAGAGCAAGATGCACTCAGGGGTCTCCTGCACTACCTGCCTGAATCTTTTTGGCTGCCTGGCGGTCATCCATTCCCTCTTTCCCTGCATACTCTTAAGCTGTGGGGTGACCACATCTACAAACGTGCTATCCATGTAGCTCTCATCCTCATGAATGCACCGCAGTGTTGCCAGCTGCCGCTCAAGCTCCAAAACCTGGAGCTCAAGCTGCTTCAATTGACAACATTTCCTCCACAAATGGTTCTCCAGGATACGGGAAGCATCCTGGAGCTCCCACAAAGCACAGGAGGTGCACACTCGAGGTTGAAGCAACCCTGCCATATCTTTACTTATTAGTTGACCATTTGCTACTGCTAAAAAAAGAAACCTTACCAATACTACAACACCTTAGAACTATTAATAAAACCTTACCAGTACTGATAAATCCTACTAATAATCAATACAGTTCACCAGTTAAAATAAACCTTACTCACAAAAGCTAATAGTCACCAGCTAGTCACTTGTTCCTTATCATTAATACTTAATTTTTTACTTGTTTTTCGTCTGCCAGTTGTTGAGACGCTATAACCCAACTATTTACACACACACCCTAACAGTAGTTTATTAACCCAGCTATTTACAGATACTCCCTAACAGCAGTCACTCACCAAACAATCACCTTGCAGCTTTCCAGTGATGTCACTGTTCACTTGTTTCTTCAAACTCAGGCGCGCCTGGTCTCCTGTCCGCTGCTCTCCCGGAAGTTAAGTGTTGTAGACCACGATCCTCGCACTATATTTAACCGCACCTCGCTCCGTTTTCCTCCCGTAGGTCCGCTCCTCTCCGCTGCGCTCCTGGAAGGTAAGTGCTGTAGAGGGGCTCCACCAGCACCACTTCCTACCCCATAGTGCTTTTTGTATTTTTTTATTAAAGTTTTTAATAAAGTGGCTGAGAGGGCACTTTCTTGTTTAAGCACCCTTCCTGTTAGTTACCTTAGACTGCAGACTTCTCTGAAGCTGGAAGGCTTTTCATTGGCCCTCCAGCTTCAGAGCCCGCCCGCCACCCTGGATTGGACAGACAACCTGTCTTCATGCCAATTAAGGGCTCACCCAAGTGAACATCTTGACTTTAATCAGTTTCTCACTGGAGGCAGGTTCCTGGCCTGAAAACAGTCCCGACTCCTGTTTCCCGCCTCTGTGGGGAAAATTCAGCCCAATGAAGTTGCATATCCAGTAGGCAAGGCCCCACAATGAGAATGTGGTGTTGTAAAACTAATTCTTATATTTTTAAGAAATATTTAAAGACAGCCATCTTTATCTCACTCCAATGAATCAACTGTACAGTGACTTACAGTATTTGTGCTGTTATATACAGCTAAATGTCTAAGCAGTGACGAAACAAATACTGCCCATAACAGTGAAGTTTGTTGTCTTATTATTTCCTGTCCTGTTCTGATGGCAGTGACTCCACCTACCACATAATGACTGTGCTTTTTTAAAGTGCTAAGGAGCACTTGATAATTCTAGTCCTGTAGTACACAATGCAGCTCAAAAGCCTTTACTGCTCCACATCTCCTTGCTCTATTTTGCTGTAGTGAAGGAGAGGGAACAGATTTGAATCCCAGAACAAGGCAACGGCAGCCTTCCAACGCTAGGCTATTCAATGCTGCACTGTCAGAGTTTCCTTCTTTTAGTGGAGAAACTAAACTGAAGCCCCATCTGTCTGTTCCACTGCTGTCGCTGGACATTAAAGAGCCGAGCTTTTCCAATGTTTCTGGCAAACATTCCTCCTTCAACCAGTGCCACCGAAACAGGTTAACTGATCATCTCAGTGCTGATTGTCGGTACTTGCTAGTGCAAAAGGTTGACTTTATTTAATAACAGTGGCTGTGCTTCAAAATAGTTCACTCTATGTGAAGTGCTTTGGGGCATTTCTGAGAGCCATGATGAAGCACTGTATAAATGCAAGTCTATCTTTCCTTATCTCACCCAAATGACCATTCTGCATATTTGAGCCTAAATCATGCAGATTGACACATCATTGAAGCATCAGTGCCAAGCCTGATATTCAGACACATGCATTTTTTATAAGAGTCACTGGTCAGTGAAAAAATGTGATTTTTTTCTTCCTTTTTTGACTAGTGAATCCAGTTCTCATGCCACCCACCATTGTCACCCTGACTGAAATCTGTTTGACTCAGTATCAAACAATACGGTGCATTACCCAGTGAAACATTATGATGAGAGATACAGTTCCATCATCCAATGCTTTAGAATTATTTAAATTCTATATTTACATAGACCCACAGAAGGAATAACATATTTAAACAAAATAAAATGACTAACAAATATCAAATACTTACTTGTTCCTTTCCAGTTTTAGTACATACACTACACCTTCCAAATTAATTGAATAAGACATTTGATCCTCCCATATTTCCTGCAGTAATAATAAAAATAAATTACAATTTTTAAAGATATTGCAAAAGACTGTGTTGGCTGATTTATTAGCTCTCTATCATTTTAATAGAAAAACTTGGATTTTTATAGTACTCAAGTCCCGATGTTGGGACCATATGCTTTTCTTGATATATATATAATATATATAAAATAACTTAGACTTGGAGGTAGAGGGCACAATTTCAATATTTGCAAAGAACACGAAACTTGGAACTATCATGAACTGAGAGGAGGATAGTGATCAACATCAAGAGGACAAAGGCTGGTGGAATGGACAGACAAATGACAGATGAAATTTAATACAGTAAAGTGTGAAGTGGTACACTTTGGTAGGAACAACAAGAAGAGACAATATATAATAAAGTCTACCATTATAAAGCAGGTGCAGGAACAGAGAGATCAAGGGGTATATGTGCACAAATCATTGAACGTGGCAGGGCAGGTTGAAAAAGTGATTAAAAAGGTATATGGGATCCTGGCCTTTATAAACAGAGGCAGAGAGGACAAAAGCAAGGAAGTTATGATGAACCTTTATAAAACACTGGCTCGGCCTCAACTGGAGTATTGTGTCTAATTCTGGGCACCAAACATTAGGAAGGCTGTGAGGGCTTTAGAGAGAGTGTAGAAAGGAGAATGATTTCAGGGATGAGGGACTTCAGTTCCATGGATCGATTTGGAGAAGCTGGGGCTGTTCTCCTTAGAGAAGAGAAGATTAGGAGATTTGATAGAGGTGCTCAAAATCATGAGGGGTCCAGACAGAGTAGATAGACAGAAACTGTTCCCATTGGCAGAAGGCTTGAGAACAAGAAGACAAAAGAAGAAATGGCGACATGAGGAAAAATGTTATGCAGTAAGTGGTTAGGATTTGGATGCACTGTCTGAGAGTGTGGTGGAGGCGAGCTCAATCGTGGCTTTCAAAAGGGAACTGGATAAGCACTTGAAGAGAAACATTTTGCTGCGTTACAGGAAAGGGGCAAGGGAGTTGGAGTAGCTGATTTTCTCTTGCAGAAAGCTGGCATGGACACGATGTGCCGAATGGCCTCCTTCTGCGCTGTAACCATTCTATGATTCTAATTAACAGTAATATACGGCACACATATAGAGTAAAAATTCTTCTATCTAGCTGTTGAAAGGGTAACAATAAAAGTTTGCAGTCAGAATGTTGTTATTCTTTTATATGAGTTTTGTTTCTTATCTCCTTGTATCCCTTACTACTGTGGGAGCTGTGCTAGTCGGAACAGTATCGATTGTCAGACCCGAACAGCTGAGCTCCTTAAATGTTGGTGCATTCCCGATATCCTGTTTTACTAACATTGGTGGATGGACATTTAAAATTTAAATCTAGGATCAACTATGTTCCTTCTGCCCGGGAATTCTGAATGTTTTCAAATTTTCTCTTCACCTCCACTACTGCAGGAACCCAAAGCCTGCTACCACAATATTCCTCTTTCCCCTGAGGTGGGCTCCCCACCACAAACAAAAATTGTTTTTTGAGCGGCCTCCAACACTCCCTGGATAGGCTGATCAACGACTGTTGTATGCAGCACAGGCTCTGCCATTTACACCTGATTTTCACTTTCACACACGAAGCGAGTTTGTGATTTACATATTTGAGGAGCCTAACGTCTGTTTCAGTTAGGCACTTGAACAACCTGAGCCAACATGTCATCCGGTGCACTACCAGCGCAGTTTAGCTGTGGCAAAATTCAAAGTTTGAAAGCCAATTTTACATTGGAAAAATGAACAGCCATAGTTGATTATCTCTTCCAACCAATGTGCCAAGACCAAAGGCAATTAACTAATATAACTTAATATTGCTGATCTAATATTCTTTTTGTATGGAATCGTCCACTGTAGTATTTGCATGCATCACATGACAAGAAGAACGGCAAGAGCTCAAAAGCTGCCTTTGTAAAGAAATCAACTCTGGTGACACAACATAAACAGAAAGAGGAAGTACAAGACATTGGAGGTGAAATTCATCTTTGCTGGTGGAGCAAACTAGGTGGTAGGGGATCTTCAATGGAAAGGAAAATTGGACATATTGGACTGTCGATTGTCCACCACTCGGTTTATGCCCCCAACAAAGTTGAATTGCTTCCCCCATTGTTTTGCAATGATGCACTAGGGAACTGACCACATTTGCTGCAGTAAGCAAATAATCAGTAGCATTTTAATGTAGGAAGATCTGCCTAGGAATAACTCATTCCCACTTCAACAAAATTATATTTCAATACAGAGCGCTTTTAGTTATACACTATTGTTATAACACAACTACAGAACTGTTACGATGTTTAAGCTCTCACTGGTGTACAACTTCCATTGTCAGTATTTATTCAAGCTACGCTGTGTACAATACATCAATGTTGCATACTATACATTATAATCACTCTATGAAATCAATAGACTCAGCCACTGAGAAAAACCTCAGGTATGAAAATCTGAAATACAACTGTTGCAGATATTCCTTGGCATTGCCATAATTCTTTTCACATTTTATCGCACTATATATATAATGACACAGAATAACAATTATAATAAGACATTTATATTCCAAACTCGCGAGCTCTACCACCTCGAAGGACAAGAGCAGCAGATGCATGGGAACATCACCACCTGCAAGTTCCCATCCAAGTCACACACCATCCTGACCTGGAACTATATCGCCGTTCCTTCACTGTCGCCGGGTCAAAATCCTGGAACTCCCTTCCTAATAACACTGTGGGTGTATCTACCTCACATGGACTGCAGCGGTTGAAGAAGGCAGCTCACCACCATCTTCTTAAAGGTAATTAGGGATGGGCAATAAATGCTGGCACAGCCAGTCAGGCCCACATCCCATGAATAATTAAAAAAAATATGAATTGCAAAATTTCAAAATTAATGAATCTTACAGGTCTGGATCATGTCAATGAAGACAGCACGTACCTGTCCGACATGTAGTTTCTGTTGTTGCCTTATAAGTTTAGGAATAGTGATTTCATAGGCAGAAAGCTTAGATGTCTGGTGCAAGGATGCATCTAATGAAATAAAACAAAAAAAAAATCAAGTTTTGAATTATGATTTTAGCAACTATCAAATTGCAGTCACTGTCCTGTTCAAGTATCTTGAAGTCCATCATTGGCTAATAATTGAAGTTCCATAAATGTTCCTGAATTTTGAAATGAAACTTTATAATTAATGAAATGTAATTAAATCCTTTTAATGGATATGACGCACTCTAGCCCAAGTGCCATGTTATAATGCGGTAATGCACTGAGGGAATTAACATTTTACCAGTTTATCAATACTGTCCCAAAACCAAGGTATGGGCTGGATTTTACCAAGCCCATGACCTCAGGCTCCGTGGTGGGGTGAGGGGTGGGGGTGGATGCCAGAAGATTGTGCTAGCAGAGGCCCGCCATGGAGGCCGACGCCGGGAGGGTCCGGCGGTGAGGCTCCATGGCTGCCCCCTCGCTGCTGGGCGAAGGGACCTCAATTTCCATATTTAAATCATTAAAACTAATTCATTTAAATATGCTTACTGGCAATCTGCTGGTCCCGCCGCAAACTTAAGTGCGGCAGCTGGCATTCCCACACCTTCAATTCCCCATCTGGGGAAAGCAGGCATGACACTGGTGGGGAGGGGGCGGGAAGTTAAGATTTTCAGTGCAGTGTGGGGAGACGGGGTCAAATCAGCATTATCAGTGTAGGTGCTGGTGAGAAGGGGTGAACTTTCAACTTTGTACAGTCTGGGGAGGAGGGAAGGTCAGAATTCAAAGGTAATTGTTTTGGTGGGGTGAAGGGCAAATACTTACAGTAATTTTTATCAGGGGGTTGGAAAGGGGTGTTACAATATTATTTTGTAAATTTTGGGGGGTTCACTTTAAAAATGCAAATTTGCCAGCAGAGCTGGCTGTCCTTTAAAAATGGTGCCAGTGCCTGCGCACAGGCAGCTGACGCCACTGGCGGTGATGGACAGCTTACCCCTCCACATGATGGGGGGGTGGGGGGTGGGCCACCCCGACTATTTAAAATCCAGATTTATATTTCAAATCATACTGGTGGAAATCATGCTGGACAAAATGATCACTTTTACAATTGATTGCAAGTGATGTTAAAGAAATAAAGAAAGAACTTGCATTTACATACCACCTTTCACAAACTCAGGACGTCCCAAAGGGCTTTACAACCAATAAAGGAGTTTTCAAGTATAGTCACTGTTGTAATGTAGGAAATGTGGCAGCCAATTTGCAGACAGCAAGGTTCCACAAACAGCAATGAGATAATACTCAGATAATCCATTTTAGTGATGTAGGTTGAGGGATAAATGTTCGCAAGCATACTGGGAATAACTCCGCTAATCCTTGGAACAGTGACATAGGATCTTTCATGTCCACCTGAAGGGCTGATGGGTCCTGGGTTTAATGTCCCATGCTGAAGACAGCAGCTTGCTAACTGCTGCATCAAAGTATCAGCCTAGATTTTGTGCTGAAGTTTCATGCTGCACAAAAAGATTTGGTTAGCAGTGATGTCTGGGCTTAGCTCACTGCATTTTACTGTAAAATATCATACTCAATTAGGGCAGTATAAATGATAACCAACACAGCTTCAGAAAGGGAAGATCTTGTCAACTTCTTTAAGTTTTTTGAAAAAGTTACATTCTAAGTAGACTGTGGATGTTTTAACTGAACTGCTGAAATTTCACAACGTTTAGTATAAAGACTTTGCTTAATACCGGCGACAATAACTTGCATTTACGTAGCATCTTTAACATAGTAAAACATCCCAAGGTGCTTCACAAGAGCTTTATTGGCCAAAACTTGACATCAAGCCATATAAGAAGATATTAGGATAAGTGACCAAAAGCATGGTCATAGAGCTGGACCTTAAGGACCATCTTAAAGGAGGAGATACAGGTGGAGAGATAGAAAGGCTTAGGGAGGGAATTCCGGAGCATCGGTCCTAGACAGCTGAAGGCACGGCGACCAATGCTGAGGCGAAGGAAACTGGGGAAGCACAAAAAACCAGAATTGAAGGATTGTAGAGTTCTCAGAGAGTACGTGTCTGGAGGTGGTGTGCAAATAGAGAGGTGTGAGGCCATGGAATTATTTGAAAATAAGGATAAAAATTTTAAATATGAGGCATTATTAGACAAGGAGCCAATGTAGGTTGATGAGCATCGGGCTGATTGATGAGCAAGATTTGGTGTGAGTTAGGATACAGGCAGTAGTTTTGCATGAGCTCACATTTACTGAGGGTGGAAGATGGATTGTTGGCCAGGAGCGCACTGGAATAGTTGAGGCTGGTGGGAACAAAATCATGGGTGAATGTTTTGGCAGCAGATAGGCTGAGGCGGGGGCAGAGATGTGCAATAATATGGAAGTGGAAATAGATAGTCTTGGAGATGGAGATGGAGATGATTATGGGATCAGAAGCTCAACTCAAGATTGGATAATAGCTTAATTCTGCCCAATACTATTTTGGAGAAAATCTCTGCTCATCCAGTACTGAGTGTTGGACAAACAGCATGACAAATCAGAAGCAGTGGTGAGGCCGGGAAAGGTAGTGTGAGGTAGAGCTGCATGACATCAGTGTACATGTAGAGTCTGATGTTAAAGTAACGGAGTACAAGAAATTGCCTCAAGCGTAGGAAGCAACAGTTCTTTAGGATTGTAGTGTTGGGGTGATGGGGTAAATACCCCATGCATTGTTACTGGAACCCATACTATTTCGGATTTACAGCGGTATCTTTGATTTGAACTCTGAATTAAAACTGGTCAAATTTGCAAACAATATCAATGTAAGGAAGGGAGTTGAATTTAATGAGGCAGTCAAGAACCAATGGAATGAATCAGGTAAAACTGTAAGTGAACAGTGGCAAATGCAATTTAATAATGGTTTGTGAAGTATTATACTCAGAAGGAAGAATGAATAACATATATAATACTCCATGAATGCCGCTGAAGTAGCTAAAGGTGAAATTGAAAGACATCTAGAAGTGTTCATGGACTTGGTGTTTAACCAGGATACAGCAAAGGAAATAAAAAGATGAACAACAGAACTAAAACTAGTCACAGGATGTCTTAATGTAAACTATACACTGAGTACTTCATCGATTTGATTACTGAGAGGCAAAGGTGGGATTCAATCCCTGGAAACAGTGCTGAGGAGAATCACCCCTGAACTATGTGTAGCTTTGACTCTGACTACAGGGATATTTGCCTCATTCAATCGTCCCATTTTGTCTTTTTGCTTGTTTTTCATAAGAATATAACTAAACAGGGAAACTGTGTAAGATATTTTGTGCAGTTCCACTCCCAGACAAGTACAGGAATGGAGGGGGAACACTTGCTTTGTGTGTGTCTTTTTGACTTGGAAGAGCTGCTCATGAGAAAATAACTAAGGAACATAAGGAAGGAAATGAAATAAAACTATAATTTGTACTGCTACGGGAAGAACACTTAATAATTATACTTTGCAAAATGCCTAGTTTTCTGAACCACACAATCAACGTCCCTTACACCAACAAAAGTTGGCTTATAAAGAAAAGGCTGCTGTAGTTTTTGATTTGATCGATCTGTTCTCCTAATGACTGCCTCGACCAGGTACAAAGAAATGTAGTTGGAATGTGACTTACCAGCCCCTCTGTGGGTACAGAACCCCAGGACAAGCAGGAAAAGCTCCACAGACAGCAACATGGGACTTTCTGGGCAGGCAGTGAGTACTCACTGTTCAAGCTTGTTCACCACAGACCAGCTACAAGACTCAGTTCTTCAGCATTCACAGTTCCTTGGGTTTCACTTTGATCAGTTTTACTTTACATTCCAAAGCAGCAAACATCCAACCAGGCCTGAAAAACTAGTTTTGTTCAGTGACGCCAATTATTGGACCAACCCTATCAGATGACAAGGTTGGGTCACAATCCAGGTATGAGTTCCTAAAGCTTACAGCTTAATGAAAATTGAATATTCAAAGGTCCTTTTGGCTATTTGTGAAATGCATGCATCCTGTGGTGGAAGTTACAAAAATGAAGAAGGTTTATGGAGAATTCTGATAAATTTCCTGCTAAAATAAGATAGTCTTGAACTTTCCTTGAATTTAATTTAATTCATGCAGACTGCAGTCAGCATTTTGAGACTGATAGCTGCCATATGAGTTCCAATCAAAATGTACCCCTTTTATACAGTGGGGCCCTTACAGGAATTTTTCTGCCCAGCAGATACCCTGAAATTCCTCGACTTGAGGAAATGGCATAAGCAGCCATCATTTACATTGTGCCAAGAGTTGCTGCAAAAATAATGGCGAGTGTGCATGGCACCTGCTATTATTAGTGCATAAAAAACAGCAATTTGTGGTGAGGAAGAGATGTGCCATGAATTGTGAATCATCACAAATTGCTGGATGATTTGCTCTTCTCCAGCATTAGCCTTGCAGAAGCTGGATGCCCAGTAAGGAAACAATTGAAAATTTGGTGTCTCACACATGCAGATAGAAAATTGTTCCTGGAGGTTTACTTAAAACATTTTTTCTACCTTTTCCTTTCTGTCTTTTTTTTTCTTTCTTAATCCAAACTTTCTTTCCATCTATTGATTTCTCTTTCAGTATATAATTTGATTTTAACTCGCCCTATTTCTTTCTCCATTTGCACTGCTTCTTTCTGTATCCTGTCACACTCATGCAATATGAATTTATGAACTATAAATCTGAACTTATGAAGTATAAATCTGAAACAGACACTTCCCTGTAAAACAAAATGGTGTTGAGAGGTCAGGTGACCTTTTCTTTCCTGCCATGGAACTGAAAGAAACCCCAGCTAAGTTTCATGTTTGGCCAAGTCTTGGTGATGTCATTAAAGTGCAAATCACCCTTCCTATGGTAACGGCTGCATTTCTCCAACTAATTAAAAACATGGGTTCACAATACTGTTGCAGACTCTTTGACTCCAAACGTGAAATCCAGAAAATTGGTGTGAAAAACTCTATTTTATCAAGATGGTATGTGGATGAGTGATACCTGGACTCCATTGTCTGACAATGGCCTAACCATCAGAAACTATTTATGAGAACAATGGAAAGAGATACTCTTGTCACATGACAGAAATTAGATAAGGAGTTTTAATAAGGCATATTCTGGACAGAGAGAGAGGGAAAACCATCAATGCCAATGAAGAGAAAAGACCCTGCCTAAGACTACCAGCTTTAAGCTACATGTAGCCAGAGACTCGAGTTGGCCCTGAACTGTCCACCTGAGGAACCACACCAGGGCTTTGCCATTGAACCTTGACTGGAGTAATAACAAGAGAAATCTGCTACTGTGAACATAAAACAACAGCGAAGCCATCCTCCTAAACCTCCAGAGCTTATCTTCAGTGGACAAGAAAAAGGTTTACAGCCCTGCATCATTTCAAGTTTCCACCCTGAGGTAAAGCAGTGTAACCAGAGAACCCTTGAAATCATAAGACCTAAACAAATGCTACTTTGATAATCACAATCTTTTCTTGAGTGTTTGTGTATCTGTCTGAGTGTGAGAGTGGGTGTAGTTGAGTATATTTGGGTATTGAACAATAAGCATTTACCTTTCTTTCAAAACTTATGAGAAAACCTATCATTTGTCTGTTCCTGACAAATAAAGGACTCAGGAGCTTAAACACTTTTTTTAAACAAGCATGTCTTCAGTCAGTCAAGTGGTGAAAAGGGGAAGCCATCCCTAACACCTCTTTCCTGTCTGTAACAAACCTTACATTTAATTGGCTAAGGAAATAGTTCATTGGACCCAACACTCAGAAGGTCCCAGATGACTTGTTGACATCACTGTGCAATTATAAATTTGCATTTCCAGCAGTTTGCAGTGCAAAAATAACACGACCTAATGGGCGAGGAAAAATTCACAGTATAAATCAAGAGATACGCTGCACCATCAGTTTCTGGGTCATTGATTCTATGGAGGTTCTGCCAATCTCCTCACAGTGCTATAGCAAGAGACTGAAAGAACCACCATGGATCTAAATGTTCAGATGCAGCACTTGCTCTGTATTAACGCTCAATTTGACCTTGTATAACTTAAGAGGTCCAAAGGGCCGTTTCAGCATTTTTCAATCAGGTTTGGTCCTGTACTTGAGTTACAATCTATTATGGTATCAAAAGTCAAATGGTGAGGCAGCCTCCTTAACTGTCTCACACTCCTTCTTACTGGATTCTGGTCAGGCCTAACTCCAGAATTATACTGAAACTTCAGTTTTGCTACAAAATAGCTCACAGTAACATAAAATTAAATGTCTTCTCATTGTCTCACGATCTCAGGTTGTTTTTCAAGGCAATTGAAGTCTGGGTTAAGATTTTCCTTCATGCAGACTTTGGGTGCCCGCCAGCTGTCCAATAGTTCCGGCAGGAGACCCAGTCCATTTTGAGGGCCGGACCTCATTAGAGTTTTCCTGGCCAAGACCTCTTCCTCAACCAAATAAGAATACCATGATGTTATGTGGTTCTTTTTTTCCCAGGGAGCAGTGAGCCTCAGGAATGCATTGTGGCTTGTGCAGTTTGTGCTGACTCTATGTATTCCCTTAAGACAGGTGAATTGGCTCCTGGCTGGTACAGAGATCACATCATATAAAAACACCAACTTGCACGATATAGTGCTTTTAATGGAGCAAAACATCACAAGGTACTTTATAAAAGGCACTTTTATATATGTAAGGTAAATGGATTTACAGTTAATGTATGCATGACCATTGTGATATCTTGGACTGGTTTCAATCACCTGAGTGGGGTCAGAGAGGAATTTTCCACATTATCTTTTATTGATCCTTTTCTCCCCACATTTTTGCTTTTCCCAGGAGATTACGACCGGAACTTTTTGCTTACCGGTGGCCCCGGGGCTGATGCGCCCGAAGCGAATCAGGCCCCTGATCCCGCTCCGAGTTGCCTGGCCGTTGGCATTATGCGCTGAACACCTAATCAGCGGGCCTGAGGCGTAACTCCGAAAAGAAATGGCGTGCGCGGGCGGGAACTTCAGCATCATTGGGGGCGGGGCCACATATGTGGAAGGCTGATTGTAAGCCCTATATAAAGGATTACTGATTTTAAACAGAGCAGTGAGTTCCCCACTTGATGTAAAGAAAGATACAACTGTCAGAAGGTCTCGAGATTTCAAACGCTCCATACCTTGAAATACAGAAAGACTGGGAGACAACAATATTGCTGTTAGAGGTGATGGAGGGCAGAAACAATTGCGTTGCCCCCCCGATTCCCTGACGATTCACTGCAGGTCCTCCTCCAGGCCATTGAGGAGAGGAGAGACAAGATTAGATTAGATTAGAGATACAGCACTGAAACAGGCCCTTCGGCCCACCGAGTCTGTGCCGAACATCAACCACCCATTTATACTAATCCTACACTAATCCCATATTCCTACCAAACATCCCCACCTGTCCCTATATTTCCCTACCACCTACCTATACTAGTGACAATTTATAATGGCCAATTTACCTATCAACCTGCAAGTCTTTTGGCTTGTGGGAGGAAACCGGAGCACCCGGAGAAAACCCACGCAGACACAGGGAGAACTTGCAAACTCCACACAGGCAGTACCCAGAATTGAACCCGGGTCCCTGGAGCTGTGAGGCTGCGGTGCTAACCACTGCGCCACTGTGCCGCCCTGAACAGACATTCTGTTCAGCTCAGCTGGGAGAAGGAGCCTCTCCGAAGTGCCTGGGTGGAGGTTGCAGAGGAGATCAGCAGCCGAGGCGTTGTGAGGCATACATGGATGCAGTGCCGCAAGCGCCTCAATGACCTGCTTCGCTCTGCCTGGGTAAGGGGCATTCCTCATTCATCTAATCAGTTATGTGCTAAGGGAGGTTTTTTTGTGTACCCATGATGCAATGTGGAAGCTCTGTATGATCAATGCCTGGCTGCTGCCTTGAAATGGGACGCATGATGGGCAAGTCTGAGATGAATGCTGATGCTGTGGTGTTAAAGTTGCGCCCAACACTGTCACAGCAGTGAAATGCAACACCAACCCTTTGGGTAACAGCGTCATATGCCATTGACTATGTATAAAATAAGTATCTTTGTTTATTGAGGAAAAGAGGGCACTCAATGCCCGGGAGAGGTCACGTACTGGTGACGGCCGTAGCCACCCAGGCATTCCTCACCAGAATGGAGGAGGATGCCTTAATTATAGCAGGGGAGGAGGGAGGACGTGCCGTGGCAGATGGCGAAGTCGGTGTACCTGGCCATGAGAGTGAGTGTTCCAGAATGTGGTGTAACACTTCATTATGGGGTGGGGGGGGGGGGGGGGTGGTGGTGGTGAGGCTGCGCTACTGTGCCAATGATTTGGTGAATGTCAAATGCACTGAATGTTGCCCTCAATTGTAATATCACCCAGATGTAACCATGCTGGAGGCACAAACTTGTGCTTAACTTTGGATTGATGATGAAACTGGTCACAATGCTTTTCCCAACAGGTGAAACCCAGCATGTGCCAGGAAGCGTTACCGTTGCCCGACCATCCACCTCTGAGGTGTAGGAGGGCACCTCAGAGGGTGCACCGTCACATCATCGCGACGCACCAAGTACCACAGCAGATACTGACACTTCGGTTGGGATGACTGTGTCTGGGGAATCAATGTCACATCCTGCTGTGAGCACAACACAGTTGCCAGGCCAGACACCGGAGGCAGAATCGGCCGATGCATCACACACTCGGAGGAGAGTGGGATGCCAGGCCAGTGCAGAGCCGCAAGCTGATAATGTGCCTCTGAGATCATCCTTTCGTCGGGCGATGTTGCAGGTGAAGAATGTGGTCCATGGAAATCTGGCGGAGTTGTCTGAGACGTTGCGCGCTATGACTCATACGCTGGAGACATCCATCCAGAGTATGAGTTCAGAAAACTCACAGGCATTTGAACATCTGGCTTCCTCCATTGATAGACAGGTGACTGCAGTGGAGGGACCAGTTCTTCATGCAATTCGGGACCTCAGAGCAACTGTGGCCTCCCTGGACCAGAGCATCAGAGAACATAATCTGATGTGACTGCACCAGGTTGAGGACACTCAGCGCTCTGATGCCACCATTGAGGACCACAAGAGCCTCACGAGGGCACAGATCGCATATGGGAGCTCCTCTCACGGTGCTTCTGATGCATCCTGCAGCTCCTTGCTCCCTCCACCAGGGACATGTGAAGCGCTAAATCCCGGGGTGATAGAGGGTGCTCATAATATTTGTCATGAGAACCCTGAAATGCCAGGGCCCTCACGGCCGCGAGCATGCAGAGGACATCTGCCCAAGTCATCAAAAGCAGTGCGGCAACAAGATCAGCCACCTGCCTCTGGTAAGTCTGGTGGCGAGGGATCATGCACACGAATGAGCACGCGTAAACAGATTAAGAAAACACTTTAATTTCACTGCTGGTGCACTGGGTGACTTGAAGTACATTTATTTGATTTGTAAAACAATAGTGTTTGATTAAATTGGAGATTTTACCATTGGACATGTCATTCCTGAAGTCAGATGTTACATAGTTAGTCAACTCAAGTTGTCTCAAATGTGAGGCCACACACTTGGGTCGTGTCCCTCATGATGTGATGGATTGGTTATTCGCTTTGTCTCACTCCCTAAAGGTTAGAGATTTTGCACTGTCAGATCCTCACAATGATTAATGTCATAAAGCAGATTGAAATGTGTGAAGATTCATATCATTTCAACTAAAACGTGTTCCTATTAGAGATTCCCTTGTTTCTCTAGCAGTTAGAGCCAAGTTACATTCAGCTTCCTCTCTATGATCATCATTAGACTGATGCCCATCTTCCTCATCAGACAAGTCGTCATCATCTGATGACACATTGCGCTGACATTGATCATCCTCTAGGGCATCTCCACGTTCAATCGCCAGGTTATGCAAGGCACAGCAGACGACAATAATTCTTGAAACCCTCGACGGTGCGTACTGCAGTGATCCACCAGAGCGGTCAAGACACCTAAATCTCATCTTTAGGAGGCCTATAGTTTGCTCGATTGTCACTCTGGTGGCCGCATGGCTCCCATTGTATCGTTCCTCCACCTCACCCCTTGGGTTCCTCACTGGCGTCATGAGCCATGTCTTCAGAGGATAACCCCGGTCGCCAAGTATCCATCCCTCCATTCTGTGTGGAGGACTGAAAATTGCAGGCACCTGGGAGTTGTGGAGAATGAAAGAATCATGACAACAACCGGGTAACGTGCACACACCTGCATGATTCGCTTCCGATGATCACAGACGAGCTGAACGTTCATTGAATGGAATCCCTTGCGGTTCATGAATGCCCATGACTGTCCAGCTGGTGCTCTAAGGGCCACATGAGTACAGTCTATCACGCTCTGTACCAATGGGAAGCCGGATATAATGCTGAAGCCTCTGGCTCTCTCAGCCTGACTGGTTTTGTCCGTCATGAACGTGATGAAATGGTTAGCACGTTGAAACAATGCATCAGTCACAACCTTTATGCAATGGTGCGCTGCTAATTGTTAAACACCACACAAGTCTGCAGCTGAGACTTGGAAGGAGCCAGACGCATAGAAGTTAAGAGCTACTGTGACCTTTAGAGCGACTGGCATTGGATGGCCACCAATACAGTTTGATGCAACATCCACTGCCAGCATCTCACAAAGAGATGTGACAGTCTCCTGTGACAGCCGCAGTCTTCCTCTGTACTCGCATTCTGACAGCTGCAGGTAGTTCAGACGCGCTCGGTATGCTCTTACTACTGTGTAGATATGTCTCCTGACATTTGGTCGCTCCCGGGTGACTCTGCAAACTACTCTCCCTCCAGCAGCACGAGGATGCACTGGTGCAGCTTGCTGTACGTTCCCCTGACCATTTGTACTTCTGTCACTCATTGAAACATTGCCCTCTTCATCTGATGATCCACCTCCAGAGTGAACAATTCCCATTGTTGAACAGCAGAACAAATGCTTTGACCACAGGTCATAGCTTTCAGCTTTTGTGACTGGCTCACTTCAGGTACCTCCTTCAGGCAATAACTAATATTACATGGGTCCCGATCAGCAGTGCATAACATTCAGATTAAAACTTCGGAACAACCCTTGTGAGAACACACAAATAACATCAGCATTAATAAAGTTCAATAAATTCATTTTTACCTCCAACTCCCCCATGAATCAATGCCTGCCTCCCTTTTGAACCTGTCGGGTTCCCGACACGCCCCACGACCTGATTAACGGCCGTAAAATCAGATGCGTAGCATAAATTTTCTGTCAATTGGATTCTGAATTACCTTAAGTACTTCTCAATTGATGTTAGTGGGGTGGCGCGCGCAAGCTCGATCGCGCCTGACTTTCCACGCTGGTTAAATTGCGTTAGCGCGTAATGATGCCGGGGACCCGGCCCGACGTCTTCGCGTGCCATTTTTCCCTCCGCACGACCCCGATGGGACCCGATTCTTAACGGTAAAATTCCGGCCCACATTCCTGGAGGGAGAAAAAAGTGTCCAGTAATGATGTTGCAGGCATCACGAATGTGTAGTAGGCTTGCTGGACCGGCTTCTCTTTTCCTGCATGTCATTTTCATATGTTATTCATTCATTTGCTGTTTGTGAGATTTTGCTATGCACAATTCGGCTGCTGCTATTGGCTACATAACAGCATTAATTGCACTTTAAAAGTTAGCCTTTGGTTCTGAAGTGTTTTGGGATATGATAAAAGACTATACATATTACATTTTTTCTTAATACTTATATCCTTGGGCATACAATCACTCACAGAAACTAAGTAACTGCTCATTGTTAATAGGGGAAATACAATGTTGATAACAGAAGTTAAACTTGAGCATCTCTTCACATATTGTCCTTTAGGGAAGGAAATCTGCTGTCCTTACCTGGTCTGGCCTACATGTGAATCCAGACCCACAGCAATGTGGTTAACTCTTACATGCCCTCTGAAACGGCCTAGCAAGCCACTCAGTTGGACCTAACCGCTATGAAGTTGATAAAAAGGAATGAAACCGGACGGACCACCTGGCATCGACGTAGGCACCGGAAACGACAGCGGCAAACCCAGCCCTGTCGACCCTGCAAAGTCCTCCTTACTAACATCTGGGGGCTTGTGCCAAAGTTGGGAGAGCAGTCCCACAGACTAGTCAAGCAACAACCTGACATAGTCATACTCACGGAATCATACCTTACAATGTCCCAGACACTGCAATCACTATCCCTGGGTATGTCCTGTCCCACCGGCAGGACAGACCCAGCAGAGGTGGTGGCACAGTGGTATACAGTAGGGAGGGAGTTGCCCTGGGAGTCCTCAATATCGACTCCGGACCCCATGAAGTCTCATGGCATCAGATCAAACATGGGCAAGGTAACCTCCTACTGATTATCACCTACTACCCTCCCTCAGCTGATGACTCAGTACTCCACCATGTTGAACACCACTTGGAGGAAGCACTGAGGGTGGCAAGGGCACAAAATGTACTCTGGGTGGGGGACTTCAATGTCCATCACCAAGAGTGGCTCGGTAGCACCACTACTGACCGAACTGGCCGAGTCCTAAAGGACATAGCTGCTAGACTGGGTCTGCGGCAGGTGGTGGGGGAACCAACACGAGGGAAAAACATACTTGACCTCGTCCTCACCAATCTGCCTTTTGCAGATGCTTCTGTACATGAGGATACCGTCCATCATGTTGTGTGGCACTATCACCATGCTAAATGGGATAGAACAGATCTAGCAATGCAAAAATGGGCATCCATGAGGCGCTGTGGGCCATCAGTAGCAGCAGAATTGTACTCAACTACAATCTGTAACCTCATGGCCCGGCATGTCCCCCACTCTACCATTACCATCAAGCCAGGAGACCAACCTTGGTTCAATGAAGAGTGCAGGAGGACTTGCCAGGAGCAGCACCAGGCATACCTCAAAATGAGGTGTCAACCTGGTGAAGCTACAACACAGGACTACTTGCGTGCCAAACTGCGTAAGCATGCGATAGCCAGATCTAAGCTCTGCAGTCCTGTTACATCCAGCCGTGAATGGTAGTGGACAATTAAACAACTAACTGGAGAAGGTGGCTCCACAAATATCCCCATCCTCAATGATGGGGGAGCCCAGCGAAAGATAAGACTGAAGCATTTGCAACAATCTTCAGTCAGAAGTGCCGAGTTGATGATCCATCTCAGCCTCCTCCTGAAATCCCCAGCATCACAGATGCCAGACTTCAGCCAATTCGATTCACTCTGCATTGTAGTGGTGGGTGACTTTAACTTCCCCAATATTGACTGGGACTCACTTAGTGCTAGGGACTTGGATGGGGCAGAATTTGTGAGGAGCATCCAGGAGGGCTTCTTGAAACAGTATGTAGATGGTCCAAGTAGGGATGGGGCCATTCTGGACCTGGTATTGGGGAATGAGCCCGGCCAGGTGGTCGAAGTTTCAGTGGGGGAGCATGTCGGGAGCAGTGACCATAATTCCATAAGTTTTAAGGTACTTGTGGATAAGGATAAGAGTAGTGGCCAAGAGAGTGTGGGAAAATGGCGCACTGACATGGAACACAAAAGTCCGAGTGTATCAGGCCTGTGTCCTCAGTACCTTGCTCTACGGCAGCGAGGCCTGGACAACGTATGCCAGCCAAGAGCGACGTCTCAATTCATTCCATCTTCGCTGCCTTCGGAGAATACTTGGCATCAGGTGGCAGGACTATATCTCCAACACAGAAGTCCTTAAAGCGGCCAACATCCCCAGCTTATACACACTACTGAGTCAGCGGCGCTTGAGATGGCTTGGCCATGTGAGCCGCATGGAAGATGGCAGGATCCCCAAAGACACATTGTACAGCGAGCTCGCCACTGGTATCAGACCCACCGGCCGTCCATGTCTCCGTTATAAAGACGTCTGCAAACGCGACATGAAATCGTGTGACATTGATCACAAGTCGTGGGAGTCAGTTGCCAGCATTCGCCAGAGCTGGCGGGCAGCCATAAAGACAGGGCTAAATTGTGGCGAGTCGAAGAGACTTAGTAGTTGGCAGGAAAAAAGACAGAGGCGCAAGGGGAGAGCCAACTGTGCAACAGCCCCAACAAACAAATTTCTCTGCAGCACCTGTGGAAGAGCCTGTCACTCCAGAATTGGCCTTTATAGCCACTCCAGGCGCTGCTTCACAAACCACTGACCACCTCCAGGCGCGTATCCATTGTCTCTCGAGATAAGGAGGCCCAAAAGAAGTCCTCGGGTGAAGGTGCTAAATTGGGGGAAGGCTAATTATAACAATATTAGGCAGGAACTGAAGAATTTAGATTGGGGGCGGCTGTTTGAGGGTAAATCAACATCTGACATGTGGGAGTCTTTCAAATGTCAGCTGATTAGAATCCAGAACCAGCATGTTCCTGTGAGGAAGAAAGACAAGTTTGGCAAGTTTCGGGGAGCTTGGATAACACGGGATATTGTGAGCCTAGTCAAAAAGAAAAAGGAAGCATTTGTAAGGGCTGGAAGGCTAGGAACAGATGAAGCACTTGAGGAATATAAAGACAGTAGGAAGGAACTTAAGCAAGGAGTTAGGAGGGCTAAAAGGGGTCATGAAAAGTCATTGGCAACCAGGATTAAGGAAAATCCCAAGGCTTTTTATACATATATAAAGAGCAAGAGGGTAACCAGGGAAAGGGTTGGCCCACTCAAGGACAGAGATGGGAATCTAAGCGTGGAGCCAGAGGAAATGGGCGAGGTGCTAAATGAATACTTTGCATCAGTATTCACCAAGGAGAAGGACTTGGTGGATGATGAGCCGAGGAAAGGGAGTGCAGATAGTCTCAGTCATCTCATTATCAAAAAGGAGGCGGTGTTAGGTGTCTTGCAAAGCATTAAGGTAGATAAGTCCCCAGGGCCTGATGGGATCTACCCCAGAATACTGAGGGAGGCAAGGGAAGAAATTGCTGGGGCCTTGACAGAAATCTTTGCATCCTCATTGGCTACAGGTGAAGTCCCAGAGAACTGGAGAATAGCCAATGTTGTTCCTTTGTTTAAGAAGGGTGGCAAGGATAATCCAGGAAATTATAGGCCGGTGAGCCTTACGTCAGTGGTAGGGAAACTATTAGAGAGGATTCTTCGGGACAGGATTTACTCCCATTTGGAAACAAACAAACTTATTAGCGAGAGACAGCATGGTTTTGTGAAGGGGAGGTCGTGTCTTACTAATTTGATTGAGTCTTTTGAGGAAGTGACGAAGATGATTGATGAAGGGCGGTGGATGTTGTCTATATGGACTTTAGTATTTGCCAACTATACTTCAGATGTACTAATAAGCATTTAATAACACAAGGAAGTCTTTTCCAGGTTGAGTTCAATGACTATATTACTCTTTACTTGCCCCTGAATATGTTCTGTTATTTGTGAGTTCTTCTTCACTACATATCCCTTTCCTACTTATAGAATTTTTTTTTTAATTCATTCATGGGATGTGGGCGATGCTGGCCAGGCCAGCATTTATTGCCCATCCCTAATTGCCCTTGAGAAGGTGGTGGTGAGCTGCCTTCTTGAACCGCTGCAGTCCATTTGGGGTAGGTATACCCACAGTGCTGTTCAGAAGGGAGTTCCAGGATTTTGACCCAGCGACAGTGAAGGAACGGCGACATAGTTCTAAGTCAGGTGTGTGACTTGGAGGGGAACTTGCAGGTGGTGGTGCTCCCATGTATTTGCTGCCCTCGTCCTTCTAGTTGGTAGAGGTCGCGTGTTTGGAAGGTGCTGTCTAAGGAGCCTTGGTGCATTGCTGCAGTGCATCTTGTAGATGATACACACTGTTGCCAATATGCGTCGGTGGTGGAGGGAGTGAATGTTTGTAGATGAGGTGCCAATCAAGCGGGCTGCTTTGTCCTGGATGGTATCGAGCTTCTTGAGTGTTGTTGGAGCTGCACCCATCCAGGTAAGTGGAGAGTATTCCATCACACTCCTGACTTGTGCCTTGTAGATGGTGGACAGGCTTTGGGGAGTCAGGAGGTGAGTTACTCGCCTCAGGATTCCTAGCCTCTGACCAGCTCTTGTAGCCACGGTATTTATATGACTACTCCAGTTCAGTTTCTGGTCAATGGTAACCCCTAGGATGTTGATAATGAGGGATTCAGCGATGGTAATGCCGTTGAATGTCAAGGGGAGATGGTTAGATTCTTTCTTGTTGGAGATGGTCATTGCCTGGCACTTGTGTGGCACGAATGTTACTTGCCACTTATCAGCCCAAGCCTGGATATTATCCAGGCCTTGCTGCATTGAAACATGGACTGCTTCAGATGCTGAGGCGGCACAGTGGCGCAGTGGTTAGCACTGCAGCCTCACAGCTCCAGTGACCCGGGTTCAATTCTGGGTACTGCCTGTGTGGAGTTTGCAAGTTCTCCCTGTGTCTGCATGGGTTTCATCCGGGTGCTCCGGTTTCCTCCCACATGCCAAAGACTTGCAGGTTGATAGGTTAATTGGCCATTATAAATTGCCCCTAGTATAGGTAGGTGGTAGGGAAATATAGGGACAGGTGGGGATGTGGTAGGAATATGGGATTAGTGTAGGATTAGTATAAATGGGTGGTTGATGGTCGGCACAGACTCGATGGGCCGAAGGGCCTGTTTCAGTGCTGTATCTCTAAACTAAACTAAAGTAAACATGATCCTGGCCTTTGATCCTGTTCCAGGTAGGTTTTTGAGTAAAGTGGCTGTAACTAATTCTGTAGCTTCAGGCCATGGAGTGCGTAACACCGTTCGGGTGGTGGTGAAGGATAATGAAGGAGGTGCACTTTCTTCAGAAGAAAATCCTCACTGATTGCTGTGGATTCCAAACTGCATACATCTTCTGCCTGCAGGACTTCCCCAGCAGTGGATATTTCGACGTGACGTTCAAGGATGTGGCAAGATGCATCAAGTTCCTGAAGGTGTTCAAGGAGAAGGGAAACCAGGCGCCGCTGTCGATCCTCACAGTGGAGCCACTCTTCACACTGCCATCGCACCATGACTGGATGGTGACAATCCACCTCTACAACCCCCATGCTCCTGTTGTAGATGTACTCACCTTCATTGCCAGGTACATCGAGGCGGCTGGCTGCAGTACTGATATCAAGGACCCGTTTGGGATTTGAACCCGCAAGCGGCAGGTAAAGGTGACCTTGAAGGTCAATGCCAACAGAGCCATCATGCATCCCCCCTCCAGCTTCGCTACCGGGGGAAGTCAAGGCTTCTTGGTCCATGCGGGGCAGCCCAGAGTTTGTCGTACTTACGGGAAATCTGTTCATGTGGCGGTCAACTGCAGCACAGTCGTCTGCAAGAACTGCAAGAAGGAAGGCCATCAGACCAAGGACTGTAAACAGAGTAAGTGCTGCAACCAGTGTGGTGGGTCAGGTCACCTCTACAAAATCTGCCCCAAATGCTGCCTCAGTTATACACAGGTGGCAAGGTCCAAGGAAAGGCCGGGAGAAGGAATGGTGAAGGCGTCTGGAGCTTGGAAGGAGACAAGCAATCCTCCCCTCAGCGAGGAAAGTCCATCTGAGAAGGAGAAGAAAGGGGAGGCAGCTGCAACCAACGACCCAACACCTATCCCGATCCTGGAAACTTCTCCTCTAGAGAGACTCAAAGGAGGAGGAGGCAGCAGATGGACAAACTGGTCAGTGGCAAGTGGTAAAAAGGAAAATCACAAACAAGAAGCCTCCAAAAAAGAAACAGGTCACCACCCAAACCAGTGGCATGAGGAGACTACCTTCTGAGATAGACTACAGCAGCTCCTCCTCATTGGACGAAGAAAGGCCGGAAAGACGGCACCTGCAAAAGAAATGGCAGAACTCAAAGGAGCTGGAAGAGCAAGCCTCCCCAGCTCCAGGGCACTCGAAGCTGTGATGGGCCCAGCGTGCCCCAACCCCAAAGTGCCGAACCCAGCGAGATGCCTGGCGCACCCCAGTTCCGGGAGACTGAGAGCAGCGAAGGGTCTGGCACACTCCAGCTCCGGGAAGCTGGGAGCAGTGATGTCTCTGAGGAGGGACAGGAGGGAAGGACACCACCAGCAGAGGACAGCCCAAACCTTGCTGCCTACAGGACGCCACCCCCCTCCCCCCCGATGTTACCCCAGCAGAACAAACCCCCCATGAGAAACCAGGAAGGGTTTCTGAGCCCAACGAATGTGAAACAGCTTGTGTTCACTATGGGTATGCAGGAACATACCCAAGGACTAGGACTAGCAAGGACACCTGGTGTGGCAAGCAACACCCAACTTTAAAATGGGTATAAAGATTGCTTCGATTAATGTGCATAGAGTTAAATCAACTATCTTGGACTACCTCGCCAAGGTCAAAGCTGACCTGCTGTTTCTGCAGGAGTGTGGAATACCACACCTCAGCACTTTCAGGCAATGGTCGCGCTGGTGGTCCCACAGTCGGGGAAAATAATTCCTGTTCCTCCGGCCTGGGTATTCTGTTGCGGGGAGGCAACTTTGCAATCTCCGAAGTTAAGGAGATGGTGGGCGGTCGCCTCCTCGTAGCAGATATAATGTACAACAATGCTTCACTCCAGTTTATCAATGTGTACGCCCCGGTTCAATGCAGCGAGCGACTGACCGTCCTCCAGTAGCTCCCACTGCTGCTGGCGATGTCCAGGCCGGTCATTCTTGGCGGTGACTTCAACTGCATCATTGATGCAGCTGGATGATTGGCAGTGACAAATGCATACTGGACGCTACGTTCAGATTCTTAATGGAAACAGTAAAAGATGCCAAGCTGCACTATGTCTTCAGCAAACCTGCAGACTGAGTGCAGCATAGATACTCCTGGTCAGGATCGGATGGGTCTGCCCGTTCCAGGATTGACTTCCTGATTGTGTCCCGTGCTTTCACAGTCAGATCTACCGACGTCAAGCCGGTGTTCTTCTCTGACCACTGCCTCTTACTGGCCGACTGTCACTTACAGGATGACCAGCGTGTTGGCAGGGGGACATGGAAGCTGAATGTTACACTGCTAACCCCAGAGAACATTGAGGAACTTAAAAGGGATTACAAAGGTTGGAGAACCGTGAAACCCCTCTTTGAGTCTCTGGTGCACTGGTGGGAAGTGATCAAGGCGAACATCAAGAGCTTCTTTATCCTCAAAGGTGTTCAGAGGACAAGTGAAAGACAGAGGGAAATGTCCCAACTCCAGAAAAGAATCTGCTCCGGCTGCAGTCGAAGGGGGTCGAGGTCAAGGAGGATCTCCAAGAAGTAATGAGCCAGCAGGCCTCGCTTTTTGCCATGGAGGCCTCCAAGATCATCTTCCAGTCCAGAGTCAGCTCTGTTGAGCAGGATGAGACGTTCTCACGTTTCTTCTTCCAAAAGGTACACACAGAGAGCTCTGTGATCAGCAGCCTGAAGGAAGAGGATGGTTTAGTAACATCTTCGCAGTCTGACATACTAAGGATTAACAACTCCTTTTATGCTGGGCTGTACGATGTGAAGCACATGGACAGCAAGGCCTCCCAGTTCTTCCTGTCATCTATCAGGGCTTAGACGACAGCACACGGGAGATTCTGGACAAACGCTAACTCTGGACGAGCTGACAAAGGCTGTCAGGTCCTTCGAGATGAGTAAAATCCCCAGAACCGACGGCTTACCTGTTGAGTTGTACTCAGCTCTGTGGGACTGGGTCGGCCCAGACCTGCTGGAAGTATACGAGAGTATGCTTCTGGCCGGCAGCATGTCAGAATCCATGAGGAAAGGCATCATCACCCTCATCTACAAGCGGAAGGGGAAGAGGCGGTAATCAGAAATTGGCAACCCATCTCACTGCTTAATGCTGACTACAAGATTCTGTCCAAAGTCATCGCCAATCGAGCCAAGTCTGCTCTGAAGTTGGTGATTCACCCTGATCAGACCTCTACTGTACCTGGCAGGAAGATCTCTGATAGTCTTGCGCTACTCAGGGATACAATCACCTATGTACGGGGACAGGAGGGTGGACACCTGCCTCATCAGCTTGAACCAGGAGAAGGTTTTTGACAGGATATCGCACACATACATGATGGACGTGCTCTCCAAAATGGGGTTTGGGGAGGGAATCTGCAATTGGATCAAACTGCTCTACACAAACATCAGTAGCGCAGTCTCAATCAATGGGTGGGAATCAGAAAGTTTCCCAATCAAATCAGGAGTCAGACAGGGCTGTCCTGTCTCCTCTGTCTTATTTGTTTGCTGTATCAAACCCTTTGCTGAGTCCATTGGGAAGGATGCGGGCATAAGAGGGGTGACAATCCCAAGCAGCGGAGGCACTCAGGTCAAAGCCTCCCTGTACATAGACAACGTCATCGTCTTCTGCTTGGATCCACTGTCCGTTTGCAGACTGATGAGCATTTGCGACCAGTTCGAACTGGCCTCGGGAGCCAAAGTAAATCGCGGCAAGAGCGAGGCCATGTTCTTCGGGAACTGGGCTGACCGATCCTTTTGCCCCTTCACTGTCAGGTCAGACTACCTGAAGGTGCTGGGCATATGTTTCGGAAAGGCTGGGGCATACGCCAAAACTTGGAATGAGTGAGTAGCCATGGTACCCCATAAACTGAGCATGTGGGAGCAGCATTCTTTCTCCATTGTGGGTAAGAGCCTGGTCATCAGGTGCGAGGCGCTCACATTGTTGCTGTATGTGGCGCAGGTGTGGCCCATAACCCACTCCTGCGCCGTGGCGGTCACCCGAGCCATTTCCACTTTATCTGGAGATGCAAAATGGACCAGGTCTGGAGGGACACGATGTTCAAACCTCTGGATAAGGGCGGAAAAAACGTACCCAACGTTGCCCTCATCCTGATGACCATATTCTTGTGCGGCTGCATCAAGCTGTGCGTAGATTCCCAGTACGAAAACCCAAATGTGCTGAGGTTCTATCTGTCTCCGGTGTTGCAAAGGATGGGTCTGGTCACATTGCCACAGAATGCTCCATCCAGTTGGACCATGCCATACCACCTATCCTTCATGGAAAAGTTTGTGCAAAAAAACACCTTTGACCACCAATCCATCAGGCAGTGGTCTGCACGGAATGTCTTCAAGGCCCTAAGGGAAAAGGAGATGGTGGATCCTGTCGGATGGTTCCCCGAGCGGACTGCCAAAGTCATTTGGCAGAATGCCTCATCACCAGAACATTCCAACAAGCACCAAGACGTAGCTTGGCTGGTGATGAGAAAGGCTCTCCCCGTCAGATCCTTCCTGCATGCCCGGAATCTCACGACTCCGCACGCTGTCCTTGAGGTGGCTGTAGTCGGGAAGAGACGGTTGCCCACCACCTTCTGGAATGTGTCTATGCAAAGAAGGCGTGGAAAGAAATTAAGTGGTTTTTGTCGAGGTTCATCCCAAGCAGCTCTGTAACACAGAAGTCTGTGCTCTACGGGCTGTTCCCAGGGACACACACTGAGATAAACATCAACTGCTGCTGGAGGACCATCAATTTGGTGAAAGACGCTCTTTGATCTGCCCAAAACCTACTAATCTTCCAGTGCAAAGAGTTGTCCATGACTGAGTGTTGCAGACTGGCACGTTCCAAGGTCCAGGACTATGTGCTGTTGGAGGACCATCAATTCGGTGAAAGACGCTCTTTGATCTGCCCAAAACTTACTAGTTTTCCAGTGCAAAGAGTTGTCCATGACTGAGTGTTGCAGACTGGCACATTCCAAGGTCCAGGACTACGTGCTGAGGGACACACTAAAGCTTGGGGCAGCTGCCGCAAAGGCTCAATGGGGAAATACCACTGTGTAAGGTCCTCCCGCTCTCGTGAACCGAGGGGCTGGACCCATGGGAAACCCCTCAGGCTGTATGCACCAAAATATGGGTTTGCTGTAAAATGTACATTGCATGTAAAATGGAATGGAAGGGTTGTGAGGCAACTCACACCTGTATTGAAGAAAACTGATTTCCTTTGCACTTTCTGGAATGTCAACATGGTGCTGTTTTGAACTGTTTTGTAATGTATTTTCTTACAGATTTTATGAATGAAGTATATTTTTGAGCCCATAGCCTTTGCAGTATCCAGTGTCTTCAGTCGTTCCTTGCTATCACGCGGAGTTAATCGAATTGGCTGAAGACTGGCATCTGTGATGCTAGGGACTTCAGGAGGAGGCCGAGATGGATCCTCAACCCTGCACTTCTGGCTGAAGATTGTTGCAAGTGCTTCAGCCTTATCTTTCCCACTTATGTGCTGGGCTCCCCTATCATTGAGGATGGGGATATTTGTGGAGCCACCTCCTCCAGTTAGTTGTTTAATTGTCCACCACCATTCACGACTGGATGTGGCAGGACTGCAGAGCTTAGATCTGATCCGTTGCTTATGGGATGGCTTAGCTCTGCCTATCTCATGCTGCTAATGCTGTTTGGCACGCAAGTAGTCCTGTGTTGTAGCTTCACCAAGTTGACACCTCATTTTGAGGTATGCCTGGCGCTTCTCCTGGCAGGCGCTCCTGTACTTTTCATTGAACCAGGGTTGGTCCCCTGGCTTGATGGTACTGGTAGAGTGGGGGATATGCCGGGTCATGAGGTTACAGATTGTGGTTGTGGTTGAGTACAATTCTGCAGCTTCTGATTGCCCACAGTGCCTGATGGAGGCCCAGTTCACACAACACAATGGAGGGTTTCCTCAATGTGAGGACGGGACTTTGTTTCCACAAGGACTGTGTGGTGGTCACTCCTACCAATACTGTCATGGATAGATGCATCTGCAGCAGGCAGATTGGTGAGGACTGAGGACGCGGTCATGTATATTTTTCCCTCTTGTTGGTTCCCTCACCACCTGCCGCAGACCTAGTCTAGTAGCTATGTCTTTTAGGACTCAGCCAGCTCAGTCAGTAGTGGTGCTACTGAGCCACTCTTGGTGAGGGACATTGAAGCCCCACCCACAGCACATTCTGCGCCCTTGCCACCCTCAGTGCTTCCTCCAAATGGTGTTCAACATGGAGGAGTACTGATTAATCAGCTGAGGGGGGGGAGGGTGGCGGGTGGTGGGGGGAGGTGATGGTGCAGGTGGTAATCAGCAGCCGGTTTCATTGCCCATGTTTGACCTGATGCCATGGGCTTTGGAGTCAATGTTGAGGACTCCCAGGGCAACTCCCTCCCGACTGTATACCAATGTGCTGCCACCTTTGCTGGATCTGTCCTGCCGGTGGGAGAGGACATACCCAAGGATGGTGATCTGTTCATAATATCATCACACATCTTAGTTATCATTCATGCATTCACTATTACGCTTTCTATATCTTTACTTTCTCTAGCTGTATTGCTTTCAAAACTGCTTCAGCTTAGGGCTGCCCTCTGTAGGCCTTACAGTTCAACTGCAACACTGTCTTCGATGAAACATGTTTAATACAGTGCCCAGAAAAAAAATAACTTCAATACAAAGATGCACCAGGCAATTCTTCTCTTGCAGAATCTACATATTGCAGTTGACACAAAAATACAATCAGTGATAATGGGAACATGCTAAGAAGAAATGAAACATATTATGCTTCTTATGAGAACGTTTCCAAATGTCAATGGAAACTGACTATCAGGCGTATAGCATGTGGCCTATGCAATACCACCTGAATTAGGTTGGGAGTGGGTTTGAAGGAACAGTAGGCGGGTATCATGAGGGAGTTGAGTTTGGTGAGCATTTGAGGGAAAATGAGGGAAAGCTGTTCTGTGATATGGGGCTGAGGCAAGGGTATCAGGGCTAGATGGATTTTGAAGTGGGAAGCAAGTAACTGAGGCAGCTAACAGGGTGGTCTTGGACATACAGAAATCCATGAACTCCTCATAATTAGTGTTGAAGATGGGGTGAGCAGAAACATAGAAACTGAAGTAGGCCATTCAGCCACTCAAGCCTGTTACACCATTCAATTAGATCATGGCTGATCTGTACCTCAACTCTATTTACCAGCCTTTGTTCAATATCCCATGCCTTTTCCCCTTCCTATTTCTGTAATTTCCTCCAAACCTACAACGCTCTGAAAAGGCTGCATTCTTCCAAATCCAGCGTCTTGTCCATCTCTGCTTTCCTTTTTCCCACCATTGGTGGCTTCAGCTGTCCGGGATCGAAGCTTAGAATTCCCTCTCTAAACCTCTCTGCCTCTATATCTCTGCCTCTTCCTTTAAGATGATCTTAAAACCTACGTCTTTGACCAAGCTTTTGGTCACCTGTCCTAATATCTTCTTAGGTGGCTTGGTGTCAAAAGTTGTCTGATAATTCTGCTGCAAAGTGTCTTGGGATGTTTTGCTATGTTAAATATGCTATATAAATGCAAGTTGTTGTTGTTATTGATACCCTCACCTCATAAAAAATTGTCAATCGTGGCCTTGAAAATTTCAGTTGACCTAACATCTGCAGCCTTTTGGGGGGACATGTTTCTTGAGGTTTGTTGCCCAAAACTGAATGCAGTAACTGCAGATGGGGTCTGACCGTGGCTCTGTACAGCTGAAACATCACTTTCTTCCTTTTAAATTCCTAGCCTCTTCAACATACCATTATCCTTGTTGATGATTCATTGTATTTGTGCACAAGCTTTTAGTGATGTGTATACATGGGCACCTAAAATCCTATTGCCTCTCCACAGCTGTTAGTCTCTCACCCTAAGAAAAATATTCTGATTCTTCTTTCTTCGTGGTGAGACACTAAATGGATGGACACACATTTTTCCACTTTGAACTCCATCTGCCATAATTTCGTCACTCATTTCGTCTGTATCTATTCCTAACTTACCGCTCTCATCACACAACCTACTATGCTTCCTAACATAGGAGGTTGTCATTAATATGAGGAGCCTGAGATTGTCTTTACCACCCATGATAATCTTGAAGTAGTTAGAACATTTATGTGAGGAGAAGGAAGCACAGTATTAATTTATATCAAACTGGGGTCCGTGGACCACGGGGGGTCTGTAGAGACTTTCTGGGGGTCTGCAAAATGGTTGAGAAGTATGCAAATGAGTGGCAGCTAGAGGCAGGCTTGGTGTGAACCGGGAGGCAGGAGTGGAGTGCGGCAGCCACACGTGCAATGCAGAGTGGGTTGCTGTCTCTCCTTGGAGGGGAGGCACATGGAGGAGTGCTGAGAATGGCATGAGGATTGCCAGGTATACCCACAGTTATGAAGCTTGGTTGTGGGTGCCAGGTGAGTTCGGTCTTGTTCAAGAGAGGGGAGTTTATAAAAAGATTTTGCTTAAACTCAAAGGGAGGGCACCAAAACACAAGTTTGCCAAGGTAGAATGGGTATTATAGTTTAGTTGGGGGAGGGGATCTGTGAGTACTAATCCATTTGAAAAGGGGTCCTTGAACAAAAATGTTTGAGACCCACTGCTATAGACGATCGAATCAAGTTGAATGATCAAATGGGAGAGGTCAGCAGAGCTATAATGGTTTATGAATTGGGGCTGGAGACAGTATAATTGACTATTGATGTCAGAAAGCAAGAAAATAAGCGATGAAGTAAGAGGAGGAGGAGACCAAAGCAGGAGTGGAGGTGGATGTTAAGAAAAAGGAGAAGGGAGAGCTTGTGCCTGGGGCAGCAACCAAAATATGAATGCCAGCTAATGCTGAGAAATGGCTTTGGGTTACATGTACTGACTAAGTAATGTATGCATTACTTTGCAAATCTGTGATAAGAATTCATAGCAAGTGCCAAAGGAGGTCCAAAGCCTTTGGTTGGTTAAATGAGTCAGGGACCAGTTGGTGGTCAAGGATGGGGCCAGATTATGGATCAGATGCCAAGGGCGATCTACTAGTATATTAAAGATTGACTCTGTTACCTCTATCAGAAGTTTGTGGGCACAAGTCGCACTTAGGACTTGAACCCATAATCCAGACTGACATTTCAATGCAGTATTGAGAGAATATCATATTGTTGGAGGTGTTGTGTTTCAAATCAGATTTTAAACCAAACATATCTGAAACATCCTGAATGTATAAAAAGTGCTAGCTGAATGCAAGTTCTTTGTTAAAATATTATTTTTGCTTTATGAATTTTAATCTTATGGTTAATGAATCCAGTGGTTATAAAGTGCACACTAAAAAGATACTGCAGCTTTCTAAACTAGAGCTCAGTTCTGAATGACTGGAGAGTGCGCTGGAGAGAGAAAGGAGACAGTTGGGCAGAAAATTATTAAGGATATTGCTAAATTTGAAATAAAAGCAGAAAATGCTGGAAATATTCAGCGGGTCTGGCAGCATCTGTGGAAAGAGAAACAGAGTTAACGTTTCACGTCTCAGAAATGCAAACCCTTGCAAACTGATTGCGTGAGGTGTGATTTCTCAGTCAAATTCGGCTTCACTCATGATCTTGTGAGAGGGCTGTGAAAACTCAGGATTTTTAACGGTCTTTTCTGTGCATGCAGTCCAGGACTGCACATGCACACCCAATCAGTCACACCCGTTCATGTGTTTAGATTCTGGAGAAAATGAGAATTGGCGTATGCCACTGCACATTGCCATGTCAAGCCTGGAGCCTGAGTGAAGTTGTCTCTCACAGGGATTTCCATTGTGTCATGTTAGTCATTGTGCCTTTGTATGACTGCCAGAAACTCCTGCTGACGTTCCCGGTGATGCCAGGCGGATTCAGGCCCACTCTGAGAGATGTGCTAGTACAAGGGTGCTGACGCACATTCTGGGAAATTAGTTATTCCATAGGCATTGACTTGCACATGGGAAGTTGGGTGAGCACACGGGCGCTCTCACACGAGGAGTTGGGTCCTCACCTCCCTCTGAATTAAAAAGTATAAAGCATTTTCAGATGTAGTAATATTTTTGTAAAGAGCTTTGACCGGTTTGCAATTAAATAAGACAATTAGTGAGATTTATGAACCAATTGCCAATCCCTATATTGGTTAACGTTTGAAAAAAAAAACTCAATTTGTGCACCAAATCTCTTGATTTTTAAGAGTTTGTCTCTTTAATTTTGAAAGGTTGGAGTCGGCATGTGTGTGAGCTCTTATTAGAACTGGCTAAGTTGAGAGATGTAAGAACTTTAGGCAGGTACAGGGGTAGGGATTGCCCAAATGTTCTGCTACCTTACTGGATGGGGGACAATGCAGATATGCTGTGACAATAGGTGATGGATGGTTGTGCAGTCAGTCTTCACACGCTCAGTGCGGCTGCGCACTTGCTCTTTCCGGCCTGGCCATGGAGCCGGTGTGTGTCAGGGCCGCTTGGCACTGCGGCCCGGGGCGGCTGCGGGCCACGGTCACCGACTCGGAAACGGAGGGCGGAGAGGCCGGTGTTTGGTAAGGCTGAGCTCGGCGGGGCGGGGGAGAATGGGGCCTGGCCTCAATGCGCCCTTTCCCCGCGAGAGAGTGATCGCAGTGAGCCGCCGACTCTGACGCAGGCCCGGCGGCCGGTCGTCAGGGAGGTGCGGGTGCGGCGGTTAGTTCTTGTTCAGCGCCGCCCCGGGTTTCCCGGCCTGGCGTTGCTGCCTTTGAGCGGCCGGCCATCCCTCATTCGCTGTAAATCAGCCTAGCTTCTCACAGTCAGGGTTTGAAATTTATGCGTTAAGGCCAAATCATCTTTAAAGATGTAATTCGGAGGGTGTGACTTTTCCCCACTTTTGCCCTGCCCGGTGGCAGTAGGTTTATTTGGCAGAGCAGCGATTTCACAAATACAGCAAAGTGCCTGTTGCATATGTTAAAATCAGTTGAAATAATCATTCTCTGGTGCAGTACATTGGCCACTTGTGGCTAATTGGGAATCCAGATGTGGTTAATTGCATTTCTGACTAATAATTAAAAAATGTGCAGTGGACATAATTGTTGGGCTTGTGATCTCCATTATCATTCAAACTGCCTTTGCATGTGTACTTTAACCTTTTTTGTCTGTTTGAGATGAAAAACTGTGCTTTTGATTATTGATCAACGTCTTTGTGATTTGATGTGGTGCTAAGTCTGCTGCGAACACTGCAGAATTTGAGTGTTTTGTCTGCACTTTCTTTGCTGGTTATGTAGTTATGTCAGCATGTTTATGTGTTATATTGGGACCTCTGTAAATGTGAAGAAAGCTTCAATCAACTTTTTCTGAAATCCTAGACCATAATTACTCAAGAAGTATTGAATGTTCTATTGAATTTTTTTTCTTTCTTTTGGGCCTCCTTATCTCGAGAGACAATGGATACGCGCCTGGAGGTGGTCAGTGGTTTGTGAAGCAGCGCCTGGAGTGGCTATAAAGGCCAATTCTGGAGTGACAGGCTCTTCCACAGGTGCTGCAGAGAAATTTGTTTGTTGGGGCTGTTGCACAGTTGGCTCTCCCCTTGCGCCTCTGTCTTTTTTCCTGCCAACTACTAAGTCTCTTCGACTCGCCACAATTTAGCCCTGTCTTTATGGCTGCCCGCCAGCTCTGGCGAATGCTGGCAACTGACTCCCACGACTTGTGATCAATGTCACACGATTTCATGTCGCGTTTGCAGACGTCTTTATAACGGAGACATGGACGGCCGGTGGGTCTGATACCAGTGGCGAGCTCGCTGTACAATGTGTCTTTGGGGATCCTGCCATCTTCCATGTGGCTCACATGGCCAAGCCATCTCAAGCGCCGCTGACTCAGTAGTGTGTATAAGCTGGGGATGTTGGCCGCTTCAAGGACTTCTGTGTTGGAGATATAGTCCTGCCACCTGATGCCAAGTATTCTCCGAAGGCAGCGAAGATGGAATGAATTGAGACGTCGCTCTTGGCTGGCATACGTTGTCCAGGCCTCGCTGCCGTAGAGCAAGGTACTGAGGACACAGGCCTGATACACTCGGACTTTTGTGTTCCGTGTCAGTGCGCCATTTTCCCACACTCTCTTGGCCAGTCTGAACATAGCAGTGGAAGCCTTACCCATGCGCTTGTTGATTTCTGCATCTAGAGACAGGTTACTGGTGATAGTTGAGCCTAGGTAGGTGAACTCTTGAACCACTTCCAGAGCGTGGTCGCCAATATTGATGGATGGAGCATTTCTGACATCCTGCCCCATGATGTTCGTTTTCTTGAGGCTGATGGTTAGGCCAAATTCATTGCAGGCAGACGCAAACCTGTCGATGAGACTCTGCAGGCATTCTTCAGTGTGAGATGTTAAAGCAGCATCGTCAGCAAAGAGGAGTTCTCTGATGAGGACTTTCCGTACTTTGGACTTCGCTCTTAGACGGGCAAGGTTGAACAACCTGCCCCCTGATCTTGTGTGGAGGAAAATTCCTTCTTCAGAGGATTTGAACGCATGTGAAAGCAGCAGGGAGAAGAAAATCCCAAAAAGTGTGGGTGCGGGAACACAGCCCTGTTTCACACCACTCAGGATAGGAAAGGGCTCTGATGAGGAGCCACCATGTTGAATTGTGCCTTTCATATTGTCATGGAATGAGGTGATGATACTTAGTAGCTTTGGTGGACATCCGATCTTTTCTAGTAGTCTGAAGAGACCACGTCTGCTGACGAGGTCAAAGGCTTTGGTGAGATCAATGAAAGCAATGTAGAGGGGCATCTGTTGTTCACGGCATTTCTCCTGTATCTGACGAAGGGAGAACAGCATGTCAATAGTCGATCTCTCTGCACGAAAGCCACACTGTGCCTCAGGGTAGACGCGCTCGGCCAGCTTCTGGAGCCTGTTCAGAGCGACTCGAGCAAAGACTTTCCCCACTATGCTGAGCAGGGAGATTCCACGGTAGTTGTTGCAGTCACCGCGGTCACCTTTGTTTTTATAGAGGGTGATGATGTTGGCATCGCGCATGTCCTGGGGTACTGCTCCCTCGTCCCAGCACAGGCATAGCAGTTCATGTAGTGCTGAGAGTATAGCAGGCTTGGCACTCTTGATTATTTCAGGGGTAATGCTGTCCTTCCCAGGGGCTTTTCCGCTGGCTAGGGAATCAATGGCATCACTGAGTTCCGATTTGGTTGGCTGTATGTCCAGCTCATCCATGACTGGTAGAGGCTGGGCTGCATTGAGGGCAGTCTCAGTGACAGCATTCTCCCTGGAGTACAGTTCTAGGTAGTGCTCAACCCAGCGGTCCATCTGTTTGCGTTGGTCAGTGATTATGTCCCCCGATTTAGATTTGAGGGGGGTGATCTTCTTGATGGTTGGCCCAAGAGCTCTCTTCATGCCATCATACATTCCTCTGATGTTCAAATCACACGCAGCTTCCACAGTGCGGACTGCGACACCGACCACTCCCTGGTGTGCAGCAAGGTTAGACTCAGACCAAAGAAGTTGCATCATTCCAAGCAGAAGGGCCACCCGCGCATCAACACGAGCAGAATTTCTCACCCACAGCTGTTACAAAAATTTCTAAATTCACTTGTAACAGCCCTTCAAAACACTCCCACAGGGGATGCTGAGACCAAGTGGGCCCACATCAGAGACGCCATCTATGAGTCAGCTTTGACCACCTACGGCAAAAGTGCGAAGAGAAATGCAGACTGGTTTCAATCTCATAATGAAGAGCTGGAACCTGTCATAGCCGCTAAGCGCATTGCACTTTTGAACTACAAGAAAGCCCCCAGCGATTTAACATCCGCAGCACTTAAAGCAGCCAGAAGTACTGCACAAAGAACAGCTAGGCGTTGCGCAAACGACTACTGGCAACACCTATGCAGTCATATTCAGCTGGCCTCAGACACCGGAAACATCAGAGGAATGTATGATGGCATGAAGAGAGCTCTATTGAATATTAACTGTAAAGAACATATTACAATTGTGTTATAAAGCATTAAGCAAATCACAATTCATATTCAAAATGCAAAGTCTGTGGTTTACTAAAAATGTAAGCAACATTTATGTCATGCCAAGAATAAAAAATTTGTGATACATTATGATTTTGAAAAATGTCTTCCTTTAAATTAGAGATGACTTACTGTTTTCCTCTGGTATGGTTCAGTGCAGAACTTGTTGCTTTGGAACGGCCTCAAACCAATACTATAGAAACTCCATGTGTGCTGTATCTACAGTGTTCTTCTCAACAGCCTGTTGACATAGTCTATATAGAAATATTGAGTGAAGCAAGAACTATGGAGGTTTACACAGAAGGAGAGTACTGTGGAACAAGCCAAGGCCAAAGAGTAGATAACCTACAAATAAATGGGTAATGTATTATTTTAACTTACTATGAATGTTAACCTTGAATCAACAGTCAGACTATTACTGTATTAAAGCAACTCCAGAGTTTTTTTTATTCTTCCATGGGATGCAGATGTCGCTGGCAGGCCAACATTTGTTGTCCATCCCTAATTGCCCTTGTATGGCCATTTCAGAGGGCATTTTAAGAGTCAACCACTTTGCTGTGGGTCTGGAATCACATGTAGGCCAGACCAGGTAAGGACAGCAGATTTTCTTCCCTAAAGGACAATCGTGAAACATGGATTTTTTTGAAAATCGACTGTGGTTTCATGGTTAATTGAATTCAAATTTCACCATCTGCCATGGTTGTATTCAAACCCATGTCCCCAGTACTTTAGGCTAGGCCTCTGGATTACTAGTCCAGTAATATTATGACTACACCACCACCTCCTGCCAATGGCAATACCAATTTTGATAACTGTTTGGGTTCTTGTGATGTTTCTGAAAAGGCCCAATTTATTGCCTGATTTAAATCCTTTTTTGTTTAAAATAATGAAATTACAACTGTTAATTTTGTACTTGAAATCCTGTACAAATGGTTAATGGTAATTTTCATGAAAAATATTTTAAAAATTTATGCTGTGGCTAATTGATATTACCCTATCAGTCATGCTATGTAGGGCACAGTAGCATAGTAGTTATGTTCCTAGAGTAGTAACCCAGAGGCCTGGACTAATGATCTGGAGACATGTGTTCAAGTTCAACATGTCAGCTGGGGAAATAAAATTAAATAAATCTGGAATAAAAAGCTTGTATCAGTAATGGTGGCCATGAAATTACTGGATTGTTATAAAAACCCATCTGGTTCACTAATGTCCTTTTTAGGGGAGGAAATTTCTCGCCCTTACCCATTCTGGCCTAAATGTGACTCCAGCCCCCGAGCAAAGTGACTCTTAATGTCCTCTGAAATGGCTTGGCTGTTGTATTAAGGAAGGTGGTTCCCCACCACCTTCTCAAGGGCAATTAGGAATGAGCAATAAATGCTGGCTTTACCAGCTGCATCCACATCTCATGAAGGAATTTAAAAAGAAAACACATTTGATGAAATAAGGGGAGATGATGTTTAATTAAATATTTAAATTGTACGGAGCATATAATTATTCTGTGAGGCTAAGTTCTGATTTAGAAGAGTATATTGAGTGATATGCATTTGGGCTAACGATTGATGCTATTGCTGTGTTTCTAAAAGTGATCACTGCACTGTTGGGTCAAGGTAATGTGCTCCATATATAAAATCCCAAATCCTTTTCCTATTTTTATGGCCTTTACATCAAAACCTGCATTTATATAAGTACCTTCAATGTAGAAAAACAGCCCAAAGTGCTTCAGGTTTCACAAAGGTATAAGAAATGGTGGACATCAAGACAAAAGAGAGATGATTAAGACCTTGGTCAAAGAGCTGGGTTTTAAAAAGAGTTGTTGCTACAGGATTTCCATGGCTCTTCTGCCAGAATTGCAGCAGATAAACAAGTGGTGTTCTTTACCTGCAAGTACTGGCTGAATTTCCAAACGGCAGTTATTGCCATAGAATTCAGTCTCCAGGTAGAAGAACCAACAACAACTTGTATTTATATTGCACCTTTAATGTAATAAAATATCCCAACGTACTTCACAGGAACATTATCAAACCAAATTTGACATGAATCCCTATAAGGAGATATAGGGCAAATGATCAAAAGCTTGGTCAGGGACATGGGTTTTAAGGAACGTCTTAAAGGAGGAAAGAGAGGGAGAGGTTTAGGGAGGGAATTCCATAACTTAGGGCCTTGGCAGCTGAAGGTACAGCATCCAGTGGTGGGATTAAAATCGTGATGGTCAAGAGGCTGGAATTAGAGAAGCGCAGATATCTCTGAGGATTTTAGAGCTGGAGGAGAATACAGAGATAGGGAGGGGCAAGGTCTTGGAGGGATTGGAAAACAAGGCTGAGGACCTGCTTCAGATTCACCTCCTGAAAGGGATGACTTTGGTTGCAGCTGCTGCCCTGAATGCATTGAGATCATTCGGTTTCTAACTACTAGCATTTCTATTTTTAAATTGTCTTTCAGTGACCATGAACCGATCCTCTTGTTTAAGAAGTATTTTAAATTGGATTTTCCTAGTTCATCATGTGAAATAAAGGTAAGGTGTTGAGTTTTTTTTTGTTTTTATTGGTCATGTATTACGCTGTGAATCTTCTGATTAATATTCTGTTCTCAGCTGCTATCTTTAGGTGGAAAGGAGAAAGTACGAATTAGTAAAATATTACTGGGCATAAAAAATGCTTCAGTAAGGATCTCAAAAGGCTTTTTTCCATTAGGAAAAAACATTAACTTGGAACGAGTACAAACAATGATGGATTCAATGGGAGCAAAACTGTCACCTGGAGCTCAGCAACTTTTTAACATGGTCCAGTTCCAACAGAAGGTGAGTTATATATTGGTCACTGTAAATGAGATGAATAAGATTTTTATTTTTTAAAGGCAGCAGTAATTTTAAGATCATAGATATGGCTATTACAATGTTTGTTTCTGTACTAAACTTTTTTTTAGATGTCTATAACTCTCCTTCTTTGCTCTGCCCTATGCACATGTTTCTTTGATAAGGTGAAATAATTTGTTCATCTGAAGGGATTGTCTATAATGAAAATGCAGAGGTAAGCTAGGCTATAGTGATGCATCAAGAATGCTCAACTGGAAAGAAAAAGTGCATGCTTCACAGCACATGATTATGTGGGTGCTATTTATCAAGTTGAATATTCACTAGCTTCCAGTATATTTTGGATTTTTTATTGCATAGTCATACAATGTGGAAAGGTTGAGCAGAAGTGCATGTGGCTTTGTGCCTACTCTGCATATAGACGTTAAGGAATGGTAGTCAGAATTCAAGGATATGATGTTGGGGGGGCTGGGGGAAGTGGCCTATGGAAACTAATTTGGAAAGATATTCATTGAACAGCAGAATGTGTGTGACACAATGAGTACAGGAAAATACTTATTTTTCATTTTTGGAATCAATTTTGATACTACATTTTCTGTTTTATAATTATAAACTCTGGAATTCCCTTCCTAAACCTCTCTGACTCTCTACCTCTTTTTCCTCCTTTAAGACACTCCTTAAAATTTATCTCTGATGAAACTTTTGGTCATCTTCCCTAATATCGCCTTATGTGGCTCATATCTAATTTTTCTTTCTAATGCTCCTGTGAAATGCTTTGGGACGTTTTATTATGTTAAAGGTGCAATGTAAATTGTTACTGGTAGAATTTTAATGGTTTTTCATAAACCTCCAGTGTAAAGCTTAAAGCATGGAGAGAGCAAAATAATTTAAGTATAGAGGTAAGATCAAGAAAAATGAGAATTTTGCAGGTTATTGGGTGAATAGTTTCCGATGACTGCTTTACGCTTTATTCTTCACAGTCTGTCAAGCAGTTGCATTGCAAGCTTAGTAACAATGTCTTTTTATGTGAGATTAATTCAGTAATCGATAATAGCGAAGGTACTGTAGGTTGCTGAGGTATCTGATCTCAACTGGGCTGGCTACAATTGGTCTCCTTGCCTTTTCAGGGAAATGTTCAACTATGCTTAAGGTGGCTTTTGCAGGTAATCAGTGATAAAGATTGTAATTGTTAGAACCTTATATATTGATATTTCTCCATGCAGAATCAGGCAGCAATAGGAGGACTGTTCCAGGGTATCTTTGGAGCAAGAGATTTAACAAAAGTTGGAAAAATAACTTGTTCACCTCAGATGATTGCTACGCAGTCTGAAGAAGGAGTGACCTCTTCCCATGTATTTAGCAAAACTAACCCAATGTCCATTTCAAAACTGGAAGAAACAAAGGATACTGGAGGCATAACTATGATTAACGGTAAACCTACACAAGCAGGAGATGGCTCAGTCTCACCCACTGGAACAAACTATAAGAAAACAATGTATGATTCTGAAGACAGCACAAAAGATGTAGATCAACAGAAGTTTGCTGGAAGAGATTTGAAAGACCTTGTGTCAACATTTCTGTGCAAACAAAGCAATGGAGAACAAAATGCTTTTAGTTCTGAAATGCTTCCTTTTCTTCAGGACCTTTGTGGCCAGGTGAATGAACTGCGTATGGGAGAGAAAGTTAAAGTTACTAAAAATATTGCAGCAGCAGCAGAAGACAGAACCTGTGGCAGGTATGAATTTTGGCAATTTGTTACACAGCAATGGAACCCGTTTCTGTGTGCAGTTTATATAGAAAAATTGCTGACAAAAGTTGAATTGAAAATTGCTCTTAATTTTCTCCTCCCACCTGTCGGAAACTAGGAAATGTTATAGCAATCTTGAACCAGCCTGTGCATGTCACTGGTCACCACATAGTGTCTGTGGAAAGTAGACCTGGTGGTTTATGGTTCAGCTGTTGCAGCTTTTCATAATGACTTATGAGTGCTATGCATCGACAATATGGAGTAAAAAAAAAGGTATAATAATTACTAGGGCCCAGATTTTGCAGTGGTAACGACAACAAAATTGTCAACATTTGTTTTCTGAAATCTGCACATGCGTGGTTAAATGCAGAAATCCAGAAGTTGTTGTCAGTGATTCTGCTGTCAGTGAAGTCCCCCACCCCCCCCACCCAGACTGCAATCAAGTAGAAATCATTGAACTGACAAAAACACTATTTAACACAATTACTGCTCCATCAGTCTTCTCCCGATCATCAGCAAAGTGTTGGAAAATGTTGTCGACAGTGCTATCAAGTGGCACGTACACAGCAATAAACTGCTCACCGTTGCTCAGTTTGGGTTCCGTCAGTGCCACTTGGCTCCAGGTCTCATTATGGCCTTAGTCCAAATTTGGCCAAAAGAGCTGAATTCAAGAGGTGAGGTGAGAATGAGTGCCCTTGACATCAAGGCAGCACTTGACTGAGTGTGCCATCAAGGAGCCCTAGCAAAGTTGAAATCACTGGTTGGTGTCATACCTAGCACAAAGGAAGATGTTTGTTGGAGGCCAAACACTTAACCCCCAGGCCATTGCTGCAGGAGTTCCTCAGGGTAGTGTCCTAGGCCCAACCATCTTCAGCTGCTTCATCAATGACCTTCCTTCCATCATAAGGTCAGAGGTGGGGATGTTTGCTGATGATTGCACAGTGTTCAGTACCATTCGTGACTCCTCAGATGCTTAAGCAGTCCATTTCCATATACTGCAAGACCTGGACAACATTCAGGTTTGGGCTGATAAGAGGCAAGTAACATTCGTGCCACACAATTGCCAGGCAATGACCATCTCCAACAAAAGAAAATCTAACCATCTCCTCTTGATATTCACTGGCATTACCATCACTGAATCCCCCATCATCAAAATCCTGAGGGTTATCATTGACCAGAAACTTAACTGGATCAACCATATAAATACTGTGGCTACAAGAGCAGGTTTCAGGCTGGAAATTCTGTGGCGTGTAACTCACCTCCTGACTCTCCCAAGCCTGTCCACCCTCTACAGTCAGGATTGTGGTGGAATACAGTCCACTTGGCAGCTCCAACAACACTCAAGAAGCTCGTACCATCCAGGACAAAGCAGCTTGATCGGCACCCCATTCACCACCTTAAATGTTCACTCTCTCTACCGCCAGCACAGAGTGGCAGCAGTGTGTACCATACACCCAAGATGCATTGCAGCAACTCACCAGGCCTCTTTTGATTGCAACTTTCAAACCCATGACCTCTACCAACTGGAAGGGCAAGGGGAGCAGACACATGGGAACAGCACCACCTGGAATTTCCCCTCCAGTCGCACATCATTCTGACTTAGATCTGTTACACCGTTCCTTCACTGTCAGTAGGTCAAAAAACTGGAAGTCCCTTCCTAACAGCACTGTGGGTGCACCTACATCAGATGGACTGCAGCGGTTCAAAAAGGCAGTTCACCATCACGTTTTCAAGGGCAGTCAGGGACTGGCAACAAATGCTGACCTTGCCAACAAAGCTCACATCCCAGGAAAGAATTAAAAAAAATCTTTGTGAAGGTATTATGTGCAGTTCTGGGTACTGCAGCTCCAGGATAAATTGGCCTTGGAAGGAGTACAGTGCAGTTTCACCAGAATGTTAGCATGGCTCGAAAATTAGATTATGAAGAGAGATTGCATAAACTAGGTTTGTATTCCCTGGAATATAGAAGGTTAAAGGGTGATGTGAGTGAGGTTTTATAGGATTTTAAAAGGAATTGATGGGGTAGACAGAGAAAATCTTTTTCTGCTTGTGGGGGAATCTAGGGTGAAGGGATGTAAACTTAAAATCAGAGCCAGGCCATCCAGGAGCGAAGTTAGGAAACACTTCTTCTCACAGTGATAGAAATGTGGAAAACTATCCCACAAAAAGCAGTAGATGCCAGCTTTGAGATCAATAGATTTTTGCTAGCCAAGGGTATCGAGGGTATTAGAGCTAAGGTGTGTGAATGGAGTTAGTGTACAGGTCAGCTATGATCTCATTGAATGGTGGAACAGCCTCAAGGGCTGAATGGCTGTTTCTCTGTTCTGTTTTGAATTAGACCTGTATTTAAAATTTATTAAGGGAACTAATCTATACAAATGTTGGAGAGGAATCTCTGACATTGTGATTGCATTCAGTCATTCAACCAGACCTGGACCACCTCAATGATGGTGATGACTTCTCCAATGTATTACTGCACCAATAACCATTTCAACAAGACTACAAATCCATCTTGGAAAGTTAAGGGGAGAAAAAATGTTTTTTATATAAAAGTATAAATAATTGAGAGGAAAAAAAAGCTTTGGGGCAGGGTGGTGGGAAGAATAAATGATTTTATTTTATTGATGCGATAAAATGTTGCAATGGGTAAGCTGCTGTTGTATTTTAGGGTTCTGCAGTATTGTAGTACATATCAGAAACTATATTCTGTGGTCCTGAACTGCCCATGAGCAATGCTATGGGAGAGCTACTTAATTATGTACAAAGAAAACGAGCATCAAAGACTAATGGTTTATGATAAATAAACCAGTTGTGCATTTGTTGTTCACAGGTACTGTAGTTTATCACTTCGGTGATTTTCCATGAACCAGTGTCCCACAACATAAATTTTCTAACTTTTTTTGATTTTTGATGAAGCATGGATCGTTCTGGAAGTAAATCTTTTGGATATAGTTTTTTAAAAAAGGTACATTTAAGAACTTGCTGCTTATTTTCACGTTGCTGCATTTCTTCACAGGCATAACCAACAGGCTTTTTGTTCTGAGTTGGAAAAGCATATCGCTGAACACATGGATTCGATAGAAAAGAGACTGAAGGATTATATTGATTGTCGAATAAACACATTGCAAGCTGACCTTGATGAAAAGTTTGTTTCACTCACCAACCTGCTTGAAAGCACCGCTTTGAACAGGACAGTAACAAAAAGCTATGACTGTGGCACCATCTTAACAAACGGGGAGCTTTAACCAATTTTTCTTCACACCCCTTGAAAGACTATTGTAAAACTGGTGTAGTTTCCCTGAATGTAGTATTTAGTACAAGGGTGTCCAGACTATGACCATGGGCGATATAGATTGAAGGTTTCAGCCCATTAAGTTTGTTATTGGTGTGCATTTTTCTATAAGCTACCTATATAGCCAGTGATCCATGGCCATGTAAACCAGGTAACTCTGTCCTGTTTGTGCTTCTATTTGTCAATTACTCTTTTTTGCCTTTGAGTTTTATGGGCCAACTGGTTTGGAGAGGGCTGATCCTAGCTTTGTTGCCTCATTAATGGATAAATCCTAAATCCTAAGAACTGTCAAAAATTGGCAGTTTGAGATATATGCAAGTTAATGGGAATTTAAAACCATATATGTGGCCCGTGAATGTCCATGGAATGCACTTGAATGGCCCACAGAACAAGTTTGGACATTCCCAATCTAGTGTAAACTACAAAATGCACCATCAGAAAATAACATTGAAAATGGAATACTGCAGTTATTACTTGAACCTATTCTGTTTTTAACCAGTGGCATTTCCTGGGCTTAATGTGTTCTGTATTTAAAAAAAAAAACAAAATTATTTGTAACAAATACAAAAACACCAAAAATCTAAATATTCCAGAAATAATATTGTGACTTTGAGACAATGAATTGACTGTGTGTCACTAGGGTTAGATATTTTTGATATCCTATTAATTGTTGTTACTATGCCTGTGAAGAGTTAATAAGAATGTAAAGGGTCCTGAAATTGACTTTTGGCCCCTCCACCACTTGCAGCGGAAATTTAAAACTCCAAGACGGGTATAATTTAGTATACCTCTTCAAAATTATAAATCTTTAAAAGTTCTATTTAACTACTTTCAAGCATTTACTTCTACTGTTTTAGGAAGACTTGTCAATGATTGCCATTAATCACCAATCTAAAAGTTAGTGTGATTAAATACATATTGAACTTCAGGAAATCAATTTGTATCCTGTTGGCATTCATAATAAAGTAGCAGAAATGTAAAGTTACAGTTGCACACTTCATTGAACGCAGTATTATCATAGCTCTATGGGCATGCCTCAAGGCAGTGTTGCAACATGGTTATTACAAATAAGAAAGGTGTGTGGGTTTCTTTGGATATGTTGTTTTACAAAGCGGAATCCTCTTTTCAACCCTTTTCCCAATTTAGTTTCTCTATGGCTGGCTTGCCATTGAGTTGAAATGAGTGTGGAATTACAATGGTTACATAGTAAGTATTATGTAAATGATACTGTCAGCTGAACAAATACAAGTTAATGGGAGCTCAGTGAGATGAAATGTAAAGTGAGCAACAGTAAGAGGAATATAAATTAGTGTAAGTGGCTACAAGCTCAACCAAATATAAAACTGCTTCTTTCAAAGTTTGTTCAATTTATAAACCTTCTAATTCTAGATGAAACACTCATTTCTTGTAAACTTTTTGTGATGAACTATATTTGGAAGAGTTATTTGTTTTTGTATATGTATTTAGGACAGTTTCTTGCAAGTAATGGGAAAAGTGAATTTGGCAGCTGCTTATTTGGAAGTCCTATAAACCATGACATCACATTTGTATAGGCCAATGAGATTCTGTTTTCGTTTAACAGTATGTAATTTTTTTTGTAGAACTTGCATACTGTTCATATGAAAATTTTTGTTTTATCTGACAATGCTTTAACACTGTGCAGTAATAGTACAAAAGAAAAATGTGCCTCGTTAAATTGTATCTGTTTAAGGTAAACTTTGTACTTAGAATGTAAATACAGTATCCTAAAGCATCAGAATGTTCTAAAAGCAATAGATTTGATTGCTTTTGTGGCAGAAAAATTATTTAAACTTAAATATATAATTGCAGAGTAGGAGTTTGATTATTGTCTTCCTCTTTACCCCTTTTCTTTCTATTTATAATTTGTTGCAAATATTTATTAAAACAGTAAGATATTAACCAATAGACTGGCAACTGATCTTGCTATTGTAGGGCCTGTGCTAGATAGGATTTTGAATTTGTAGTAGCTCCAGTGGTATAAAACACTGCTATAAATTTCGGTACTTAAAATACTCAGTTGGGTACTCATTTATTATACACGTTGCTGTGATATCCTGTGACATTCACAAAGGTTTGTTGATAGTGCAACGTTCCTATCATTGCAAATAATCTATGTAATAGAGAATGTATTAATGTGCTTTGACATTGCAACGAAGCTTAATCTAATCTGTCTCTCTAAGATCACAAATTCTAAATCTTTTAAACAAAGTGCTTAAAATATATAATATGTATCTCCTTTAGCATTGCTTATGGCAAGTGATCTTTATAAGGAGAGAAGCATTTTATTATGTAATGCAGAGCGTATTCTGACTCTGTCCCTTCAAAGGCACAAAGCCTTAACTTAATAGTTAACATTGGGCCAGTCTATCCAGAGATCAGTTAATAGGCTCCAGATGTTCAGTCCATGCTGGAAACTCATTACGTCAGGCACAGCAATTGTTGGGAGAAGTGACAAGTTAACAAGACAGGCATAACTGTTAGAACATAGAACATTACAGTGCAGTACAGGCCCTTCGGCCCTCGATGTTGCGCCGACCTGTGAAACCATCTGACCTACACTATTCCATTTTCATCCATATGTCTATCCAATGACCACTTAAATGCCCTTAAAGTTGGCCAGTCTACTACTGTTGCAGGCAGGGCGTTCCGCGCCCCTACTACTCTGAGTAAAGAAACTACCTCTGACATCTGTCCTATATCTATCACCCCTCAACTTAAAGCTATGTCCCCTCGTGTTTGCCATCACCATCCGAGGAAAAAGACTCTCGCTATCCACCCTATCTAACCCTCTGATTATCTTATATGTCTCTATTAAGTCACCTCTCCTCCTCCTCTCCAACGAAAACAACCTCAAGTCCCTCAGCCTTTCCTCGTAAGACCTTCCCTCCATACCAGGCAACATCCTAGTAAATCTCCTCTGCACCCTTTCCAAAGCTTCCACATCCTTCCTCTAATGCGGTGACCAGAACTGCACGCAATACTCCAGGTGCGGCTGCACCAGAGTTTTGTACAGCTGCAGCATGACCTCGTGGCTCCGAAACTCGATCCCCCTACTAATAAAAGCTAGCACACCATATGCCTTCTTAACAGCCCTATTAACCTGGGTGGCAACTTTCAGGGATTTATGTACCTGGACACCAAGATCTCTCTGCTCATCTACACTACGAAGAATCTTCCCATTAGCCCAGTACTCTGCATTCCTGTTACTCCTTCCAAAGTGAATCACCTCACACTTTTCTGCATTAAACTCCATTTGCCATCTCAGCCCAGCTCTGCAGCCTATCTATGTCCCTCTGTAACCCACAACATCCTTCGGCACTATCCACAACTCCACTGACCTTCGTGTCATCCGCAAATTTACTAACCCACCCTTCTACACCCTCATCCAGGTCATTTATAAAAATGACAAACAGCAGTGGCCCCAGAACAGATCCTTGCGGTACACCACTAGTAACTAAACGCCAGGATGAACATTTGCCATCAACCACCACCCTCTGTCTTCTTTCAGCTAGCCAATTTCTGATCCAAAGCTCTAAATCACCTTCAACCCCATACTTCTGTATTTTCTACAATAGCCTACCGTGGGGAACCTTATCAAACGCCTTACTGAAATCCATATACACCACATCCACGGCTTTACCCTCATCCACCTGTTTGGTCACCTTCTCAAAAAACTCGATAAGGTTTGTGAGGCACGACCTACCCTTCACAAAACCGTGCTGACTATCTCTAATGAACTTATTCTTTTCAAGATGATTATAAATCCTATCTCTTATAACCTTTTCCAACATTTTACCCACAACCGAAGTCAGGCTCACAGGTCTATAATTACCAGGGCTGTCTCTACTCCCCTTGAACAAGGGGACAACATTTGCTATCCTCCAGTCTTCTGGCACTATTCCTGTCGACAATGACGACATAAAGATCAAGGTCAAAGGCTCTGCAATCTCCTCCCTGGCTTCCCAGAGAATCCTAGGATAAATCCCATCTGGCCCAGGGGACTTATCTATTTTCACACTTTCCAAAATTGCTAACACCTCCTCCTTGTGAACCTCAATCCCATCTAGCCTAGTAGTCTGTGTATCAGTATTCTCCTTGACAACATTTTCTTTCTCTACTGTAAATACTGACGAAAAATATTCATTTAACGCTTCCCCTAGCTCCTCTGATTCCACACACAACTTCCCACTACTATCCTTGATTGGCCCTAATCTAACTCTAGTCATTCTTTTATTCCTGATATACCTATAGAAAGCCTTAGGGTTTTCCTTGATCCTATCCGCCAATGACTTCTCGTGTCCTCTCCTCGCTCTTCTTAGCTCTCCCTTTAGATCCTTCCTGGCTAGCTTGTAACTCTCAAGCGCCCTAACTGAGCCTTCATGTCTCATCCTAACATAAGCCGCCGCCTTCCTCTTGACAAGCGCTTCAACTTCTTTAGTCAACCATGGCTCCCTCGCTCGACGACTTCCTCCCTGCCTGACAGGTACATACTTATCAAGGACACGCAGTAGCTGCTCCCTGAATAAGCTCCACATTTCGATTGTGCCCATCCCCTGCAGTTTCCTTCCCCATCCTGTGCATCCTAAATCTTGCCTAATCGCATCATAATTTCCTTTCCCCCAGCTATAATTCTTGTCCTGCGGTATATACCTGTCCCTGCCCATCGCTAACGTAAACCTAACCGAATTGTGATCACTGTCACCAAAGTGCTCACCTACATCTAAATCTAATTATCAGAACTAAAAGATATTACAGATGTACAGCTTATAAGGAACAGAATGAGGGAAAGGGGAGAAACACACAAACAAGAAAAAGAATGAGCTGTAAAGTGATCAGATGGAGAACAGGAGTATGGTTAATTGACTGAAATGATAATAGTGTCGACAAAGGGAGGTATAGTGAGAGAAATAATACATATACAAGAGCCAGAGAATGTGTGAATAGTTAAAGCAGGTTAGTGAAGTTGGAGAGGGGGAGCATAAAAACCTGACAGGCTTGAGTGGCCCAGGAGTCAGGTGGAAAGAATAGGCAAGTTAGCATAAGGTGCAGACCACCCTGTCAGTGATGTATCAAGGGGAAACCACATTCCCAGAAGGTTGGTGCTTGGTTTTCCTTCTACCAGATTCCTGGGCCATTGGACCCTGCTCCACTTGCCAAATGGTTCCAGCATTTTCAGATTTCCAGCATATTTTGTATGCAGCATTCTATATTTTAGTTCAGGCTCTGGTACTTTGTATTTCTCAATTTCTTTTGTTCATGCATTTTTATTTGAAATGTGATAGACACAGTATATGCTAGACGTACTGCTTTACGTAGTATGCTTTATTGTATATGTATTAGAGAGAATTTATGCAACAGATTCATCATGAGCTTTAATAGGTGGGAAATAGCTTTTACTCTGGTCTAATTTGACGCAAGGCAAGTTGAGTTCAATATGGGGGAATAGGACAGGGAAGTGGAGATGAGGAGAAGACTTGGTATTGTGCAATGTGATAGGATTAATTAATGACCTCATAGTGAAGGCGCCCCTAGGCAGCAATGATCATAATATGATTGAATTTTACATTCAGTTTGATGGAGAGACAAGTGCGTCTAAGACCAGTATTTTAAAATTAAATAAGGGCAATTATGAAGGCATGAAAGCAGAGCTAGCTAAAGTGAACTGGCAAATTAGGTTAAGGGATAGGTCAATAGATATGCAGTGGCAGATGTTTAAGGGGATATTTCAGAATCCAAAATAGATATATTCCAACGAGGAAGAAAAATTTCAAGGGGAGGACCCACCATCCATGATTAACTAAAAGTAGTATCAAACTTAAAGAAAAAACATATAATTGCACAAAGATGGGTGGCAGGCCAGAACATTGGGAAGAATATAAAAAACAGCAAAGAATGACTAAAAGGTTAATAAGGAGGGAAAAATTAGAGTATGATAGAAAGCTAGCTAGAAATATAAAAACTGATGGTAAGGGCTTAGATATTTGAGAAAGAAAAGTTAACAAAGTGAGCATTGGTCCTATAGAAAGTGAATCTGGGGAATTAATAATGGAAAATAAGGAGATGGCAGATGAACAAATATTTTGCATCTGTCTTCACTATAGAGGATACAAGTAACATCCCAGAAATAGCTGTAAATTAGGAAATGGGAGGGAGGAACTCAAGAAAATTACAATCAGCAGGGAAGTGTTGAGCAAATTGTTGGAGCTGCGGGCTGAGTAGTCCCGAGGCCATAATGGACTTCATCCTAGGGTCTTAAAAGAAGTGACTAGTGAGATAGTTGATGCGTTGGTTTTAATTTTCCAAAATTCACTAGATTCAGGGAAGGTTCCATTAGATTGGAAAATAGCGAATGTACCTTTTTTATTCAAAAAGGGAGGGAGACAGAAAGCAGGAAACTACAGGCCAGTTAGCTTAACATCGGTCATTATTGGTATTATCTGAATGGCTATAAACTGAGAGAGGGGAATATGCAACGAGACCTGGGTGTTATTGTACACCAGTCGCTGAAGGTAAGCATGCAGGTGCAACAGGCGGTAAAAAAGGCAAATGGTATGTTGGCCTTCATAGTGAGAGGATTCGGGTACAGGAGCGGGGATGTCTTGCTGCAATTATACAGGGCCTTGGTGAGGCCACACCTGGAATATTGTGTGCAGTTTTGGTCTCCTTATCTGAGGAAGGATGTTCTTGCTATAGAGGGAGTACAGTGAAGGTTTACCAGACTGATTCCTGGGATGGCGGGACTGACGTATGAGGAGAGATTGAGTTGGTTAGGATTATATTCGCTGGAGTTCAGAAGAGTGGGGGGTGGGGATCTCATAGAAACCTATGCAATTTCAACAGGGCTTGACAGGGTAGATGCAGGAAGGATGTTCCTGATGGTGGGGGAGTCCAGAAACAGGGGTCATAGTCTAGGGATACGGGGTAAACCTTCCAGGATTGAGATGAGAAATTTCTTCACCCAGAGAGTGGTGAAACTGTAGTTCGCTACCACAGAAAGCAGTTGAGGCCAAAACATTACATGTTTTCAAGCAGGAGTTAGATATAGCTCTTGGGTTTAAAAGGATCAAAGGATATGGGGAGAAAGCGGGAACAGGTTACTGAGTTGGATGATCAGCCATGATCATAATGAATGGTGGAGCAGGCTCGAAGGGCCAAATGGCCTACTCCCCCTATTTTCTATGTTTCTATAAGGAGGTTACAAAAGGATATAGATAGGTTAATTGAGTGGGCAAAGATCTGGCAAATGGAGTATAATGTGGGAAAATGTGAAATTGTTCATTTTTGCAGGAAGAATAAAAAAGAAGCATATTATCTAAATGGTGAGAGATTGTAGAGCTCTGAGATGCAGAGGGATCTGGGTGCCCTAGCGCATGAACCAGAAGATTTGTACGCAGGTACATCAAGTAATTCGGGATGCTAATAGAATGTTATTGTTAATTGCGAGGGGAATTGAATACAGAAGTAGGGAGGTGATGCTTCAGTTATACAGGGCATTGGTGAGTACATCTGGAGTACTGTGTACAGTATTGGTCTCCTTTATTTAAAGATGTAAATGCGTTGGCAGCAGTTCAGAGAAGGTTTACTAGACTCATACCTGGATGGGTGGGTTGTCTTGGGAGGAAAGGTTGGACAGGCTAGGCTTGTATCCGCTGGAGTTCAGAAGAGTAAGGGGTGACTTAATTGAAACTTATAAGATCCTGAGGGGTCTTGACAGGGTGGATGTGGAAAGGACATTTCCTGTTGCGGGAGAATCTAGAACTAGGGGGTCGCTGTTTAAAAATAAGGGGTCGTCCATTTAAGACAGATGAGAAATTTTTTCTGAGGGTCATGAGTCTTTGGAATTCTCTTCCTCAAAAGGCAGTGGAAGCAGAGTCTTTGAATATTTTTTAATGCAGAGGTAGATAGATTCTAGATAAGCAAGGGGGTGGAAGGTTATCGAGAGTAGGCAGAAACGTGGAGTCGAGGTGACAATCAGATCAGCCATGATCTTATTCAAAGATGGGGCAGACTTGGTCATATCACCTACTCTTATTTCTTGTGTTCTAATTTGTGTTCAATGGCTTGGCCATGTGAGCCACATGGAAGATGGCAGGATCCCCAAAGACACATTGTGCAGCGAGCTCGCCACTGGTATCAGACTCACTGGCCGTCCATGTCTCCGCTTTAAAGACGTCTGTAAACGCGACATGAAGTCCTGTGACATTGATCACAAGTCGTGGGAGTCAGTTGCCAGCGTTCGCCAGAGCTGGCGGGCAGCCATAAAGGCGGGGCTAAAGTGTGGCGAGTTGAAGAGACTTAGCAGTTGGCAGGAAAAAAGACAAGAGGCGCAAGGAGAGAGCCAACTGTGTAACAGCCCCGACAAACAAATTTTTCTGCAGCACCTGTGGAAGAGCTTGTCACTAGAATTGGCCTTTATAGCCACTCCAGGCGCTGCTGCACACACCACTGACCACCTCCAGGCACTTACCCATTGTCTCTCGAGACAAGGAGGCCAAAGAAGAAGGAATTCTTATACACCAGAATCTGTACATGTGTACACTTCTATACTATTTAATTTATAATCATCCAATTGTCAATATTTACTATAATAAAAACAAGAAATGCTGGAAATACTCAGTAGGTTTGGCAGCATCTGTGGAGAGAGAAGCAGAGTTAACGTTTCAGGTCAGTGACTATCAGAACTGGCAAAGGTTAGAAATGTAATAGGTTTTAAGCAAATAAAGTGGGGGTGGGGCAAGAGGTAACAAAAGGCACGGTGTTGATAGGATAGAGTCACAGAGAATAACTGACCAGAAGGTCATGGAGGAAAGGCAAATGGTATGTTAATAGTGTGTTGAAAGATAAAGCATTAGTGCAGAGAGGGTGTTAATGGGCAGAGAAAGGAACAGCCCTGGCCCAAAGCGCAAACATGAAAAAAAGTGAGCAGGCACATGGTAAGAAAAATGAATGATGAAACAAAATAAAATTTAAAAAAACTTAAAATAAAAAAGTGGGTGGGTGGGCTCTGAAGTTATTGAACTCAATGTTCAGTCTGGCGGGCTGTAGTGTGTCTAATTGGTAAATGAGATGCTGTTCCCCGAGCTTGCAGTGATGTTTATTAGAACACTGCAGCAAGCCCAGGACAGATATGTGGGCATGAGAGCAGGGGGCAGTGTGTTGAAATGGCAAGCAACCGGAAGCTCGGGGTCATGATTTCGCACTGAGTGGAGGTGTTGTGCAAAGCAGTCACCCAAGTCTGCGTTTGGTGTCCCCAGTGTAGAGAAGACCACATTGTGAGCAGTGAATACAGTATACTAAATTGAAAGAAGTGCAAGTAAATCGCTGCTTCCTCTGAAAGGAGTGTTTGGAGCCTTGGATAGCGAGGAGAGAGGAGGTAAAAGTGCAGGTATTACATTGCCTGCGATTGCATGGGAAGGGGATGAGGTGTTGGGGGTAATGGAGGAGTGGACCAGGTTGTCACGGAGGGGATGATCCCTTTGGAATGCTGATAGGGGAGGGGAAGGGAAGGTGCGTTTGGTAGTGGCATCACCCTGGAAGTGGCGGAAATGGTGGTGGGGTCGTGGTCCTGCGAAAGGTAGGAAGAAGTGTCTGAGAGTTGGCACTGACCCTCTGCAAGATAGAGGTCAGAATGCCAGACAACAACAGCACCACCCTTGCCAAATCATTAAATATAATTCAAGAACGAGTTAGATATAGTTCTTAAGGCTAAAGGTATCAAGGGATATGGGGAGAAAGGGGGAGCAGGGTGCTGTGTTTGGTTGATCAGCTGTAATCGCATTGAGCGGGGGGTGCAGGCTCGAAGGGCCGAATGGCCTACTCCTATTTTTCTATGTTTCTATGTCTCGCCGACAGTTTTCAATGAAAAGATCAAGAGTCGGTAATCGGCCAGAGGGAGGGGTCAAGGTGGAGGGAGAATGCTGGAGGCGGGTGAATGGATCTGCTGGTCGGGGGAGAACTCCGGGTCAAAGAAGTGAGCCCGGAGGCGAAGGTGATGAAAGAAGAGCTCAATGTCATGCCGCACGTGAAAGTCATTGAGGTAGGGGCGTGAGGGGATAAAACTGAGTCCTTTGCTGAGTACAGATTGTTCAGTGTCAGAGGGAAAGGTCAGAGGGAAGTGAAGGGGAAGAAGGATCTGGAGGGGCATTAGTACCCATCAGCCGCTGGAGTTTGCGTTTCTTAACACCTGAAAGGAAAAAAAAAAGTGTTTTGTTAATGCATCAGATAAGACGAAGGATGAAATGAAACTGCATAGAGCAGCTTTGAGATAAGGTAAGGCGGTGCTTCTGAAGAGAGGTCCAATGTGTACATATGGCGGCGCATGGCACTGAGTGTGGTTCTCAGGATGTGGCGAGAACGGCAGTCTGAGGAATGTTGTATTTCTCAGAGATACCTGTAACGCTGGGTGGATTCAAAACATGAAGGATGAAACTTCAGTTGGAATCCAAATGGAATAAGTTGGAGCCGGAGTCAGTTGCTAAGGAAGGAGATGTGGCTGTAAGAATGAGTTTACTGTAAAAACGAGGCCCCAACCGCCACCTCCACAATGGAGGTCCCATCTCTCCACATCTCCATCCCCCACCAGGACACTTCCCTTCATCGACTTCTGTGTCTCCATCACTGGGGATAGGCTGTCTACTAATATTCATTACAAGCCCACTGACTCCTCCAGCTACATCGACTACATGTCTTCACACCCTGCCTCCTGTAAGGACTCGATTCCATTCTCCCAGTTTCTCTGTCTCCGACGCATCTGCTCTGATAATGCAACCTTCTACGACAGCACTTCTGATATGCCTTCCTTTTTCCTCAACCGAGGATTCCCCCCCCCCACTGTGGTTGACAGGGCCCTCAACTGTATCTGACCCATTTCCTGCACCTCTACCCTCACCCCTTCCCCTCCCAGAACCACAACAGGATTCCCCTGGTCCTCACTTTCCACCCCACCAGCCTCCACATCCAAAGGATCATCCTCTGCCACTTCCGCCATGTCCAGCGTGATGTCACTATCAAACGCATCTTCCTCTCCCCTCCCCTGTCAGCATTCCGAAGGAATCGTTCCCTCCGTGACACCCTGGTCACTCTTCCATTACCCCCAACACCTCATCCCCTTCCCACGGCATCTTCCCATGCAATCGCAGGAGGTGTAATACCTGCATTTCTACCTCCTCTCTCCTCACTATCCAAGGTCCCAAACACTCCTTTCAGGTGAAGCAGCGATTTACTTGTACTTTCAATTTAGTATAATGTATTTGCTGCTCACAATGTGGTCTCCTCTACATTGGCGAAACCAAACGCAGATTGGGTGACTGCTTTGCGGAACACCTCCGTTCAGTCTGAAAGCATGACCCCGAGCTTCTGGTTGCTTGCCATTTCAGCACAACCCCCTGCTCTCATGCCCACATATCTGTCCTGGGCTTGCTGCAGTGTTCCAGTGAACGTCAATGCAATTTTGAGGAACAGCACCTCATTTACCGATTAGGCACACTATAGGCTGCTGGACTGAACATTGAGTGCAATAATTTCAGAGCATGACAGGCACCTCCCCCCCACCCTACCTTTTTATTTTCAGTTTTTTTATTTTTTATTTTAATTTTATTTTAGTTTGTTTCATCATTCATTTTTCTTTCCATGTGCCTGCTCACTGTTTTTTTCAAGTTTGTGCTTTGGACCAGGGCTGTTCATTTTTCTGTCCATTGACACCATCTCTGCACTAACGCTTTGTCTTTCAACACACCATTAACATAGTTTGCCTTTGCTCCATGACCTTCTGGTCAGTTATTCTCTGTGACCCTGTCCTATCAACACCTTGCCTTTTGTTATCTCTTGCCCACCCCCGCATTATTTACTTAAAACCTATTACATTTCTAACCTTTGCCAGTTGTGATGAAGCATCAGTGATCTGAAATGTTAACTCTGCTTCTCTCTCCACAGATGCTGCCAGACCTGCGGAGTATTTCCAGCATTTCTTGTTTTTATTTCAGATTTCCAGCATCTACAGTATTTTGCTTTTATTTATGTCAATATTTATTGATGGTTTTAGCACCTCCCCAGGTTAGGTAATGTTTAGACTATTGTAACAACTTAACAAAATAGGTCGATGTGAGAAATGGGCATGCAGTTTTAAAAAGCTTTTATTAAATCATGACATTTTATACCATACAGCAATTGTGAATACGTACATTGAAATTTTTAGACAGTTGAAAATATTTAAGTTGGATGGATGAAACACCAATGTGCCTTGAATGTTGGTTTAGGTTGAGCAGGTAGGTGTGTAAGAGGCTCATTGGGCTATATCCTACACTACAAAAACAAAATATATTGCATTTATTTATTTCTTAGATGAAATTACTTAATAGTTTACTAGTAAATTAGTTGGATTTAGCTTGACCATGCAATGTAATTGATAATTTCAGAACATAGTGCAACAAAGCTTTTGCCTAACTTGTTATGTATGCTTTCAAACTTTTCGCATCATCCAGAAAGATTAAAAGTTGATGAGAAGGTTGCCTCATGAATGCTGGCATGGATATCTTCTTTGCTGCTTCCTGAGCTTTATCACCACTGTGGAAGAGCCAAAATCAACAAAAACAGGACAAATGATAAAATTATTTCAATAGATTTCTTGTCAGCTTTTCTGCCTCTATTCAGGAGCCCTGAAAGAGATAAAAAAAAACTGTTACACGACAGTTGCTGTGAAGGAAAATACAATGCTAAATAATATTATTCTGCAAACTTTGTTCTTCCGAACTATTGCAGCTTTGGAGCGCATATACAGAAATCTGGAGCCATACCTGCATCTACAGAGTACTTTAGATTTTTTCTCAGCTGAATGGATCCCATCACAATATCACTGCTTCCTTCTGAAGGACTTGTATCTGTTTCTTCTTGTGAGGTGCAATTCCGGTAACACCGAGAAGACAGATCAGAAGCTCTACAGACCACAATGTTACAGCGCAAGAAAATTGAAGGAAAAACTTGCAGGAAATCAAATACCTCAAATTTAAATTGAGCAGTATTATTGGATCGTGATGGATATGTAATGTATGTTGGTTCCTTCACACACCTGAAAATATTTCAATAAAACATCATATTAAACACAAAATGAAAACGTTCACTATTTAGAGCATTAATAAATCAAGTAATTGTTCAAAAATTTCAGCTCCAGACCTCATTACAGCTTTGGTCTAAACATTGTCAAAGGAGTTAAATTCAAGAGTTGAGGTGAGATGACTGCCCTTGACATCAACGCAGCATTGACCAAGTGTGGCATCAAGGAGCCCGAGCAAAATTGAAGTCATTGGCTATCGGGGAAAACTCCAATGGTTGGAGTCACACCTAGCACAAAGGAAGATGTTGTGGTTGTTGGAGGCCAATCATCTCGGCCCCAGGACATCACTGCAGGAGTTCCTCAGGGTAGTGTCCTAGGCCTGAGCATCTTCAGCTGCTTCATCAATGACCTTCCCTCCATCATAAGGTCAGAAGTGGGGATGTTCGCTGATAATTGCACAGCATTCAGTACCATTCGAGGCTCCTCAGATACTGAGGCAGTCCGTGTTCACATGCAGCAAGACCTGGACAACATTTGCACCACAAAATGTGCCAGGCAATGACCATCTCCAACAAGAGAGAATCTAACGATTTCCCTGTGATGTTCAACGACATTACCATCACTGAATACCCCACCATCAACATCTTGAGGGTTACCATTGACCAGAAACTTAACTGGACTGGCCATATAAATACTGTGGCTACAAGAGCAGGTCAGAGGCTAGGAATTCTGTGGTAGGTATTTCACCTCCTGACTCTCCAAAGCTTGTCCACTGTCCATAAGCTACAAGTCAAGAGTGTGACGGAATACCCTCCACTTGCCTGGATGGGCTGGATTTTATAAGCTGCCTGCGCCTGCAGGACGCATGGCAAACAGTCACCGCGATCTCAAGAGTGGTGTCTCATTTAAATAGCCAGGGTGGCCCCCCTCCAATCACATGGAGGGGGTGAGCTGTCTGTTCCCGGCAATGGCGTCAGCTGCCTGTGTGCAGGCACCGGCGCCATTTTTAAAGGGCTGTCAGCCCTATCAGCTTATTTAAATATTTAAAGATAGATTGAATTACATTAAATAAATACATTCCTTTTCCCCCTCTCCCACCCCTCCAATAACAATAAAATTAATTATTTGCCCTTCCCCTCCCAAAACACTTACCTTTGCCATCTGACCTTCCCCCCACAAACTTTAAACTACAACCCTCCCATCATCCCCTACACCTATGACATTTCACTCCATTCCGCACACCCCCACCCCGCACTGATAAACTTACCTCCTCCGCCCTCCCCACCAGTGTTGTGTCTTGTTTCCTCGGATGGGAATTGTAAGGCACGGGAGTGCTGGCTGCCATTCCAAAGATCGTGGCAGGCCATCAAGAGGAGGCGTAAGTCTATTTAAATTAATTAATTTAACTGATTTAAATATTCAAATTGTGGTCCCGTCACCCAGTGGCTGGCAGGCTGCCACGGTGCTTCGCCGCCGCTGGAGGTTCGGCCCGGGCCCTGCTGCTGGGGCCATCTTCAGGCCCCCGTCACCACGGATCCCGATGTTGAGGGCTCCTTAAAATCCAACCCGATGAGTGCAGCTCTCAAGAAGCTTGACACCATCCAAGAGAAAGCAGCCCGCTTGATTGGCATTCCATCGACCACCTTAAATATTCACTCACTCCACCACCAATGCACAGTGGCAGTAGTGTGTACCATAAACAAGATGCACTGCAGCAACTCACCAAGTCTCCTCACACAGCACTGTCAAAACCCGCAACCTCTACTACCTAGAAGGACAAGGGCAGTAGATGTTTTGGAAAGCCACCACCTGCAAGTTACTCTCCAAGCCACACATCATTCTGACTTGGAACTATATTGCTGTTACTTCACTGTTGTCTGGTCAAAATCCTGGAACTCCTTTCTGAACAGCATTGTGGGTGTACCTACACCACATGGACTGCAGTGGTTCGAGAAGACAGCTCACCATCATCTTCCCAAGGGCAATTAGGGATGGGCAACAAATGCTGGCCTAGCCAGCAATGCTTACATCCCATGAAAGAATTAAAAAAAGACATACTGAGGATGTGAAAGGTACTATACCATTACAATTTTTTCTATCTTTTATTTTACATGGTTGGTATTTCTTACCCATTAGTGATTAGAACATAGGTCCAGTCAATGGAATAACGAGATATTGTACAGGTATCCACAAATACTACAAGATTTGTGTCTGTGCTGTGGAGACTAACTTGCACAAATAAGTCTTGTCTGACGTATACATAATAAGGTGACTCTCGCACAGGACTGCTAAATGATGCAGAGTCATAAAATGTCATCCTGATGTCAAACTTGCTGGAGTCTGTTTTGTTCCGAGTTATGTCATCTTCAGTCCAGTAGATAACTTTAACGGCTGTGTCCTGCTGCAGTTCACAGCCTATGTTGATCTGTAGTGTTATTTGGTGAGTTATAACTGGCTCAGATGGTGAAAGTTTGATGGTGTTGGAATAAATCGTATTGCCATTGATTTTCTGTGGATATAGAAAGAGTATCAACTGGATTACATATTAAGAAAATATTATGTTTCTTTATGTAATGCATTGAGAATGATGTTCCACTGTATTGATAAAAATTTTAAGCACTGTGAGTAACAATTAAAAATATATAAAAAATGGAAGATTACTGAACAAAAAGTATTTTCAAATAGAGGTCGAGTGTGAACATGTGCATTGCATGGAGTATGGATCTCAGGATGCGGCAAGAACAGCAGTCCGAGTAACATCGCGCAGATACCTGTAATCGTGGGTGGGATTCGAAACATGAAGGATGAAACTTCAGTTGGAATCAATGTGGAATAAGTGGGAGACGGAGACAGTCACTGAGGAAGGAAAGGTGGCTGTGAAAACGAGTTTTAGCAGAAAACTAATCGAACACTAGGAGGGATATGCAAAGCAATGAAGGTGAGCCAGGTAAAAGAGACAAACGGAAATCCTGTCAAAGAGCAGAACTTCTTCAAGGTAGGCATTCCTGGAAGAGAAGTGGCAGTGAATTGAACACTAAAATAAGAGCAAAATACTGCGGATGCTGGTAGTCTGAAATGGGAACAGAAAGTGCCGGAAATACGCAGCAGGTTTGGCAGCATCTGAGGAGAGAAATGAAGGGTCACAGACCTGAAACATTCACTCCGTATTTCCGGCACTTTCTGTTCTCATTTCAGACTTCCAGCATCTGCAGTATTTTGCTCTTATTTTCAAATAGAACAAGTTGATATCTACGTTATTCAATATGGGGAATCAAGGAGGTGTAGTCTTCAATTGAAGCAAGGTTAGAAGGTAGGGAACAACCTGGGCCAGGGCATGCAGATGTAATTTAGTTGCTAGTTTAAAGTCATCTATTCTATCCTTATTTTAATATAATTCTTTGACATTATATCACAGTTAAATAGCAAACCTTAACAGCAGTTTGTTGAGCAAAGTTAGTTGGAGCAATTGGGAGGTGCAAAACAGATACTACAGCAGAAGGGTACAGTTATGAGAAGCTTAAATAGGACAGGAGGTGTGCACTAAGATTCCTTAACATAGATACAGATTAATAGAAATGTCAAATTAATTACATAAAAATAATAGAATGCATAACTTTAAAATGTGGGCTGAGTGTATGTCTGCATGCCCTTATCCAGTTATCTGTCCCCCTTTAATCATATTTCACCTGAAGACTACACTTGGTCTTGACTCCTTGGGCTGGATTTATGGTCCTCTGGAAGGTGGGATTTCTGCCAGGGGATGCCGGAGAATCCATGTGGAGACATCCACTATGGAACCCGATGCTGTAACGTTACTTCCTGACGCGATGGCATGACCATTTACATCCCTTAAATACTATTTAGTATACATTTGAATATCATTCATTGCAATCTTACCAGTTGTTCACAATCTTGTGTTGGACGTGTGGCACTCATGTGTATTCTCTCTTATCATGCACTCCTCTGCTGTCTATGTACTTAATATATGCCTCTTTCCTAACCCTCAATTGTTCCCTTATGTCTTTCCTCATCCATGGAATCTCACTAGTGTTTAGTTTGTTCTTTCCTTTTAGTGAAATATATTTTTCTGGCACTCTGTTGAACACTGTTTTAAATGTTTCCCATTATTGTTCTATATTGTTGTTTGCCAATATTTGTTGCCCATTTTATTTTCCCAAGTTCTCTTCTCAGCCCCTAAAAATCAGCTTTTCTCCAATCTATTTACCTGGTTTTCATCATACTTATGTCCTTCTCTATTATTATCTTAAAACGTATTATATTATGGTCAGTATTGCCTAGATGTTCCTCTACTTTTACTTCTCTTATCTGCTCTGATTCATTCCCCTTTCCCAGATCCAATAGCAAATCTTGCCTTATTAAACTTTTTACATATTGGGTTATAAAGGAGTCCTGTACACATTATAGGAACTCCTTTCACATATCCTCTTTACCTACCTCTTCTGTCCAATTAATATTGGAGTAGTTGAAATTCCCTATTATTACTAATCTATGGTTTTTACTCAATTCCCTGGTTTGTCTGCATATTTCTTCCTCCATCTCCCTTCCACTATTAGGTGCTCTATAGACTACACTTATTAGTGTGATTGATCCTTTATTATCTTCCATCTCTATCTATAAGGAATCCAATTTTATCTTGCTGATATCTGCGTCCCTTTTTTCGACTGCCATTATGTTATGCCTAATAAGTACAGCTATTCCATCCCCCCTTGTCATGCACAGAAGGAACCATGATGAAATAAACAATAAAATGGAAGAATTATGAATTTAAAAAGTCAACAGCTAAACAAAATCACAAGAACATGGACACTTATACACATAATGCTGCAAATTTCTTGATTAATACCCCAGACTGGAGAAAAAAAAAAGATTTTGTCACATCAATATGTTAAAACAATATCACAGTCGAGAAACAAACAGACCAGTAAGTGTTTGCCAAACAGTAAGAACAGTAGAGGAAGACAGCTCTAGGGAAGGAGAACTAGATGACGAAGAGCGCCCAGAAAACTCTCAAATTGAACACCCACCATAAAATTGGAAAACACAGTAATATTAAGGAGACTAGACGTCATATTCAACTAGCCCTCTGACCAGCAGGGACAGGACATAGCAACACTGCTAAGGGAGTTCAAGGAAATTTGCAGGGACAAACCGGGTTGTACAACCTTAATAATACACGATGTAGATGTAGGAGAGACCCTGCCAATAGAACAGAACCTATACAGATTGAGCCCCGACAGATTGGGCTGGATTTTAAAGGGTCCCTGACGCCAGGAACGGTGGTGGGGGGGGTGGGGGATGGGCACTAAGATCACAAGGGATGAGGCCCGCTGCTGACCCCAAAGCTGGTAGGGACTGTCCCGATCTCGGCGGTGAGGCCACGTGGCGATTGCCCCACCGCTCGATGACAGGACCTGCATTATAATAGGCAGATGGGTACTTACTATTAATTAATATGTAGGCCGCAGCGATAATGACATCAGGTTGAGATCTTCATTCCAGTGGCCAGCAATGCCGCACCTTCAAATCCCCATTCAGGGAAACGAGGCCAACACCTGTGGGGAGGGGTCAGGGTATTTTTCTCAGTGTGGGAGGGAGGGAGCGGGGTCAAACTCTTTGGATTTGTTGAGGGGGTGATGGGTTGGGGTAAATGACAAATGTTCCGAACTTTGTGGGAGGGTGGGGGGTGGGGGGGGGGGGGTTTGGGGGAAGGTCAAATATTCATGGTAGGTATTCTGGGGGGGGGGGAAGGGCAGCAATGATGTGTACTGATTTTGTGGGGGGGGGGGGGTTGCGGGGAAGGGGTGGAAGAGGGCATGGACAGATTATTTTATTCAATTTTACAAAATGTACAGTCACTGTTTCTTTATAAATTTAAATGGTCATTGAGGGCTGTAAGCCCTTTAAAAATGGCACTGGTGCATTGGCGCCGGATGCTGTTCATGGGGACAGCTCATTTGCCCCTCCACATCATCGGGTGGGGCACCCGGGCCATACTAATGAGCTGCCGCATTTGGAATTGGGGCAGATCTGTGATCTGTGCCCCGTGTATGTGAGCCACAAATTCTTTCGCCCGCTGCAAAATGCAGCCTATTGGCTCAGATCCGGACAGAAATCAAATATACACTGTAGAACCATAAAGCTTGTACAGATGTCATGATTGGAAGCCTGAGGAGTGCATGGGTTGAATGTGTACAATATGTGCTACCCTATATCTTACTTTCCTTCTTTCTGAGAAGAAACAAAAAAATGACAAAACATGAAATTGGAATTTAATTTTTTCCCTTTTGTGGGGAGGTGTCAAGCATAGAAGGAGCTGTGATGAAATAAACAATAAACTGGAAGAATTATGAATTAAAAAAATCAATTGCTAAACAAAATCATAAGAACATGGATACTTATACAGTCAAAATGGAGTAGCGTCCATGTGACCCCTTCTGTACTGGAATTCTACAAACTTATATACAAAGATGAGGCTTATTAACCTTGTCTGAAATAGCTCTGGGGAGCACCCCTTTGAAATTGAAAGAAGCTATTGCATATTAATGATTCTGATCAACATGAATGGATTAACAGAGGATGTTGGAGACAGTCTGGCTTATAGCCAAAGCAAGATGAATAAAGTGTGAAGCAGCAACATCCCAACAGAATGATTCCAATTCAAGCATCAAACGATGGTCATGGTTATCATATCTTGGCCCATTGTGTGGTCACAACAGGGGAGAGGGCCGTACGTCTCCTAACAGAAACTATTGTGAGAGATTTTACCTTAAAAAGGTATCACTCTGGAGAAAGAGAGGGGAGATCAAGCTAACATCACAGAAAGCCTGTGAGAAGGATCCAGCAGGCAAGAGAAGATTCATGCTGATCAATAACAGCCACCACAGCAGAAACATCACAAAGTTACTTTGAGACTAACCATCTGTAAAGGTAATAAACTACACAACACCAGCTTTGGACTGTATTACAACCACTAGAGCTCTACAATATCTCTGTAAATTCAAGACTGCAAATTATTATTTAAAAAAAAAGACTTTTCCTCCCGTGAAGACTCAATAATCTTGTGTAAACCATGAACACTTACCTCACTTGGGACTTTAAACAACCTCTGATTCTTTTCTCTCCATCTATCTATTCCTGTGTATGTATGTGTGGATGAATGTGTGCATGAGTGAAGTTGGTTTCATTTTGGGATTTGTTTTAAAATAGTTTTTTTTACCTACAAGAAAACCTGTGGATGTGGTTTATTTGGACTTTCAGAAGGCTTTCGACAAAGTCCCACATAAGAGATTTCGTTCCATAACCTTTGATCCCTTTAGACCCCAAGAGCTATATCTAACTCCTTCTTGAAAACATACAATGTTTTGGCTTCAACTGCTTGCTGTGGTAGCGAAATCCACAGGCTCACCACTCTCTGGGTGAAGAAATTTCTCCTCATCTCAGTCCTGAAAGGTTTACCCCGTACCCTTAGACTATGACCCCTGGTTCTGGACTCCCCCACCATCGGGAACATCCTTCCTGTATCTACCCTGTCAAGTCCTGTTAGAATTTTATAGGTTTCTATGAGATCCCCCCTCACTATTTTGAACTCCAGTGAATATAATCCCAACCGACTCAATCTCTCCTCATACGTCAGTCCCGCCATCCCAGAAATCAGTCTTGTAAACCGTCGCTGCACTCCCTCTATAGCAAGAACATCCTTCCTCAGATAAGGAGACAAAAACTGCACACAATATTCCAGATGTGGCCTCACCAAGGCCCTGTCTAATTGCAGCAAGAAATCCCTGCTCTTGTTCTTGAATCCTCTCACTATGAAGGCCAACATACCATTTGCTTTTTTTACCGCTTGTTGCACCGGCATGCTTACCTTCAGTGACTGGTGTATGAGAACACCCAGGTCTCGCTGCATATTCCCCTCTCTCAGTTTATAGCTGTTCAGATAATAATCTGCCTTCCTGTTTTTGTTACCAAAGTGGATAACCTCACATTTATCCACATTATACTGCATCTACCATGCATTAGCCAATCACTCAACGTTTCCAAATCACCCTGAAGCCTCTCTGCATCCTTCTCACAACTCACCCTCCCACCCAGTTTTGTGTCATCTGCAAATCTGGAGATATTACATTTAGTTCCCTCATCTAAATTATTAATATATATTGTGAATATCTGGGGTCCTAGCACTGATCCCTGCGGTACCCCACTAGTCACTGTCTGCCATTCGGAAAAAGACCCATTTATCCCTACTCTTTGTTTCCTGTCTGCCAACCAATTTTCTATCCATCGCAATACACCACCCCCAATCCCATGCGCTTTAATTTTACACGTTAATCTCTTATGTGGGACTTTGTCGAAAGCCTTCTGAAAGTCCAAATAAACCACATCCACTGGCTCCCCCTCATCAACTCTACTAGTTACATACTCGAAGAATTCTACTAGATTTGTCAAGCATGATTTCCCTTTCGTAAATCCATGCTGGCTCTGCCCGATTCTACCACTGTTCTCTAAGTGCTCTGCTATAAAATCTTTGATAATGTACTCTAGAATTTGCCTATTTTGTTTGTTCCAACATGGACCATGATAACTGGATTCATCTCCTCCCTTTCAAGTTCCTCTTCAGCCACTGTGAGATATCCCTTACCCTGGCACCGGGTAGGCAACACACCCTTCAGGAATCTCGTTCTTGACTGCAGGGGATAATATTTATCCCACTAATTGTAGAGTTCCCTATTACTACCACATTTAGATTCTGCTCTTACCCCGCTTTGCACAGCCTTCTGAGCCACAGTGCCTTGTTCTGCATTCTGGATATCCTTCCTGCAGTCTTTCTTCGTGTCCTCACAGATAACAAGTACATCATACCTATTGGTCAGTGCCAGAGTCTGCGGGACCTCCTTCCCAACATGTCCTAAATCCCCACTACCCTGCTCCCAAACAGTCACACCCTCCCTTTCCAGAACCTGTGTTTTCCTCTGGGGTGTGACTGTATTCTGGATAAAACTGTCCAGAAATTCCTCCCCCTCCCTTATGTATCGGCATCTCTCCAACTCACACTCCAGCTCAATGACTCTGAGCTGGAGAGATTTGAGATGGAGACATCTCCTGCAAACGTGTTTGCTCGGGACAGTCTTGCTGTCCACAAGCTCCCACATTCTGCAGTCCAGACACACAACCTGCTCTGCCATATCTTATACTAGCTTATTTTATTTATTTAATTAGTTAGTGTTATTTTGCAATGATTATTTGTAGTTATATTATGGTGTTCAACTAGTTTAGCGATAAATTTAATACAGTACATATTTTCCCGGTTCTAGTTTAAACTACTGTTCTAGTTTAGAGAAAAAAGCCCTGAAAAACATGAAGGATTGATGTAGAGTAAATAAAGAGAAACTGTTTCCAGTGGCTGAAGGGTCAATAAGCAGAGGACAAAGATTTAAAATGATTGGCAAAAGAACCAGAGGTGACATGAGGAAAAACTTTTTTCCACTAAGAGTCGCCTGGGTTCGGAATACACTGCTTGATAGGGTGGCAGACACAGATTCAATAATATTCTTGAAAAGGGAATCAATAAATATTTGAAGGAGGAAAAGTTGCAGGGATAGAGAGAAAGAGCAGGGGGAGTGCACTCACTGGATTGCTCTTTGAAAGAGCAGGTGCAGACTCAATGGGTTGAATGGCCTCCTCCTGGGCTGTACTTTTCTGTGATTCTATGAATTGTGGCTTTTAAAATTAATTCTGATTTAAGAAATCCCTTGGGTCACTACCCATCCTTGAGGGAGGAGAGGGCAGCAGGATGGGGGTTATTTAATATGGTCTCATTCAATACACACGTTCAATACTTTAATAAAAATTACATTTGACTTATGCAATCACCATTAATCAGTAGCCCTGATAATTTATTGCATGTTACACAATATAAAACAACGTATTCTCTGACTCACTATGAGCATTGCCACTGGAGATCTACGATATCTATTAAAACAATTTTACATGTAAACTACAGTAAGAGAAAAATCAAATAATATGTCAAAGTCAAACACTATCAAATGTGTCCCTTACCTGCTGTATTGTCCCACAGCTGTTAAGTGGTACAGTAAATGTCACATTTTGACCTGAGATTACTGGCCTACAGCTTGGATCATTCAGGAGGACATCATTCTCCGTAAAACCCAGTAAATAGAGATCAGACTTGTTAACTACTGCTTCCATGTAATTTGTTGAGCAGAATAAATGCACTTTAAATGAAAACAAAAAAAAATCAGTTTTGTGCTTTAAAAAGACTCAAATATTAAAAATCAAGGGTGAAATCTAATGAGTACCGTGGCATTCCCAATGGCGGGAAGCTGTTGTAACTTCCGCCGCAAATCCCGTTTCCCACGCGATTTTATATTTAAATTAGCCATGCGGCAATGGGCATAGGTGGGATCATGCCTCGGGGTGGCCTTTCATTGGTGGAACTCGCCATCACTGCCCCAAGCACCATGATCACCACAGATATAAAACATACTGTGCTTGCAGCCTTAAGGAGCAGCAGCATTCCTGTCATGTAAGCATCTTCAGGCTAACTTAAATTGAAGCTTTTTCTAAAATCAAAATGTTTTTGTCTCCCTTATTTTGTGAAAGTCAGCACCAACTTCACATCAGTTATTTTACCTGTAGCAAAAGCGAGTTAGATGTCAGCCAGTGCCCTCAATTTGCCCCATAGCTCTCCGACGTTGACTGCACTTATTCCTCCCTTTAGAACCTTGCCAAATATCTTCACACAGTACTGATCTAATCCACCCACCAACCCCGCAGCCGGCAAAATGCATCCTCACCATCGATATCAACCATTCAACAACCTGGACACTCCACTCTACCCTCCCCTGCTCCTCCTTGCACCTGATCAACTCCACTCTTCCCACCCCCCCACCAACCCCGACTACCCTCCCCACTCCTCCATGTAGCTCCCGTCCATGCTGTCGCTGCCATCCCCTACGATGATTCTCCCTTGCTGATGCCAAGCCTGGAGGCTGGTGCAGAGGTAAACATCCATTGCAATGCTAGCCTGGAGGCAAACATCCATTCTGATGCTGGTGTTAGTTTAGCGGATGAGTTAAAAAGTGAACAGCATAGTCCTGAGACGCAACTGCACAAATCCGACTGTTGCACTCTACATTGAAACATTCGTGAACTGGGTGGCGTGGAATATCGCTCACTGTTCATTTAATCTGGCAGCAAGGACTAGATTGTAACTATGCATTTGGTAATGAGTATTCATGTTATCCAAATGAATGCAAAGCTGCAATCCGCCACCGCACTGGGGGAGCCCCAGAATGCCACAAACCCGCCACCGACTAAATTCGTCTAAAATATCCCACGTCGGGAATCTGAACAAACACTTCCTGCCTAATTATATCACCCCGCATGCTACCAAATCCGCCACAGTGGGCGGCATAAAATTCCCCCCAAGTCTTTTCATGGATCAATTTTAAGTGTTTATAAGTAAATAGAAAGGGACCATGTATAGGTTGGAACTAAATGAAAAAGGTACACATTCTAGAACAATAGAGAAGTCAAAATGGTTGAACATTTCAGAGGCATTGTAGGCAACAGAAGGAAGTAAACTCTGGAACAAAAGGGGTCGATGGGCTGTGGAATTAAGAAACAATGGAGCTCAACAGTCAATGTAAGATATAAGTACTGTAGATTTAGGGAAGGGTCAAATTTAACTTTTGCAATAATGGCTTAGATCCCAATGGGGGAAAGATTTCTTCTGGTTGCTCTGTGTTACTGATATTCTAAACAGAAAATAAGTATTTCCTGTTTAACCATTTCTGGTGAAATCATAAAAAGCATTCTATCAGAATGTATTTATGATTTTTGCAGGGAATAAAGCAGCAGACAAAATATTCCCACTGTGTTTACAATGTTGTTAACCTTTACTGATCAGAGCAAATCTTATCCTAATATTTGAAGTTTACAGGATGTCTTTTAGAAGTAAATAGGAATAGGAATATAAGTGGTAAAAACAATGGAATGATTCTGCATTTCAAGCAGCAAGTTTTATCTACTGCTTGCACTTACTGGGAACATGAAATTGTCTCTGTTGTGCAATCAATACAGCTAGAACTAATAACTGCATAAAATGTCTTGCCCATCTGTTATACTGGGTATTAAGAGAGGATTCCTTGTGATGTAGATACCAAACCACAAATGTTAGATTTATCTATTGTAGTCAAGCATTAAAGAAAGCAACACAAATAATTTGAGATTAGGATATTAGAATGATGGTTTAGATTTTACTAACAGGTGAAATGTTTCAGATTCATGTGTACTGAATGCTGTTATCAGTGGCCAGATCATAGAATGAATATTATATTGGCCCAAATTTCCTCATTTTTTTGGTATAAGCATAATAGTGATTTTCAGCACAAAAGATCAAGCAAATGTGTGTATGTGACTTATGGCATGCAGCCAATGAAAAGCATGGGCAGCACTGGTTGCACGCTTGATTCGTTATAATGAGTTCACAACTATAATTGGTCACTAATATTAATACACTATGACCACATGAACAGGCAAATGCATCGGCCGGTTTGCCCATGCACAATTCGCTTTGGGGTACCATCAAATTTCCAGGTCATTGTGTATAAATGGATCACAGAAAATTTGATACTAGCAGCCTAAGTGAATGAGCAAGTATAGTGTTCATACAGTGTTAGATGGAAATTATATTTAACATATTAGAGTTCAATATTCATCCCCTTTTCTAAATCAGACAATAAGTGCTGTGTACTCTGGACAAATTTCAATTCCTTCAATAAAAAAACTTTTTTACCTGTTGAACTTTGTGTTTTAGCTGCAGCTGTCATAAAATAAATAAAAATTTAAAGTTTATTTTGACATTTATGAAACTTAATAACATCAATAGCTTACACTGGAAAATTAACTACATATCAACATGTATTTTTGACAATCATACTAACTCGTGATTCTAGTGATTATAGTGCAACTTTTTCTTTTCTCGTTCATGGATGTGGGCATTGCTGGCTAGGACAGCATTTATGGTCCATCCCTAATTGACCTTGAGAAGGTGATGGTGAGCTGCTTTCTTGAACTGCTGCAGTCCATGTGGGATAGGTACATCCACAGTGCTGTTCGGAAGGGTGTTCCAGGATTTTGACCCAACAACAGTGAAGGAATGGCAACATAGTTCCGATATAGTTCCAAGTCAGGATGGTGTGTGGCTTGGAGGGGAACTTGCAGGTGGTGGTGTTCCCATGCATCTGCTGCCCTTGTCCTTCTAGGTGGTGGAGGTCACGGGTTTAGAATGTGTTGTCTAAGGAGCCTTGGTGTGTTGCTGCAGTGCATCCTGTAGATGGTACACACTGCTGCCACTGTGCATCGGTGGTGGAGGGAGTGAATGTTTGTGGATGTGGTGCCAATCAAACGGGCTGCTTTGTCCTGGATGGTGTCGAGCTTCTTGAGTATTGTTGGAGCTACACTCATCCAGGCAAGTGGAGAGTATTCCATCACACTCCTGACCTGTGCCTTGTAGATGGTGGACAGGCTTTGGGGAGTCAGGAGGTGAGTTACTCACTGCAGGATTTTATCCTGTGCTGCAACCTTTTATCACTGGGAAAATATTTTACTACAGAAAACTATAATTATGCAGGTTGTGCCTAGTTTACTTTTGTTTTCTATTCACATAAGAAGAAAGTATTTGCATTTCAGTTGGACGTTTCAAGATATTAGGACATTCCAAAGTACTTTCCAGCCAATAAAGCTAGTAGTCTAACCAAAGTTCTCTGGGACAGAAATTTGTTCACTTGGTGCTGTTTCTAGTGTGCTGCAGGCCCCTAAATACGCCACCTGTGCAGTGTTCACTATTGATATCATTGAAGAACAGCATGTGGGTCTTGTAGGTAGCAGCCGTAGCGCTGCCTGCCCCGGTGAATCACTATAAGTCTGTGTAGCACAGCTGGAACTGGTACAATGCAAATGAGTTACTTCCCTTACAAGTTTAACATTACGTCTGTGCTTTTGAATGGTATTCCTCTAGAAATGAACTCCAGTGCTTTACTTGTGCTTTTTATGGTTCTGTTAACCTGAATTGCTACTTCTCATGATGTGAATCTGTACCCTTAGATTTTTTTGTGCTTCTACCCTGTTTAACCTCTTATTTTCCAAGGAGTAGGCGGTCTCCTTATTCCTACTTCCAAAATGCAACACTTACACTTATCAATATTGAAATTCATTTGCCATTTATACACCCATTCTGCAAGTTTTTTCAACGTTGTCTTGGATTTGCTCGCAGTCTTCCACAGTATTAAATGAACTGCTCCAATTTGGTGCCCTCGGCAAATTTTGATATTGTACTTTCGATTCCCGAATCCAAAACATTTATGTAAATAAAGGTACCAGCACCAATCCCTGTGGTACACCAAATCCCATCTTCTGCCAATCTTAGAAGTCTGTCTACTCTTTGTTTTCCTTTTTGTAGACAGTTGCTATCCAATCTGCTACTTGTCCCCTGAATTCACATGCTATGACCCTAGTCGTGAGTCCACCATACTTTTTTTTAATTATTCTTTCATGGGATGTGGGCATCGCAGGCCAGGCCAGCATTTATTGCCCATCCCTAATTGCCCTTGAACTGAGTGGCTTGCTAGTCCATTTCAAGGGCATGTAAGAGTCAACCACATTGCTGTGGATCTGGAGTCACATGTAGGCCAGACCAGGCAAGGACAGCAGATTTCTTTTCCTAAAGGACATTTAGGAACCAGATGGGTTTTTACAACAATCGACAATGGCCATCATTAGACTAGCTTTAAATTCCAGATTTATTAATTGAATTCAAATTCCACCTTCTGCTGTGGTGGGATTTGAACCCATGTCCTCAGAGCAATACTTGGGTCTCTGGGTAACTAGTCCAGTGACAATATCAGTATGCCACCACCTCCCCCTGCGATACGGTCCCTTATCAAAGGTCTATTGAAAGTCCATGGACGAAAATTCCAGGGATGCGGAACTTCAGTTATGACGATAGATTGGAGAAGTTAGGACTGTTTTCCTTGGAGCAGAAAAGACTGAGAGGTGATGTGATAGATGTATTCAAAATTATGAGGGGTCTGGCCACTCGTGAAAGGATCAAGAAGGAAAGGGGATCAGATTTAAAGTAATTGGTAAGAGAAGAAAACGTGACATGAGGAAAAACTTTTTCACACAGCATGTTGTTAAGGTCTGAAATGCAGTGCCTGAGAGTGTGGTGGAGGCAGGTTAAATTGAAGCAGTCATAGAGTCATAGTTATACAGCACAGAAACAGGCCCTTCGGCCCATCGTGTCTGTGCTGGCCATCAAGCACCAAACTATTCTAATCCCATTTTCCAGCACTTGGCCCGTAGCCTTGTATGCTATGGCGTTTCAAGTGCTCATCTAAATACTTCTTAAATGTTGTGCGGGTTCCTGCCTCTACCACCTCTCAGGCAGTGCGTTCCAGATTCCAACCTCCCTCTGGGTGAAAACATTTTTCCTCAAATCCCCTCTAAACCTCCTGCCCTTTACCTTAAATCTATGCCCCCTGGTTATTGACCCCTCCGCTAAGGGAAAAAGTTGCTTCCTATCTAACCTATCAATGCCCCTCATAATTTTGTATACCTCAATCATGTCCCCCCCAGCCTTCTCTGCTCTAAGGAAAACAACACTAGCCTTTTCAGTCTCTCTTCATAGCTGAAATGCTTCAGCCCAGGCAACATCCTGGTGAATCTCCTCTGCACCCTCTCCGGGGCAATCACATCCTTCCTATAGTGTGGTGCCCAGAACTGTACACAGTACTCCAGCTGTGGCCTAACTAGCGCTTTATACAGCTCCATCATAACCTCCCTGCTCTTATATTCTATGCCTTGGCTAATAAAGGCAAGCATCCCATATGCCTTCCTAACCACCTTTTGTACCTGTGCTGTTGCCTTCAGTGATCTATGGATAAGTACACCAAGGTCCCTCTGACCCTCTGTACTTCCTAGGGTCCTACCATCCATTGGAAATTCCCTTGCCTTGTTAGTCCTCCCAAAATGCATCACATCACACTTCTCAGGATTAAATTCCATTTGCCACTGCTCTGCCCATTTTACCAGCCCATCTATATCGTCCTGTAATCTAAGGCTTTCCTCCTCACTATTTACAACACCACCAATTTTTGTGCCATCTGCGAACTTACTGATCATACCTCCTATATTCACGTCTAAATCATTAATGTACACTACAAACAGCAAGGGTCCCAGCACTGATCCCTGTGGTACACCATTGGTCACAGGCTTCGACTCACAAAAACAACCCTCGACCATCACCCTCTGCCTCCTGCCACTAAGCCAATTTTGGATCCAATTTGCCAAATTGCCCTGGATCCCATGGGCTCACCTTCTTAACCAATCTCCCATGCGGGACCTTATCAAAAGCCTTACTGAAGTCCATGTAGACTACATCAACTGCTTTACCCTCATCTACACATCTAGTCACAGCCTTGAAAAATTCAGTCAAGTTAGTTAGACATGATCTCCCCCTGACAAAGCCATGTTGACAATCCCTGATTAATCCCTGCCTCTCCAAATGGAGATTAATCCTGTCCCTCAGAATTTTTTCCAATAGTTTCCCAACCACTGATGTTAGACTCACCGGCCTGTAATTACCTGGTTTGTCCCTGCTACCCTTCTTGAATAAAGGTACCACATTCGCTCTCCTCCAATCCTCTGGTACCTCTCCTGTGGCAAGAGAGGATTTGAAAATTTGGATCAGAGCCCCTGCTATTTCCTCCCTTGCCTCACATAACGACCTGGGATACATCTCATCTGGGCCTGGGGATTTATCCAGTTTTAAGCCCGCTAAAACAGCTAATACTTCCTTTCAATGCTAATATGTTCAAGTATATCACAATCCCCCTCCCTGATTTCTACACCTACATCGTCCTTCTCTATAATGAACACAGATGAAAAGTAATCAGTTACAACCTCACCTATGTCCTCCGGCTCCACACACACATTGCCACTTTGGTCCCTACTCTTTCCCTGGTTACCCTCTTGCCCTTCATATACTTAGGATTTTCCTTTATCTTGCCAGTGTTTTTTCATGTCCCCTCTTCGCTCCTAATTACTTTTTAAAGTACCCCCACTACACTTTCTATACTCCTCTAGTGCCTCCAATGTTTTCAGTGCTCTGAATCTACCATAAACCTCCTTTTATTTCCTGATCCAATCCTCTATATCCCTTGACATCCAGGATTCCCTGGACTTGTTGGTCCTATCCTTCACCTTAACAGGTTGGCTCTGAACTCTCACTATTTCCTCGTTGAATGACTCCCACTGGTCTGATGTAGACTTTCGGACAAGTAGCTGCTCACAGTCCACTTTGGCCAGATCCTGTTTTATCATATTGAAATTGGCCTTCCCTCAATTCAGTACCTTCATTCTTGGCCCAACTTTGTCCTTTTCCATAACTACCTTAAATCCTACAGAGTTATGGTCACTATCACCAAAATGCTCCCCCATTGACATTTCTACCACTTATTTGGCTTCATTCCTTAGGATTAGGCCCAGTTATATGAGAAGGAAGAATGTGCAGGGTTACAGGCTGAAGGCGGGGGAAAGGAACTGACTGAATTGCTCTTTCGGAGAGCTGGAGTAGGCACAATGGGCCAAATGGCCTCCCTCTGCACTGTAAGAATTACGTGATTCTGTGATTATGTGCTTACGTCTCTGGAGTGAGGCTTGAACACAGGACTGCCATACTCAGAGGTGTGAGTGCTACCAATTGAGACATGTCTGAGGTTATCAGGTTATATTAATCTATTGGCTGGGAAATTGGGTCATGTCCTCTACGAATGCAAAAATCATTCAAAATGTTGAAACTTGACAATGTCATTTTAAATTGGTCTATAATTTACTTTCATTTCAAAAGAGAATTATTAAAAACAAAGCAAGTGTAATACCTGAGCAGTCGACGGCAACATCTTCAGAATGATCACAGTTGTGTGAAAGCCAGCCACTGTTTGGACAGTCCCACAAATTGTCTTCATCTCCTTGACAGTTAATATCATCCAAGACAATTTCACCAGTGCCATGACCAAAGTGAGCCACTGGAAGTGTAGCAACAGCTTCACCACATCCTATTTGCCGACAAACCACTTGTGCATTGCTCATAGTCCAGGAATCATCACACACTGTTCCCCATCTTCCATTGTATAAAATTTCAACTCTTCCTTCACACTTGTTATTTCCATTTGCAAGTCTTAATGAAAACCCTATATATATTCATATATAAGGAGAAAGAGGGTAACTAGAGAAAGGATTGGCCCACTAAAGGACAAAGGAGGAATGTTATGCTTGGACTCAGAGAAAATGGGTGTGATTCTAAACGAGTACTTTGCATCGGTATTCACCGAGGAGAGGGACATGACGGATGTTGAGGTTAGGAACAGATGTTTGATTACTCTAGGTCAAGTCGGCATAAGGAGGGAGGAAGTGTTGGGTATTCTAAAGGGCATTAAGGTGGACAAGTCCCCAGGTCCGGATGGGATCGATCCCAGGTTACTGAGGGAAGCGAGAGAGGAAATAGCTGGGGCCTTAACAGATATCTTTGCAGCATCCTTAAACACGGGTGAGGTCCCGGAGGACTGGAGAATTGCTAATGTTGTCCCCTTGTTTAAGAAGGGTAGCAGGGATAATCCAGGTAATTATAGACCGGTGAGCCTGACGTCAGTGGTAGGGAAGCTGCTGGAGAAGATACTGAGGGATAGGATCTATTCCCATTTGGAAGAAAATGGGCTCATCAGTGATAGGCAACATGGTTTTGTGCAGGGAAGGTCATGTCTAACCAACTTAATAGAATTCTTTGAGGAAGTGACAAAGTTGATTGATGACGGAAGGGCTGTCGATGTCATATACATGGACTTCAGTAAGGCGTTTGATAAGGTTCCCCATGGCAGGCTGATGGAGAAAGTGAAGGCGCTTGGGGTCCAAGGTGTACTAGCTAGATGGATAAAGAACTGGCTGGGCAACAGGAGACAGAGAGTAGCAGTAGAAGGGAGTTTCTCAAAATGGAGACGTGTGACCAGTGGTGTTCCACAGGGATCCGTGCTGGGACCACTGTTGTTTGTGATATACATTAATGATTTGGAGGAAAGTATAGGTGGACTGATTAGCAAATTTGCAGACGACACTAAGATTGGTGGAGTAGCAGATAGTGAAGGGGACTGTCAGAGAATACAGCAGAATATAGATAGATTGGAGAGTTGGGCAGAGAAATGGCAGATGGAGTTCAATCAGGGCAAATGCGAGGTGATGCATTTTGGAAGATCCAATTCAAGAGTGAACTATACAGTAAATGGAAAAGTCCTGGGGAAAATTGATGTCCAGAGAGATTTGGGTGTTCAGGTCCACTGTTCCCTGAAGGTGGCAACGCAGGTAAATAGAGTGGTCAAGAAGGCATACGGCATGCTTTCCTTCATCGGACGGGGCATTGAGTACAAGAGTTGGCAGGTCATGTTACAGTTGTATAGGACTTTGGTTCGGCCACATTTGGAATACTGCGTACAGTTCTGGTCGCCACATTATCAAAAGGATGTGGATGCTTTGGAAAGGGTGCAGAGGAGGTTCACCAGGATGTTGCCTGGTATGGAGGGCGCTAGCTATGAAGAGAGGTTGAGTAGATTAGGATTATTTTCATTAGAAAGACGGAGGTTGAGGGGGGACCTGATTGAGGTGTACAAAATCATGAGAGGTATAGACAGGGTGGATAGCAAGAAGCTTTTTCCCAGAGTGGGGGTTTCAATTACTAGAGGACACGAGTTCAAAGTGAAAGGGGAAAAGTTTAGGGGGGATATGCGTGGAAAGTTCTTTACGCAGAGGGTGGTGGGCACCTGGAACGCATTGCCAGCGGAGGTGGTAGATGCGGGCACGATGGAGTCTTTTAAGATGTATCTAGACAGATACATGAATGGGCAGGAAGAAAAGAGATACAGAAGCTTAGAAAATAGGCGACATGTTTAGAGAGAGGATCTGGATTGGCGCAGGCTTGGAGGGCCGAAGGGCCTGTTCCTGTGCTGTAATTATCTTTGTTCTTTGTTTTGTTCTAATGAAAGGATTATCAAGGTGTATTAAAACCATACAAGCTCACTTGCTCTTTCTGCAATAAATAGTAGAAACACATGAGCAAAATTTGATGAAAGCTTTAATATGCACACTAAGATATAAAAGGGCAATACCCTGGGCAAAAAAGGTCAGGAAGAGGGGCAGAGTGGCAGTTTTTTGATTCGTTGCCTCTTTAACATAGCTCCAGGAAGTCCAGAGCTTTCTTGGAGGTGTTTGACCTGCACCTGCAGTAGGTGTATCCTGGATGAGGTGGGACTGGACGTTTCCAGTCTCCCACCTCATTCTCCAATTCTCCCATTTGCTGGTTGTCCCACACAGGAGTGCTCAGAAAGGAAGGTGTTGTGGTCTGACTATGAAACCTCACCCATCTGGAGGGACCTTTGCCTCCTGGACGTTCAAAGCTTATTTGAATCTTGTTTGACATTTTTTGTTTCTGTTAGAAATTTAACCTTTAGTTAGGATTTTCCAGTTGTTGATCTCCATTGGAGGCCAGAAGGTCCTGAATACTGAGGGCAGAGAGGCAGCTGGAGGACTTAATGGCTAGTAGTTGCCATGGATTTTCATGCCCCTACTGCTGCCACTAGACCCAGCCAGGGGACAGGTCTGCAGAGTTTCCCTGGGATATTTCGTATAAGACTGGAAATCCTGATGATCCTGGGTCACTTTAAATGCATTGATCTTGACCAGTTCCAGTGAAACGGGTAGAAATATCTGCAAGTTTTGCTGGCCCTGGAAAAATGTTAAGTTTGTGGGGCCTTGCCAGGGAGAATTGGTTGAGCTCCGGTGAGGCAAGGGGTTGGGTTGGGATTGGGGGGGGTGGAAAGTATTTGAGTGGGGGCGGTTGGGCCATTGTGCTGCAGGGGGGACACTTCGTAGGGCATACGGTGCCCAATCAGGAGGGCCACCCTCCAGACAACAAGGAGGCCACCAGATTTGACTGAGCGGCAGGCTGGGGGGCCTGCGCTGCCCACCGGCCACTGCTAACATACCAGCGGCGGTTGGGAGGAGGCCCTTAATTGGCAGTTAATTGGCCACTTTAGGGCCTTAATTGGCCTGGGGTGGGAGGGCCGTTTTTCATCACCAAGGCCCCTCATAAAATTTCAGCAGGTGCGGTAAGGCAACGGGAATTGCACCCACCTGCCTCACACTCATCTTTTGATATCCCCACCGCCAGCCCGCTACTGCAGGCGGGTGTAAAATTCCAGCCTATATGTTTTACATACCTTTTCTGCCTTTGAAAGATATTCCTCTAGAAATGATCTCCAGTGCTTTACTTGTGCTTTTTATGGTTTTGTTAACCTGGATTGCTATTTCTCATGATTTGTGAATCTGTACCCCAAGATTCGTTTTTGCTTCTACCTGATTAAACCTCTTATTTTCCAAGGAGTAGGCTGTCTCCTAGTTCCTACTCCCAAAATGAAACAACTGCACTTATCAAAATTGAAATTTATTTGCTATTTACATGATCATCTGCAAGTTATTTAAAGTCTTCTTTTATTTTGTTACAGCTTTAATCAGTATTAACTGCACCACTCCAATTTGATGTCATGTGCAAAATTTGCGGATATTTTACTTTTGATTGCCGAATTAAAACATGTCTGTAAATGGAAGTCCCCGCACCTATTCCTGTAGCACACCACTTCCCAACTTCTTCCAGTCTGAGTAACTGCTTTGAAGCACTACTCTTTGTTTTCTTTCTTGTAGACAGTTACAATCATAGAATCATAGAAAGTTTAAGGCACAGCAAGAGGCCACTTGGCCCATCGTGTCAATGCCTGCCGATAAACAATCCACCTATTCTAATCCCACCTTACAGCATTTGGTCTGCAGCCCTGCAGATTACAGCACTTGAGGTGCATATTCAGACTCCTTTTGATTAAGTTGAGGGTTTCTGCCTCAACTACCCTTTCAGACAGTGAGTTCCAGACACCCACTACCCTCTAGGTGAGAATGTTTTTGCTCATCTCCCCTCTAATTTTTCTATCAATCACTTTAAATCTATGCCCCCTCATTACTGTCCCCTCTGCTAAGATGAACAGACCCTTCACTTCCACTCTACCCAGGCCACTCAAAATTTTTTACATCTCAATTAGATCTCCCCTCAGTCTTCTCAGTTCCAAGAAGAACAACCCCAGCCTATCCAATCTTTCCTCATAGCTGCATTTTTCCAGTCCTGGCAACATCCTCGTAAATCTCCTCTGTACTCTCTCTAATGCAATTACATCCTTTCTGTAATGAGGTGACCAGAACTGCACATAGTACTCAAGTTATGGCTGAACCAATGAGTTATACAGTTCCAGCATAACCTCCCTGCTCTTATATTCTATGCCTCAGCTAATAAAGGAAAGGATTCCATATGCCTTCTTAATCACCTTATCGACCTCTCCTGCTACCTTCAGGCATCTGTGGACATTCACTTCAAGGTTCCTCACTTCCTCTACATTTCTCAGTATTTTCCCATTAATCGTGTATTCCTTTGCCTTGTTTAACCTCCCCAAATGCATCACCTCACACTTCTCCAGGTTGAATTCCATTTGCCACTTTTCTGCCCATCTGACCAGACCATCAATATCTTCCTGCAGCCTACAGCTATCCTCCTCGCTATCTACAACAAGGCCAATCTTTGTGTCATCTTACAACTTTTTTATCATGCCCCCTACATTTACATCCAAATCATCAATATATACCACAAAAAACAGGGGACCCAGTGCTGAGCCCTGCGGAACGCCACTGGAAACAGCCCTCCAGTCGCTAAAACAGCTGTCAACAATTATACTTTGTTTCCTGCCACTGAGCCAATTTTGTATCCACCTTGCTGCAGTTCCCTGGATCCCATGGGATTTTATTTTTTTAACAGGTCTGCCATGTGGGCCCTTGTCAAAAGCCTTGCTAAAATCCATGTAGAGCACATCAACTGCAATACCCTTACCTATCTTCCTTCTTCAAAAAAATTCGATCAAGTTGGTCAAACAAGATCTTCCCTTAACAAATACATGCTGACTATCCTTGATTAACCTGTGCCTTTCTAAGTGATAGTTTATCCTGTCTCTCAGAATAGATTCCAATAATTTGTCCACTACTGAATTGTTATCCAATCAGCTACTTGTCCCCTGAATCCAGATGCTCTGAACTTATTCATGAGTCCACTATGTGGTGCCATATCAAAGGGTATTGAAAGTCCATTTATAAGTGCTAGCCCGGATTATGTGCTTAAGTCTCTGGAGTGAGGTTTGAACCCAGGACCTGCTGACTTAGAGAGATGAGTGCTACCAATTGCGATTCGGCTGAGGTTATCAGTTCATATTAAGCTATTGGTGAGAAATTGGGTCATGTGTCACTTGCTTATCATGGGTAAAATGGAAGAAAAAATTACCAATTTTGCCAGGCTGTATCACATCTCTGAAGGACGCCTAAAATATGACGACCTCATATGAACTGTTGAACAAACTGTTTTTTTTTCTATTTATCGTGTTTTATTTTATCTTGGTTTGCTTACGCACTGTTTTTTTCATGTTTGTACTTGCAGCTGTTCAATTTTCAGTCCGTTAACACCCTATCTGTACTAATGCTTTGTCTTTCAACACACCATTAACATATTGTTTGCCTTTGCTCCATGACCTGCTGGTCAGCTATTCTGTGACCCTGTCCTATCTACACCTTCTTCTTTGTTATCTCTTGCCCCACCCCCTACTTTACTTGCTTATAACCTTTCACATTTCACTGGGTGGCACAGTGGCGCAGTGGTTAGCACCACAGCCTCACAGCTCCAGCGACCCGGGTTCAATTCTGGGCACTGCCTGTGTGGAGTTTGCAAGTTCTCCCTGTGTCTGCGTGGGTTTCCCCCGGGTGCTCTGGTTTCCTCCCACATGCCAAAAGACTTGCAGGTTGATAGGTTAATTGGCCATTATAAATTGCCCCTAGTATAGGTAGGTGGTAGGGAAATATAGGGACAGGTGTGGTGGGAATATGGAATTAGTGTGGGATTAGTATAAATGGGTGGTTGATGGTCGGCACCGACTCGGTGGGCCGAAGGGCCTGTTTCAGTGCTGTATCTCTAAACTAAACTAATATTTGTCTCTTCTGAAGAAGGGTCACTGACCTGAAACGTTAACTCTGCTTCTCTCTCCACAGATGCTGCCAGACCTGCTGAGTATTTCGAGCATTTCTTGTTCTTATTTCAGATTTCCAGAATCCGCAGTACTTTGCTTTTAATTCATGATGTGTTGGAAGGATAGAAATTGCCCCATTTGAGGGAAGGTGGGGATGTGAGAGGGAAAATGGGATTAATGTAGGATTAGTATAAATGGGTGGTTGATGGTCGGCGCGGACTTGGTGGGCCGAAGGACCTGTTTCGGTGCTGTATTTCTCTATGACTCTATTAGTATTGGATGGGTTTCTGTTTAGCTTGTGATAATGTTACATTTTTTTGGAGATTATTTCACAGTTGAGAAGGAATGATGCTGTAAAAGTACTTCACAATAACGTTATTGGAAGCTTCCTGTAATCCATGCATTAATTTCAGCCTCATTACGTGGCAGCTTGTCCGTGATTCAGAATGTTGTGGGTTGAAGCTGCACTGTAAACTTTGAGTAAATAATTTAGCTGACACTATATAAATTACATTCTACAACTCCACATCATGTATCATCAAAGTATCCAAAAATCATTCAGATCTTTGAAGCTTGGCATTGTCATTTTAAATTGGTCTATAACTTACTTTCATTTCAAAAGAGAATGATGAAAACAAAGGAAATGTGATACCTGAGCAGTTAACTGCAACATCTTCTGAATGTTGACAGTTGTGTGAAAGCCAGCCACTGTTTGGACAGTCCCACAAATTGTCTTCATCTCCTTGACAGTTAATATCATCCAAGACAATTTCACCAGTGCCATGACCAAAGTGAGCCACTGGAAGTGTAGCAACAGCTTCACCACATCCCATTTGCCGACACACCACTTCTGTATTGCTCATAGTCCATGAATCATCACACACTGTTCCCCATCTTCCATTGTATAAAATTTCAACTCTTCCTTCACACCTGTTATTTCCATTTGAAAATCTTAAGGAATACACTGTGAGAATGAAAGGATTATAAAGGTATATTAAAACCATACAAGCTCACTTGCTCTTTCTGCATAACAGGTGTTGGGGCAGTAAAGAGTAGAAAGACATGAGCAAAATTTGATGAATTCTTCAATTTATCTGTCTTTTTACAATACCCACTATGATATAAAGGGGCAATTTCCTTGGGCACTAAAGGTCAGGAAGAGGGGCAGAGATTGTCTAAAGAAAGCTCAATGCCCGGAATTTTATGTTGGCTGGGAGGCTCCGCCCAGCAGCCAACTAGTCGGGAGTGAGCCCTCTCCGCCGGGCCTGGGAGCCACACTACGATTTTGCATAGCCTAGGTGCTTAATTGGACTCGAGCGGGGCAGGATGTCCCGCCTCTTAGAGCTGGTGACCAATCAGTGGGCCGGCAGCTCTCAGTCCCAGCAACGCTATTGCAAGTGGAGGCCACTGCTGGGACTGCAGCCAGGGAGTGGAGCAAGAGGGACGCCGGCCCCGGAAAAAAGGTAAATTTGTGGGGCCTCACCAGGGACAATCAGCTGGGCCCCGGTGAGGCAGGGGGTTTGGTTGGGACAGGGGGGAATATATTTCATTGGGGGGGGGGGGGGTTGGGCTTTTGATGCTGGGGTGCCCTCAGTGGGGCACAGGGTGCCCAATCAGGTGGGCCACCCTAGACAGCAAGGAGGCCACCAGGTTTTACTGCGCGTCCTCCTGGGGGGCCTGAGCTGCCCACTGGCTGCTGGTAAAATACTAGCGGTGGCGTGAAGAGACCCTTAAGTGGCAGTTAACTGGCCACTTTAGGGCCTTCATTGGCCTTGCGTGGATGGGCCATTTCTCACCGCCAAGGCCCTTCGTAAAATTGCACTGGGGTGGGAAGGTGATGGGAATGGCATCCCCTGCCTCACAATCATTTTATGACACAGTCGCCTTCAGCCCCCTCCTGCGGGCGAGTGTAAAATTCCAGCCTAGATGTTTTACATACCTTTTCTGATTTGAATGGAATTCCTCTGGAAATGATCTCCAGTGCTTTATTTGTGGCTTTATGGTTTTGTGAGCCTGGATTGCTACTTCTCATGATTTTTGAATCTGTGTCCTAGATTCTTTTGTGCTTCTACCCTATTAAACCTCTTATTTTCCAAGCAGTAGGCTGTCTCCTAGTTCCTACTCCCAAAATGAAACACCTACACTTATCAATATTGAAATTTATTTGCTATTTACATGATCATGCTGCAAGTTATTTAATGTCTTTTTTTATTTTGTTACAGCTTTAATCAGTATTAACTGCACCACTCCAATTTGATATCATGTGCAAATTTTGCAGATATTTTACTTTTGATTGCCGAATTAAAACATTTCTGCAAATGGAAGTCCCAGCACCAATTCCTGTGGCACACCACTTCCCAGCTTCTTCCAGTCTGAGTAACTGCTTTGAAGCTCTACTCTTTGTTTTCTTTCTTGTAGACAGGTACAATCATAGAAAGTTTAAGGCACAGAAAGAGGCCATCTGGCCCATCGTGTCAGTGCCCGTCAATAAACGATCCACCTATTCTAATCCCACCTTCCAGCATTTGGTCTGCAGTCCTGCAGATTACAGCACTTGAGGTGCATATTCAGACTCCTTTTGATTAAGTTGAGGGTTTCTGCCTCAACTACCCTTTCAGGCAGTGAGCTCCAGATACCCACCACCCTTTGGGTGAAAAAGTTTTTGCTCATCTCCCCTCTAATTTTTCTACCAATCACTTTAAATCTATGCCCCCTCATCACTGACCCCTCTGCTAAGGTGAATAGACCCTTCACCTCCACTCTACCCAAGCCCTTCAAAATTTTGTACATTTCAATTAGATCTCCCCTCAGTCTTCTCTGTTCCAAGGAGAACAACCCCAGCCTATCCAATCTTTCCTCATAGTTGCACTTTTCCAGTCCTGGCAACATCCTTGTAAATCTCCTCTGTACCCTCTCTGGTGCAATTACATCCTTTCTGTAATGAGGTGACCAGAACTGCACACAGCACTCAAGTTGTGGCCTAACCAATGAATTATACATTTCCAGCACAACCTCCCTGCTCATATGTTCTGTACCTTGGCTATTAAAGGAAAGGATTCCATATGCCTTCTTAACCACCTTATCGACCTCTCCTGCTACCTTCAGGGATCTGTGGACATTCACTTCAAGGTCCCTCACTTCCTCTACATTTCTCAGTATTTTCCCATTAATCCTGTTTTCCTTTGCATTGTTTAACCTCACCTAATGCATCACTTCACGCTTTTCCAGGTTGAATTCCATTTGCCACTTTTCTGCCCATCTGACCAGACCATCAATATCTTCCTGCAGCCTACAGCTATCCTCCTCACTATCTACCACACGGCCAATCTTTGTGTCGTCTGCCAACTTCTTGCTCATGCCCCCTATACTTTCATCCAAGTTGTTAATATATACCACAAAAAACAGGGGACCCAGTGCTGAGCCCTGCGGAACGCCACTGGAAACAGCCCTCCAGTCGCAAATACACCTGTCAACAATTACCCTTTGTTTCCTGCCACTGAGCCAATTTTGTATCCACCTTGCTGCAGTTCCCTGGATCCCATGGGATTTTATCCTTTTAACCAGTCTGCCATGTGGGACCTTGTTAAAAGCCTTGCTAAAATCCATGTAAACCATATCAACTGCAATACCCTCATCTATCTTCCTTGTTACTTCTTCAAAAAATTCGATCAAGTTGGTCAAACAAGATCTTCCCTTAACAAATACATGCTGACTATCCTTGATTAACCTGTGCCTTTCTAAGTGATAGTTTATCCTGTCTCTCAGAATAGATTCCAATAATTTGTCCACTACTGAATTGTTATCCAATCAGCTACTTGTCCCCTGAATCCAGATGCTCTGAACTTATTCATGAGTCCACTATGTGGTGCCATATCAAAGGGTTATTGAAAGCCTATTTCTCAGTGCTAGCCCGGATTATGTGCTTATGTCTCTGGAGTGAGGCTTGCACCTAGGACCTGCTGACTCAGAGAATTGAGTGCCACCAATTGAGACGCAGCTGACATTATCAGGTCATATTAAGCTATTGGCTGAGAAATTGGGACATGTCTCACTTGCTTATCATGGGTAAAATGGAAGAAAAAATTACCAATTTTTCCAGGCTGTATCATATGTCTGAAGGACGCCTAAAATATGTTCATCTGGAACACACTGCCTGAAAGGGTGGTGGAGGCAGGAACACTCACAACATTTAAGAAGTATTTAGATGAGCACTTGAAACGCCATAGCATACAAGGCTATGGGCCAAGTGCTGGAAAATGGGATTAGAATAGATAGGTGCATGATGGCCGGTAGGGATCCGATGGGCTGAAGGGCCTGTTTCTGTGTTGTATAACGCTAAGACTTTATTACTCTAACCTCATATGGACTTGGTGATATTCAGGCATCCTTGGCAGCTGCCTAATATAGCTGTTATAGCCATTGCATACATTAATTAATGAGTCTAACTCCTGTTACAGGTCCCCTCTCCTAAATTGGTCAGCACTGAGCACATCATGAGCTAACACAGTGGAACGTTCCTGCTCTACATGGTTTCATTACTCACAGTAGCTTTACTGAGCTACTGTTGGGATGTGTTGGGGTTGGAATTCTTTTCCTCTGGTTACAGCAGTGAGGGAAAAAAATCAGAACTAAACGCTCTCATAATGAAAATCTTCCTCCGACTGAACAATTCTATTTCTGAATCTTACAAGTTATACAAATTTAAATAGCAGTATATTTTCCTCTCTTAAGCTACATTGCACTCAACTATTCCTTGGCTCAGATCACAGGTAGACATCTTTCTAATTAACCAGTGTTAATGCTTAGTTAATGCAAAGATCTAATTGCCAATGAGAAGTTGTTCAGAAGCACTCATCCTCCACATCTTCTTCTGTGGAGAAAACTGGCATCCACTCTTTCCCCTTCACTATACTTTGTAGATCGGAAAAATATCAGAACTTCTCGTGGGACAATTTCAATTCCATTCAATGAAAATAGTTGCAGTTCATATTTGAGTAAAATTGCTGGATCTAGAGGGTCCCTCTCAGCCTTCACCTGGTCTTACCGTAACAGGGTTTTATTTTTAAACACACTGTGTTTTAGCTCCCCCGTGGTGAGTCCTTGTCTACCACTTTCCAATTATAAGGCAAAGAAACCAGCACAAACAGGTTTTCTTAGGTTTAAAGAAGAAAAGTTGAAATTTATTAAATTTCTGACCTCCTGCAGTCTTTCTTTCACTACTGGGGTGGGAGGGGGGGGGGGTTCCCACCTTTACTCCTATCAGATCATTACCTAGGAGCAGGTGAACCCCGTCCACAGACAAACTAGGGACAATCCCTATGGTCACCGTTCCCAAAACTAGGTCACACTCCAGGTGCACCCGGTGTACAGGTACAGACATACACTGCTCTCCAATACTATTCACTATCATTTTGGCGTTCACTGCACTCTCTAGGGGAAAGGTCAGGCCTTTTCCCAGTAAAAGGGATCTAGTGGCCCCTGTGTCCCTGAGGATTACTATGGGCTTGCTTTCCCCACTCGAGGGGTTACTTTCCCTTCAAACACAAAATCCCAATAACATTCAGGAATCAAATTAACTTTTCCTGCACTTGGAGTAGTAAGCTTCCTGGGTTGCACTCTTACTGCAGTTAAAGCCACAGCTTGTTTTGCTGTGCTTTCCATCAGGGTCTCGTCTTCACTGAGAGAGTGTGACCTGATCAACCCTATTGGTTTTCCCTTTAGTTTCCCGCAGTCAGCTCTTAAGTGTCCTGCTTTATTACAATTGTATCTTTGCTAACAATACCCTGTTGGAGTTTTCTTCTAACCCTGTTTCTGCTTCTTCAGATTCAAGGGAAAAATGGTTGGTCACTCAGACTTCCTAGCCTTGCCACGTACAGTGATACCACACTGCTCAGCCATTTTCTCAACTGCTTTTAACTTATTCCAAGTTACTTCCCCCGACTTGGGGAGTTACTAGCTTCAGTTGCAGACATGATAGTATTCTATCATAAACAACCACAAGAAAACCTGTGTTGAAATCTTGCTCTGTTTGATTGGGAACAATTTGGCTTCCCACTTCCAATTTCTCTCGTTTGTGGGCAGGTGTAAAATTCCGGCCTATATATTTTACATACCTTTTCTGCTTTTGAATGGTATTCCTCTAGAAATGAACTCCAGTGCTTTATTTGCGGTATTCTGATTTTGTTAACCTGAATTGCTACTTGTGTATCAGTACCCCCAGATTCTTTTGTGCTCCTACTTAACCTCTTATTTTCCAAGGAGTAGGCTGTCTCCTAATTCTTACTACCAAAATGAAACAACTACACTTATCAATATTGAAATTTATTTGTGATTTACATGAGCATTCTGCAAGTTTTTAAATGTTTTCTTTTATTTTGTTGCAGCCTTCATCAGTATTAACCGCACCACTCCAATTTGGGGTCATACACAAATTTTGATATTTTACTTTTTGATTCCCGAATCCAAAGCATTTATGTAAATTAAGATCCCAACACCAATTCCAGTGGTACACTACTTCCCACCCTCTGAGGGAGTAGCTACCTTGAACCTCTACTCTTTATTTTCTCGTTGTAGACAGTTGCTATCCAATCAGCTACTTGTCCCCTGATCCCACATGCTCTGACCTTGGTCATGAATTCACTTGCTACCAGGTACATAATCAATCAAAGTATGAGAACCTACCATGAACTTGCATTAATGCAGTGTACTAAGCATGTATCCTTACCCTCATGCATATTTAAAGTCATTTCAAAGGATTACCATGAATGCTCATGAGACAACAGGAAAGGTAACATAGTGCTTACACTACTGGAGTAATCCAGAAGCCTGCTCTGGAAACATGAGTTCAAATCCCACCAAGTAACTGGTGACCATGGAACTACCGGATTGTCATAAAAATCCATCTGTTTCACCATTGTCGTTTAGGGAAGGAAGTCTGCCATTCTCACCTGGTCTGGCCTACATATGACTCCAGATCAACTGCAGTGTGGTTGTCTGTTAACTGTCCTCTGATTGGCCTAACAAACCACTCAGTTGTATCAACCCACTATGAAAATGTTGAATAAGAATAAAAATGGATGGACGACCTGGGCAATGGACACGACAGAGGTACACCCAGCCCAGTTAACCCAACAAAATCCTCCTCACTAACATGTCGGAACTTATGCCACAATTGGGAGAGCTGTCCCACGGACTAGTCAGGCAACAGCCTGACATAGTCATATTCACAGAATCATACGGACCAAATGCTGGAAAGTGAGGTTAGGCTGGGCGGCTCTTTTTTTTTCAGCTGGCACAGACACGATGGGCTAATGTTCTATGATTTTATGATTCATATCTTTCACCCACTGTCCCAGACTTCTCCATCACCATCCCTCCATCCTGTACCATCTGTAGTACAGACCCACCAGAGGTGGATGCATGGTGGTATACAGGCAGGAGGGAGTGGCCCTGGGAGACCTCAACATTGACTCCAGACCCCATGAAGTCTCGTGACATCAGGTCAAACATGGTCAAGGAAGCTTCCTGCTGATTATTACCTACTGCCCGTCCTCAGCTGATGAATCAGTACTCCTCCATGTTGAACACCACTTGGAAGAAGCTCTGAGGGTAGCAAGGGCACAGAATGAACTCAGATTGGGGGCTTCAGCGTTCATCATCAAGAGTAGCTCAGTAGCACCACTACTGACCAAGCTGGCCGAGACTGGAAGGACATATCTGCCAGACTGGGCCTCTGGCAGGTCGTGAGAGAGCCAACACAAGGCAAAAATCCACTTGACCTCATCCTCACCAGCCTACTTGTCACACATGCATCTATCCATAACAGTATTGGTGGGAGTGACCACTGCACAGTCTCAACTTGATGCTGAGAACACCAGCTGTTGTGTATCACGAACACTGTGCTAAATCGGATAGATCTAGGACAGTTCTAGCAGCCCAAAACTGGTCATCCATGAGGCATGTGTACCATCAGCAGCAGCAAAATTATATTCCACCACAATCTGTAACCTCATCGTCTGTCATGTACCTCACTCTACCAATGTCATCAAGTCAGGGGTCCAACCCTGGTTCAATGAGGAATTTAGGGGAACATGCCATGAGTAAGCTCCAGGCACACCTAAAAATAAGATGCTAACCTAGTGAAGCTATAACACAGGATTACATGCATGCTCAACAGTGGAAGCAGCATGCTAAAGATCCCACAACCAATAGGTTAGATCAAAGCTCTGCAGTCCTGCCACATCCAGTTGTGAGTGGTGGTGGACAATTAAACAACTAACTGGGTGAGTATCCCCTGTTCTCAATGATGGCAGTGCCCAGCATGTCCATGCAAGAGACAAGATGAAATTGTTTGCAACCATTTTCAAGTGCCAAGTGGATGATCCATCTCAGGCTCCCCCTGAGCTCCCCCCCATCACAGTCTTCAGCCAGTTTGATTCACTCCATGTGATACCAAGAAATGACAGAGCACACTAGATACAGCAAAGGCTATGGGTCGGACAATATCCCAGCTGTAGTGCTGAAGACGTGCTCTAGAACTAGCTGTACCCACTAACCAGGCCGTTCCAGTACAGCTACAACATTGGCATCCACTCAAAAAAGTGGAAAACTGCCCAGGTATGACATGTCCACAAAAAGCAGGACAAATCCAATAAAACCAATTGCTCCTTCAACAGTCTACTCACAATCATCAACAGTGATGGAAGGTTTCATTGACCGTGCTATCAAGCGACACTTACTCACCAATAACCTGCTCACATCTCCTCAATTTGGGTTCTGCCTGGATGACTCAGCATCTCATTACAACCTTGGTCCAAGCATGGACAAAAGAGCTGAACTCAGGAGGTGACAGTGACTGCCCTCGACATCAAGGCAGCATTTGACTGATAGTAGTATCAAGGAGACTGAGTAAAATTGAAGTCAGTGGGAATCAAGAGGAAAATTCTCAGTGTGAAGGGCACAGAGGGCAAAACTGAAGTGCATTCAAGAGAACTTTTTTAGCCAGCATGTAACAATTAGCCAGCATGTAACAAGCCCAATGAGAGGGGATGCAATTCTACCTTTAGTCTTCGGTAATGAAGTTGGGCAAGTGGATGAAGTAACAGTGGGTGACCATTTTGGAGATAGTGGCCATAGTACAGTTAGTTTTAGCATAATCATGGAAAAGGACAAAGATAAAACAGGAGTAAAAGTTTTAAATTGGGGGAAGGCAAATTTTACAAGACTGAGAATTGATCTGGTGAAAGTGGACTGGATACAGCTGCTTGAAGGAAAATCAGTGACAAACCAGTGGGAGGCATTCAAAAGCGAGATACTACAGGCACAGTGTAGGCATGTCCCCACAAAGATAGAGGGTGCCAAATCTAGAGCCCCTTGGTTATCTAGAAGCTTACAGGGTAAGTTAAAGCAGATAAAGAAAGCTATGACAATCACAAAAAACTTAATACTTTAGAAAGCCTAGAGGAGTATAGAAACAGTAGGGGAGAAGTAAAAAAGGAAAGCAAAGAGAGGACATGAAAAATTATTGGCAAGTAAAATCAAGGAAAACCCAAAGATGTTTTATCAGTACATTAAGAGCAAGAGGACAACTAAGGAAAGGGTAGAGCCTATCAGAGATGTACATGAAAACATATGCGTGGATGCAGAAGAGTTAATGAGTTTTTTGTCTCTGTCTTCACAAAGGAGAGGGTTGATACAGACATTGTAGTTAAAAAGGAGGAGTGTGAAATATTAGACAGGATAAGCATAATGAGAGAGGAAGTGCTAGAGTGTCTGAAATCCTTGAAAGTGGATAAATCGCCACGACCGGATGGATTGCATCCCAAGTTGTTAAAGGATGCCAGGGAGGAAATAACGGATGCGTTGAGGATTATTTTCAAATCCTCACTGGATACGGGGGAGGTGCCAGAGGATTGGAGGTCTACAAACATTATACCATTGTTTAAGAAGGGTGCGAGGGTTAGGTCAAGTAATTATAGGCCGGTTAGTCTGACCTCGGTGGTGGGTAAATTATTAGAATCAATTCTGAGAGAGAGGATAAACTGCCACTTAGCAAGGCACAGATTAATCAGGGATAGTCAGCATGGATTTGTTAAGGGAAGGTCATGTCTTACTAACTTAATTGAGTTTTTTGAGGAAGTAACAAGGAGGATTGATGAGGGTCGTGCAGTTGATGTGGTCCACATGGATTTTCATAAGGCATTTGACAAGGTCCCACATGGCAGACTGGTCAGTAAAATGAAAGCCCATGGGATGCAGGGGAATGTGGCAGATTGGATCCAAAATTGGCTGAGGGACAGGAAACAAAGGGTAGTAGTTGACGGATGCTTTTTGTGAATGGATAGTGGTTTCCGGTGGCGTTCCACAGGGCTCAGTGTTGCGTCCCTTGCTGTTTGTGGTATATATTAAGAATTTGGATTTAAATATGGGAGTCATGATTGAGTAATTTGCTGATGACACAAAATTTGGCCATGTAGTTGATAGTGAAGAGGATAGCTGTAGACTCCACATTGATATCAATGGTTTGGTTGAGTGGGCAAAAAAGTGGCTAATGGAATTCAATCCAGAGAAGTGTCAGGTAGTGCATTTGGAGAGGGCAAACAAAGAGAGGGAATACACAATAAACGGGAGGATATTGAGAGGGGTAGAAGAAATGAGAGACCTACGAATGCATGTCCACAGGTCCTTGAAGGTGGCAGGACAGGTAGATAGAGTAGTAAAGAAGGCATATGGAATGCTTTTCTTTATTGGTCGAGGTATAGAATACAAAATCAGGGATGTAATGCTGGAACTGTATAAAATGATGGTTAGGCAACAGCTGGAGTATTGCGTATAGTTCTGGTCACCACATTACAGGAAGGACAAAATTGTTCTGGAGAGAGTACAGAGGAAATTTACAAGAATGTTGCCAGGGCTTGAAAATTGCAGCTATGAGGAAAGATTGGATAGGCTAGGGTTGTTTTCCTTAGAACAGAGGAGGCTGAGGGGTGACTTAATTGAGGTGTACAAAATTATGAGAGGCCTAGATAGAGTAGACAGGAAGGGCTTGTTTCCCCTAGCAGAGAGGTCAATTACTAGGGGGCAGAGATTTAAGGTGATTGGTAAAAGGATTAGAGGAGACATGAGGAAAAACCTTTTCACCCGGAGGGTGGTGGGTGTTTGGAATTCACTGCCAGGAATGGTGGTGGAGGCAGAAACCCTTAACTCTTTTAAAAGGTACCTGGACATGCACCTGAAGTGCTATAACTTGCGAGGCTAGGTGCTGGAAGGTGGGATTAGATTGGGCGGCTAGTTTTTTCAGCCAGCACAGACACGATGGGCTGAATGGCCTCCTTCTGTGCCGTAATCTTTCTATGGTTTTGCCATGTGCTGCCTTATCAAAGGTCTGTTGAAAGTCCATGTATAAGTGCTAGCCTGGATTATGTGCTTAAGTCTCTGCAGTGAGGCTTGAACCCAGGACCTACTAAGTTAGAGAGGCTACCAATTGAGACTCGGCTGAGGTTACCAGGTCATATTAAACTACTGGCTGGGAAATTGGGTCATGTCTCACTTGCTTATCGTGGGTAAAAGGGAAGAAAAATGACCCATTTCAGCAGGCTGTATCACCTGTCTGAAGGACGCCTGAAATATGTCAACCTCCTAACGACTTGGTGATATTCAGGCATCCTTGGCAGCTGCCTAATATAGTGTTATGGGCAATTAATGAATCTAACTCCTGTTACAGGACCTCTCTCCTAAATTGGTCAGCACTGAGCACATCATGAGCTGACACAGTGGGGCGTTCCTGCTCTACATGGCTTCGTTACTCAGTAGATTTACTGAGCTATTATTGGGATGTGTTTGGGTTGGGAATTCTTTTCTTCTGGTTACAGCAGTGAGGAAAAAATCAGAGAACAAAAAGCTCTTGGAATGAAAAAAAATAAAGGATTTTATATGCACACTCTTTCTTCCCCCAACATAATGACCATCATCACAAGCAGCAAATTCTATTTCCGAATCTAACAAGTTATACAAATTTAAACAACAGTATATTTTCCTCTCAGTTCCTCAACATCATACTCAATTAATCCTTGGCTCAGATCACAGGTACACAACCTTCTACTTGACCAGTGTTAATTCTAAGTTAATACTAAGCTCTAAATGCCAATGAGAAGCTGTGCAGAAACACTCAACCTCCACATCTTCTTCTGTGGAGAAAACTGGCATCCACTGTTTCCCCACGGTCTCTCTACTTTGTAGATTGGAAAAATATCTGAGCCTCTTGTGGGAATATTTCAATTCCGTTCTATAAATATGGTTGTAATTCATATTTGACTAAAATAATAATAAAGTGTTATTTAGCAATGCATTATCAAAATGATTACATTTGTTTATTTTTCAAAAAGACTTAATTCCTGATGTGATGGGAGGGTAAAAATTGCCCCAATATTAGCAGTTTAAAAAAATTTGTTCATGGGATGTGGGCGTCGCTGGCTAGGCCAGCATTTATTGTCCATCCCAAATTGCCCTTGAGAAAGTTCTGGTGTGCTTCTTCCTTTTAACTGCTGCAGTCCATGTGGGGTAGGTACACCCACAGTGCTGTTAGGAAAGGAGTTCCAGGATTTTGACCCAGTGACAGTGAAGGAACGGCGATATAATTCCAGGTCAGGATTGTGTGAGGCTTGGAGGGAACTTGCAGGTGGTGGTGTTCCCATGTATTTGCTGCTCTTTTCCTTCCAGTTGGTAGAGGTCGCGGGTTTGGAACGTGCTGTCCAAGGAGCTTTGTTGCGTTGCTGCAGTGCATCTTGTAGATGGTACACACTGTTGCCACTGTGTGTCGGTGATGGAGGGAGTGAATGTTTGTGGATGGCATGCCAATCGAGTGGGCTGCTTTGTCCTGAATGGTGTCGAGCTTCTTGAGTGTTGTTGCAGCTGCACCGATTGAGGCAAGTGGAGAGTATTCAATCACACATCTGACTTGTGCCTTGTAGATGGTGGAAAGAATTTGGGGAGTCAGAAGGTGAGTTACTCACCACAGGATTCCTAGCCTCTGACCTGCTCTTGTAGCCACGGTATTTATATGGCTACTCCAGTTCAGTTTCTGGTCAATGGTGACCCTCAGGATGTTGATAGTGGGGGATTCAGCAAACGTAATGCCATTGAATGTCAAGGGGAGATGGTTAGATTCTCTCTTGTTGGAGATGGTCATTGCTTGGACCTTGTGTGGCGTGAATGTTACTTGCCACTTATCAGCCCAAGCCTGGATATTGTCCAGGTCTTGCTGGATTTCTACAGGGACTGCTTCAGTGTCTGAGGAGTCGTGAATGGTGCTGAACATTGTGCAATCATCAGTGACCATCCCCACTTCTGACTTTGATGAGTTTCTGTTTTGCTTGTGATAATGTAACATTTTTTTTCTTTTTATTTAGTGATACAGCACTGAAACAGGCCCTTCGGCCCACCGAGTCTGTGCCGACCATCAACCACCCATTTATACTAATCCTACACTAATCCCATATTCCTACCACATCCCCACAACCCCCTACCTATATTAGGGGCAATTTATAATGGCCAATTTACCTATCAACCTGCAAGTCTTTGGCTGTGGGATGAAACCGGAGCACCCGGCGAAAACCCACGCAGACACAGGGAGAACTTGCAAACTCCGCACAGGCAGTACCCAGAATTGAACCCGGGTCGCTGGAGCTGTGAGGCTGCGGTGCTAACCACTGCGCCACTGTGCCGCCCTTTTATGGAGATTATGTCACAATTGAAAAGGAATGGTATTGTAAAATTACTTCACAGAAATGTTATTGGAAACTTACTGCAATCCATGCATTAATTCCATCCTCATTATGTGACAGTTTGTCTCTGAGTCAGAATGCTGTGTGTTCAAGCTGCACTGTAAACTTGGAGTAAATAATTTAGCTGCCACTATACGAATTGCATTCTACAACTCCACATCATGTATCCTCTATGTATCCAAAAATCATTCAGAACTTCGAAACTTGACAGTGTCATTTTAAATTGGTTTATAACTTACTTTCATTTCAAAAGAGAATTATTGAAAACAAAGCAAGTGTGATACCTGAGCAGTTAACTGCAACATCTTCAGAATGATCACAGTTGTGTGAAAGCCAGCCACTGTTTGGACAGTCCCACAAATTGTCTTCATCTCCTTGACAGTTAATATCATCCAAGACAATTTCACCAGTGCCATGACCAAAGTGAGCCACTGGAAGTTTAGCAACAGCTTCACCACATCCCATTTGCCGACACACCACTTCTGTATTGCTCATAGTCCATGAATCATCACACACTGTTCCCCATCTTCCATTGTATAAAATTTCAACTCTTCCTTCACACCTGTTATTTCCATTTGAAAGTCTTAAGGAATACACTGTGAGAATGAAAGGATTATAAAGGTATATTAAAACCATACAAGCTCACTTGCTCTTTCTGCATAACAGGTGTTGGTGCCGTAAAGAGTAGAAACATGTGAGCAAAATTTGATGAAATCTTTAATTTATCTGTCTTTTTACAACACACGCTATGACATAAAAGGGCAATTTCCTTGGGCACAAAAGGTCAGGAAGAGGGACAGAGATGCGAATTATTGATTAGTTGCTCTTTAACAGAGCTCCAGGACGTCCAGAGCTTCCTTGGAGGTGTTTCACCTGCACTTGCAGTAGGTGCATCTGGGATGAGGTGGGTCAGGATGTTTCCAGTCTCCCAGCTCATTCTCCACATCTCCCATTTGCTGAATGTCCCGCACAGGGCTGCTCAGAAAGGAAGGTGTTGTGGCCTGATTCAGGAACATCACCCAACTGGAGGGACCATTATGTCCTGGACTTTCAAAGTTTATTTGAATCTTGTTTGACATTTTTGTTTCTGTTAGAAATTTAACCTTTAGTTAGGACTTTCCAGTTGTTGATCTCCATTGGAGGCAAGAAGGTCCTGAATACTGAGGACAGGAAGGCAGCTGGAAGACATAATTGCTAGCAGTTGCCATGGATATTCATGCCCCTATTGCTGCCACTAGACCTAGCCAGCGGACAGGTCTGCAAAGGTCCACTAGGACATTTCAGATGGGACTGGAAATCCTGATGATCCTGGGTCACTTTAAATGCAGTGATCTTGACCTGTGCAAGGGAAAAGGGTGGAAATATCTGTGGGTTTTGCCCATCTGGTGTCTATAATAAATTTCAAAAGATTAAAAACTGAGGTGCGTTGTTAGAAATTTCCTTCTTTTCTGCCTTACCAAAGCAGAATAAAATTTCAATTCCTTGAGCAATTACAACATGATATTTGATAGGCAATTTGAATTTACAAAATCATGGTAGGAAGATTCATTGACCGAGAAATACATTGGCACCTCATTTACTGGTGTCAAATAGACAGCTTGCTGTACAATTTGGCAGGCGCTCCATGTGCCCATTCTGCGTCAGAATAGTGCCTTCAGCTATCTGGAGTGTGCACCTCGATAGGCATCTAGAGTATGCCCCAGAAGTATTTTTATCTTGAGAATTCTGGTGAGAGCACGGAACTCGTTCACCATCACAGCCATGTCCTGGGAGCAAGGAATTGACCTCATCTGAACTCTCTTTGCACTGATGGCAGAGATGTTGCCTGGAGAGTTTTTTGCCCTCTCGGGCGAGCAGGATCTCCATCCATCTGTCTATTGTTCGGACGAGGGCCTCAAATGCAACATCAGAAACAATGGGTGCTCTGTCTGGACCTCCTCCAGCCATTTTTCAAGTTTCCCTGTTGTTTGCAGCCAGTGTGCAGCTCCTGTTTATAAGATGCTAGCTGTCTTCAAGCATTATCAGTGCAGCCCAATTTCCCACTCCAAACAGGTTTGTAGTGCATTGCTTGGGTTGTGCTTGCTGCAGCTCTGAATCATTACAATGCGGTCACCGCACTAATTTCACACTAACACCTTTGGACCATGTGCACTACTCCCTGAGGTGCTCATTTCCAGATGTGATTAAAAGTTCAATATTCACCACTTGAATACACCCATTTTCTGAATCACATAATAAGTGCTGTTCACTCTAGATTAATTTCAATTGCTTAAAATAACAAAAATGTTTTACCTGTTGAATTTTGTGGTTCAAGTGCAGTGGCTGTAAAGTAAATAAAGCTAAATGTTTATTTTGACATTTATGGACGTTAATGATGTTAATAGTTTACACGAAATCGAACTTATGATTCTAGTCCTTTTATTACAACTGCAACATTTTATCACTGCAAAAACTTTCACTGCAGAAAACTATAATTATACAGGTTATGCCTAGTTCATTATGTTTCCTATTCACAGAAGAAGAAAGAAAGTACTTACATTTGTATTGTACTTCAATGACAACAGGACGTCGCAAAGTGCTTTACCGCCAATGAAACCAATGGTCTACATAAAGTTCAATGCCCGGAATTCTATGTTGGTTGTGAGGCCCTGCCCACCGGCCAACAAATCAGGAGTGAGCCCGCCTCCGTCGGGCCTGGGAGTCACAATATGATTTTATGTAGCATAGGTGTTTCATTGACCTTGAGCGGGGCTTCTGCCCCTCTGAGGCAGGAAGCGCTACGGGATTGGTGGCCACTTATGGGACTGCAGCCAGAGGGACACCGGCCCCGGAAAAAAGGTCAATTTGTAGGATCTCACCAGGGAGAATTGTCTGGGCCCTGGGAAGGCAAGGGGGGTCGGTTGGGGCGGGGGGAATGTGGGGCTGTTGTGACTTTGTGGGGTGGGGCCCTCCCATGGGTGCAGGGTGCCCAATCAGGAGGCACTCCCCCCCCCCGAGATGACAAGGTGGTCATCAGGTTTTACTGCGTGGTCTCCTGCGGGGGTCTGAGCTGCCCACTGGCCGCTGGTAAAATATTAACGGTGACGGGAGTAGGCCCTTAAGAGGCAGTTAATTGGCCGCTTTAGGGCCTCAATTGGCCTGGGGTGCACGGGCCATTTCTTGCCGCCATGGCCCCTCGTAAAATTGCAGCAGGGGTGGGAAGGTGATGGGAATGGCATCCCCTGCCTCACACGCATTTTATGACACCCCATTGCAGCCCCCTCCTGCGGGCGGGTGTAAAATTCCAGCTTATATGTTTTCCATGCCTTTTCTGGTTTGAATGGTATTCCTCTAGAAATGAACTCCATTTGTGGTTTTTATGTTTTTATTAACCTGGATTGCTACTTCTCATGATTTGTGAATCTGTACCCTAGATTCGTTTGTGCTGCTACCCTATTTAATCTCTTATTTTCCAGGGAGTAGGCTATCTCCTAGTTCCTACTCCCAAAATGAAACAACTACACCTATCAATATTGAAAGTTATTTGCTATTTACATGAGCATAGGAACATAGGAGAAGGAGTAGGCCATTCAGCCCATCGAGGCTGCTCCACCATTCATTACGATCATGGCTGATCATCCACTTCAAGGCCTTTTTCCCACACTATCCTCATATCCCCTTATGTCATTTGTATTTAGAAATCTGTCAATCTCTGCTTTAAACACACTCAATGACTGAGCTTCCATAGCCCTCTGTGGTAGAGAATTCCAAAGATTCACAACCCTCTGAGTAAAGAAATTTCTCCTCATCTCTGTCCTAAGTGGCTTCCCCTTTATTTTGAAATTGTGCCCCCCGGTTCTAAACTCACCAACCAGGGGAAACATCTCACCTGCATCTACCTTGCCTATCCCTTTAAATATTTTGTAGGATTCTTTGAATCTCTAGAGAACACAGGCCCAGTTTCCCCAATCTCTTTTCATAGGACAGTCCCACCATCCCAGGAGCAAGTCTGGTGAACCTTTGTTGCACTCTCTCTATGGCAATAATATCCTTCCTAAGGTAAGGGGACCAAAACTGCACACAATACTCCAGGTGTGGTCTAACTATGGTTCTATACAACTGAAGCAAGACTTCACTACTCCTGTACTCAAATCCTGTTGCGATAAAAGCTAACATACCATTAGCCTTCTTAATTGCTTGCTGCACCTGCCTGTTAGCTTTCAGTGACTTATTGACAAGGACACCCAGGTCTCTTTGTACATCTACACTTTCTAATCTCTTACCATTTAAGAAATACTCTGCACATCTATTCCTCCTACCAAAGTGGATAACCTCATATTTTTCCACATTATATTCCATCTGCCGTGTTCTTGCCCACTCACTCAGTCTGTCCAAATCCCCTTGAAGCTGCTTTGCATCGTCCTCACAACACACATTCCCACCTAGTTTTGTGTCATCCATGAACTTGTAAATACTACATTTGGTCCCCACATCCAAATCATTGATATATATTGTGAACAGCTGGGGCCCAAGCAATGATCCCTGTGGTACCACACTAGTCACAGCCTGCCAATGCGAGCATGACCCGTTTATTCCTACTCTCTGTTTTCTGCTTGTTAACCAATTCTTAATCCATGCCAGTATATTACCTCCTATCCCATGTGCTTTAATTTTACTAACCAACCTCCTGTGGGGGACTTTATCAAAGGCCTTTTGAAAATCCAAGTACACCACGTCCACCGATTCCCCTTTATCAATTCTGTTAGTAACATCCTCAAAAAACTCCAACAGATTCGTCAAACATGATTTCCCATTCATAAATCCATGTTGACTATGCCCAATCAGATCATCATTATCCAAGTGTATATTTATCAGATCCTTTAGAATAGATTCTAGCATTTTCCCAATGACTGATGCAAGGCTAACAGGTCTGTAATTCCCTGTTTTCTCTCTCCCTTCCTTTTTAAATAGTGAGGTGACATTTGCGACCTTTCAATCTGCAGGAACTGCTCCAGAATCTACAGAATTTTGGAAGATGATCACCAATGCATCCACTATCTCCATAGCTACCTCTTTCAACACTCTGGGATGTAGAATATCAGGTCCTGGGGACTTATCAACCTTCAGCCCTATTAATTTCTCCAATACAACCTTCTTACTCAGCTAATTCCTTCAATTCCTCATTCCCCCTAATCCCTTGGATCTCTAATTCTGGGAGATTTCTTATATCTTCCTCAGTGAAGACAGCCACAAAGTAATCATTTAGCTTCTCTGCCATTTCTTTATTCACCATTATAAATTCTCCTGACTCTGCCTGTAATGGACCCACATTTGTCTTAGCCAAACATTTCCTTTTTACTTACTTTTAGAAGCTTTTACAGTCCGTTTTTATATTTTTTGCTAGCTTACATTCATATTCTATTTTCCTTTTCTTTATCAGTTTCTTTGTCCACCTTTGCTATATTCTAAAATCCTCCCAGTCCTCAGGATTACTACTATTGCTGGCAACTTTATAGGTCTTTTCTTTTAATCTTATACAATCCTTAATTTCCTTTGTTATCCACGGTTGACTGCCTTTACTTTTGGGGTTTTTGTGTCTTGAAGGAATGTATAGTTGCTGTAAACTATGTAATATTTCTTTAAAGATTATCCATTGCCAATGTACCATCATACCTTTTAATGTATTTTGCCAATCCACCTCAGCCAATTTGCCCCTCATACCTTCATAATTTCCTTTGTTAATATTTAACACCCTGGCTTCAGATTGAACTACCTCACTTTCAAACATAATGTAAAATTCTATCATATTATTCATCTCTAAAGGATCTTTTACAAGAAGATTATTAATTAGCCCTTTTGCATTACATAATATTAGATCTAAAATAGCCTGTTCTCCAGTCAGTTCCTCAACATACTGCTTTAGAAAACCATCCCTAACACACTCCAGAAACTCATCCTCCACAGCATTAGTGCTCATTAGGTTTACCCAGGCTATATGTAAATTTAAATCACCTATGATTACTGTATTACCCATGCTACATGCTTCTCTAATCTCCTGATTAATGCCATGCCCCACACTACCACTACTGTTTGGTGGCCTATAAACAATTCCTACCAATGTTTGCTGCTCCTTGCTGTTTCTTAGCTCAACCCAAACAGATTCCATATTTTATTCTTCCGATCTGAGATCCTACCTTACTAATGTACTGATCCCATCCTTTATTATCAGCGCAACACCACCTCCTTTTCCTTTTTGCCTGTCCTTCCTAAATGTCGAATATCCTTGAATATTCAGTTCCCAGTCTTGGTCACCCCATAGCCACGTTACTGTTATGGCAATTAGTTCATACCCTTTTACCTCTATTTGGGCCTTTAAGTCATCTACCTTGTTGCGAATGCTGCGTGCATTCAGGTAGAATGCCTTTAACCGTGTCTTCTTGACATTCTGCATTCTAAGCCTAGTTGATGCTTGCCTTTGTTTCGCCTGCCTTCTAATGTCACTTGCATCTTTTCTACCTCCTGTCACCAGCTTTACTTCCTTCCAATTTGAGCTACCCCTCAGGTTCCCATTCCCTGACAAGCTAGTTTAAACCCTCCCCAACAGCACCAGCAAATCTCCCTGCGAGGATGTTAGTTCCAGTCCTGTTAAAGTGTAGCCCGTCCATCTTGTACAGGTCCCACTTGCCCCAGAACCAGTCCCAATGCCTCAGAAATATGATGTCCTCCCTCCTACACCAATTCTCCAGTCATGTGTTCAATTGATCAATCCTCCTATTCCTATGCTCACTAGCACATGACACTGGGAGTAATCCTGAGATTACTGCTTTGGAGGTCCTGCTTTTTAATTTCCTTCTTAACTCCCTAAAATCTGCTTTCAGGACCTCATCCCGCTTCCTAACTGTGCCATTGGTACTGATGTGGACCACGACCTCTGGCTGTTCATCCTCCCCCAGAAGGGTGTCCTGCAGCCCCTCCGTGACATCCTTTACCCTAGCATCAGGGAGGCAACACACCATCCTGGAGTCACGTTTACTGCCACAGCAATGCTTGTCTGATCCCCTGACTATCGAATCCCCTATCACTATTGCTCTTCCACTCTTCTTCCTCTCCTCCTGTGCAGCTGAGCCACCCATGGCGCCATGGACTTTGCTCTGGCTGCACTCCCCCGAGGAACCATCGCTCTCATCAGCATCTAAAATGGAAAACCGATTAGCAAGCAAGATAGACTCAGGGGACTCCTGAACTGCCTGCCTGGCTCTCTTAGCCTGCCTGGCAGTCACCCATTCCCTCTCTGCCTGCATGCTCCTAACCTGCGGTGTGTCCATCTCCCTAAATGTGCTATCCACATAGTCCTCTGCCTTGCGGATGCACAACAGTGACTCCGGCCGCTGCTCTAGTTCTGAAACCTGAAGCTCAGGCTTCTGCAGCCGGTGACACTTCCTGCAGATGTGTTCGTCTAGGACACGTGGTGTGTCTATGATTTCCCACCTACCGCAGGACATACATTCTACTTAGCTGAGCGGACCTGCCATAATGTAACTTTAAAAACTTTTTATTACAATGAGAAGTAAAATAACTTACCAGTTACTCACCAATCAACTTCATCCCCCCTACCGAAGAGAGAGGCAGCTACTGGAGGCTGAAAAAAGGCAGAAGAAAGAAAGAACGGAGCCCCTCCCTTATGCACCATACTCCCACTTTACACTCTGTGCACTCAAATTTATTTTCTTCTTAATTTATAGTTCCCCTCCTTACTGAACTCTACCAAACTCCCTTCTTCACACTCTGTGTCCTCCAGCAGCACTCAATGCAGAAAAGCAACGCTGAGAGACCCCTCAATTTATACTCTGAAAACAATGCTATGTCAGCTCTGCTTCTTCTTCTTTGGCCTCCTTGTCTCGAGAGACAATGGATAAATGCCTAGAAGTGGTCAATGGTTTGTGGAGTAGTGCCTGGAGTGGCTATAAAGGCCAATTCTAGAGTGACAGACTCTTCCACAGGCACTACAGATAAAATTGGTTGTTGGGGCTGTTACACAGTTGGCTCTCTCTTTGCACTTCCGTCTTTTTTCCTGCCAATTGCTAAGTCTATTTGACTCACCACTCTTTAGCCCCGCCTTAATGGCTGTCCACCAGCTCTGGCGATCACTGGCAACTGACTCCCACGAGTCGTGGTCAATGTCACAGGACTTCATGTCGTGTTTGCAGATGTCTTTCAAGTGGAGACATGGATGGTCGGTGGGTCTGATACCAGTGACAAGCTCGCCGTGCAATGTGTCCTTGGGGATCCTGCCATCTTCCATGCGGCTCACATGGCCAAGCCATCTCAAGCGCTGCTGGCTCAGTAGGGTGTATATGTTGGGGATGTTGGCAGCCTCGATGACTTCTGTGTTGGAGATATGGTCCTGCCACCTGATGCTAAGGATTCTCCGGAGGAAGCGTAGATGGAATGAGTTGAGACGTCACTCTTGGCTGACATATGTTGTCCAGGTCTCACTGCCATAGAGCAAGGTACTGAGGACACAGGCTTGAAACACTCAGACTTTTGTGTTCCATGTCAGTACGCCATTTTCCCACACCCTTTTGGCCAGTCTGGATATAGCAGCGGACGCCTTTCCCATGTGCTTGTTGATTTCTGCATCGAGAGGCAGGTTATTGGTGATAGTTGAGCCTAGGTAGGTGAACTCTTGAACCACTTCCAGTGCGTGATCGCCGATATTGATGGATGGAGCATTTGTGATGTTCTGTCTCAAGATGTTCGTTTTCTTGAGGCTGATGGTTAGGCCAAATTCGTTGCAGGTGGCCACAGTCCTGTCAATGAGTCTCTGCAGACACTCTTCTGTGTGGGATGTGAATACAACATCGTCAACAAAGAGGAGTTCCCTGATGAGGACTTTCCATACTTTGGTCTTTGCTCTAAGACGGGCAAGGTTGAACAACTTGCCATATGATCTTGTGTGGAGGAAAATTCCTTTTTCTGAAGACTTGAACGCATGTGAGAGCAGCAGGGAGAAGAAGATCCCAAACAGTGTAGGTGTGAGAACACAGCCCTGTTTCACGCCACTCAGGATAGGAAAGGGGTCTGAAGAGGCTGAATTGTGCCTTTAATATTGTCATGGAATGAGGTGATGATACTTAGTAGCTTTGGTGGACATCTAATCTTTGCTAGAAGTCTGAAGAGATCAAAGGCTTTGGTGAGATCTATGAAAGCAACGTAGAGGGGCATCTGTTGTTCGCGGCATTTCTTCTGTAGCTGGTGAAGGGAGAACAGCAGGTCAATGGTGGATCTCTCTGCTCGAAAGCTGCACTGTGCTTCAAAGTAGACACGCTCAGCCAGCTTCTGCAGTCTGTTTAAAAAGACTTGAGCGAAGACTTTCCCCACTATGCTGAGCAGGGAGATTCCACGGTAGTTGTTGCAGTCACCGTGGTCACCCTTGTTCTTATAAAGGGTGATTATATGGGCATCGTGCATGTCCTGTGTTACTGCTCCCTCATCCCAGCACAGGCAAAGCAGTTCAAGGTGTGCTGAGAGTCCAGAAAATCTGGAGCGGAACCCCTAACGCGGTCATGTGTCACCTTTGGCATGTTTCCGGCAGTTCCTGCAGCCACACCGGTGCCAAACGTCGTGCTCTGCACTCCTTTGGACCCCACTAGGAAGGCCGAGAGGGGGGTTTTGACGCTTGGGCAACTCACAACCTCCATACATTACGCCCAGGCATGCAGCATGGAGAGGTCACTCCATAGTCGCCTCACAGCGACCAAAACAACACGGAAGGCAGCAGTTACGGGTTATAAGTCCAGCTCAATTGGCATAAAGATTGGGTGCCACGGGTTGCCTTTGTCGGTGGGAGAGGTCATCGCATCTCACTGGACAGCTACTGCCTGCCTCAAACTGAGCAGCCCCTGGTCAGAAAGGTTCTGTCCCGTCACAGTCCACCTGCTTCAATGGGTGCTTGGAGCTCAGGGTCATTGCCTGACAAGTGGACTACAACACCACACCAAACAGGATGACAAAAAAAGGAAAGAAGGTACCAGCCCTTTGTTTTGCAAGCTGGAATGTCAGAATTATGTATCCTGGCCTGTCGGAAGACCTTACACAAATCAACAACTCTCGGAAGACCGCCATCATTAACAACAAGCTCAGTAGACTCAATGTGGACATTGCAGCACTTCAGGAGACACGCCTTCCTGCAAGTGGATCTCTAAGAGAGCAAGACTACACCTTCTACTGGCAGGGTAGGGATCCTGAAGAACCAGGACAGCATGGAGGGGGCTTCGCCATCAGAAACTCTTTGCTCAGCATGATAGAGCCACCTTCAAATGGCTCGGAACCCATACTGTCCATCCGACTGCTCACTGCCTCTGGTCCAGTACACCTACTCAGCATCTATGCTTCAACACTCTGCTCCCCACCTGAAGTTAAAGACCAGTTCTACGAGGAACTCCATAATATCATTAATAGCATTCCTAATACTGAACATTTATTCCTGCTGGGGGACTTTAACACCTGGGTTGGAGCCAACCATGATTCATGGATGGCACAGTGGCACCGTGGTTAGCACTGCAGTCTCACAGCTCCAGCGACCCGGGTTCAGTTCTGGGTACTGCCTGTGCGGAGTTTGCAAGTTCTTCTTGTGACCGTGTGGGTTTCTGCCGGGTGCTCCGGTTTCCTCCCACAGCCAAAGACTTGCAGGTTGATAGGTAAATTGGCCATTATAAATTGCCCCTAGTGTAGGTAGGTGGCAGGAGAATGGTGGGGTAGTAGGGAATATGGGATTACTAGAGAATTAGTATAAATGGGTGGTTGTTGGTTGGCACAGACTCAGTGGGCTGAAGGGCCTTTTTCAGCGCTGTATCTCTAAATAGCCCTCCTGCCTTGGGTGCTATGGCATTGGAAGGATGAATGAAAATGGACAGAGACTGCTGGAGGTGTGTACCTATCACAACCTCTGCATCACCAACACGTTCTTTCATACTAAACCCTGTCACCAGGTTTCATGGAGATGATCACGTCATTGGCACCAGCTGGACCTCATCGTCACAAGGCGAGCCTCTATAAACCGTGTCCAAATCACCCGCAGCTTCTACAGTGTGGACTGTGACACCAACCACTCCCTGGTGTGCAGCAAAGTTAGACTCAAACCAAAGAAGCTACAACACTCCAAGCAGAAGGGCCGCCTGCGCACCAACACTAACAGAATTTCTTATCCCCAGCTGTTACATAAGTTTCTAAATTCACTTGAAAAAGCCCTTCAAAACACTCCTGCAGTGGATGCAGAGACGAAGTGGGCCCACATCAGAGATGCCATCTATGACTCAGCAATGACCACCTTTGGCAAACGTGAGAAGCAGAATGCAGACTGGTTTCAATCTCACTTTGAAGAGCTGGAACCTGTCATAGCCACCAAGCGCACTGCACTGTTGAACTACAAGAAAGCCACCAGCGAGTTAACATCCATAGCACTTAAAGTAGCCAGAAGCGCTGCACAAAGAACAGCCAGGCACTGTGTAAATGACTACTAGCAACACCTATGCAGTCGTATTCAGCTGGCCTCCGACACCGGAAACATCAGAGGAATGTATGATGGCATTAAGAGAGCTTTTGGGCCAACCATCAAGAAGATTGCCCCCCTCAAATCTAAATCAGGGGAAACGATCACTGACCTGCGCAAGCAAATGGACCGCTGGGTGGAGCACGACCTAGAACTGTACTCCAGGGAAAATGTTGTCACTGATACTGCCCTCAATGCAGCCTAGTCTCTGCCAGTCATGGATGAGCTGGACGAACAGCCAACAAAATCGGAACTCAGTGATGTCATTGATTCTCTCGCCAACTCTGCTAGAGCTCTCCTAAAGCTCAGAAATTAGTTTAAGCTAGCTACCTAAATAACTAGCTACAACTACTCTCAGAGTGTTAGTATACCCCTGTTTAAAACTGCAAGAAACCTAACTTACCTCTTAACTGAAACAGGAATTTCACTTAATTGCTAGATGTAAGCAAAACAAAAACTAGTCTTGAGAGATTAACCCATAAAATTCACTCACTTACCAAACTCCCTTCTTCACTCTCTGTGCATTCTGCAAGTTTTTTAAATGTCTTCTTTCATTTTGTTACTGCCTTCATCATTATTAACAGCTCCAATTTAGTGTCATCTGCAAATTTTGATACTGATTCCCAAAACCAAAACATTTATGTAAATCAAGTTCCCAGCACCAATTCCTGCGGCACACCACTTCCCACCTTCTGCTAGTTTGAGTAACTACCTTGAACCTCTACTCCTTGTTTTTTTCTGATATGTGTTGGAGTTGGAATTGTTTTCTTCTGGTTACAGCAGTGTGGAAAATAATACAAAGAACAAAAAGCTCTCAGAATGAAAAAACAATAAAGGATTTAATATCCACAAACTTTCTTCCCCGACCTAACAACCAGCAAATTCTATTTCTGAATCTTACAAGTGATGCAAACTTACACAACAGTATATTTCCTTTCCGTTTTTCTACACCTCATTCAACGAATCCTTAGCTCAAATCACAGGTAGACAACCTTCTACATGACCAGTGTTAATGCTTAGTTAATACGAAGCTCTCAATGCCAATGAGAAGCTGTTCAGAAGCACTCTTCCTCCACATTTTCTTCTGTGAAGAAAACGAGCATCCACTCTTTCCCCCACTAATACTTTGTAGATTGGAAAAATATCTGAGCCTCTTGTGGGACTATTGCAATTCCATTCTATAAAAATGGTTGCAGTTCATATTTGACTAAAATAACCAAGAATTATCCAGCAATGCATTATCAAAATAATTACATTTGTTATTTTTCAAAAAGAGGTAATTCATGATGTGGTGGCAGGGAAAATTTGCACCAATATTAGCATTGCATAAATTTCTGTTCAGCGCGTGATAATGTTACATATTTTATGTGGATTAAGTCACAGTTGAGATGGAATGAGAACTGTAATATCACTTTGCAGTAATGTTATTGGAAGCTTCCTGTAATCCATGCATTAATTTCATCCCCATTATGTGACAGTGTGTCTCTGATTCAGGATGTTGTGGGTTCAAGCTGCACTGTAAACCTTAAATGAATAATTTAACTGACACTACATAAATTGCATTACACAACTCTACATCAAGTATCCTCTATGTTTCCAAAAATCATTCAAATCTTTGAAACTTGACATTGTCATTTTAAGTTGGTCTATAACTTACTTTCATTTCAAAAGATAATTATTGAAAACAAAGCAAGTGTGATACCTGAGCAGTTAACTGCAACATCTTCAGAATGATCACAGTTGTGTGAAAGCCAGCCACTGTTTGGACAGTCCCACAAGTTGTCTTCATCTCCTTGACAGTTAATATCATCCAAGACAATTTCACCAGTGCCATGACCAAAGTGAGCCACTGGAAATGTAGCAACAGCTTCACCACATCCCATTTGCCGACACACCACTTCTGTATTGCTCGTAGTCCATGAATCATCACACACTGTTCCCCATCTTCCATTGTATAAAATTTCAACTCTTCCTTCACACTTGTTATTTCCATTTGCAAGTCTTAATGAAAACACTGAGAATGAAAGGATTATAAAGGTGTATTAAAACCATACAAGCTCCCCTTCTGTTTCTGCAAAAGAGGTGTTCAGAATGCGAGCAAAATCTGATGAAATCTTTAATATAGTTCTCTTTATACAATGCACACTGAGAAATAAAAGGGTAATTTCCCTGCACAAAAAACATCAGGAAGAGGGGCAGAGAGGCAGTTTTTTGATTTGTTGACTCTTGAACACAGCTCCAGGACATCCAGAACTTTCTTGGAGGTGTTTGGTCTTCATCGGCAGTTGGTGTATCCTGGATGAGGTGAGACAGGACGTTTTCAGTCTCCCACCTCATTCTCCAATTCGTCCGTTTGCTGAATGTCCCACGCAGGAGTGCTCAGAAAGGAAGGTGTTGTGACCTGAATCTGAAAACTCACCCATCTGGAGGGATCTTTGTCTCCTGGACTTCCAAAGTTTATTTGAATCTTGTTTGACATTTTTTGTTTCTGTTAGAAATTCAACCTTTAGTTAGGATTTTCCAGTTGTTGATCTCCTTTGGAGGCCAGAAGTTCCTGATACTGAGGGCAGAGAGGCAGCTGGAAGACTTAATGGCTAATAGTTGCCCTGATTTTCATGTTTCTATTGTTGCCAATAGACCCAGCCAGGGGACAGGTCTGTAGAGGTTCGCTGGGACATTTCAGACAGGACTGGAAATCCTGTTGATCCTGGGTCACTTTAAATGCAGTGACCTTGACTAATGCCAGGGAAAAGGGTAGAAATATTTGCAGGTTTTGTGCATCTGTTGTATATAATAAATTTCATAAGATTAATGATTCATGTTTGTTGGTAGAAATTTCTTCCTCCTCTACCTTACCAAAAAGGAATAAAAGTTTAATTCATTGAACAATCACAGGCTGACATTTGATAGGCAATTTGAATTTACAAAATCATGGTAGGATGTCTCATTGGCCAAGAAATACATTGGCACCTCATTAATGTTACTTGTGTAAAATAGACAGTTTGCTGCATAATATGGCAGGTGCTCTATGTACACATTCTGCACCAGAATAGTGCCATCAGCTATCTGGAGTGGGCACCTAGATAGGCATCTAGGGTGTGCCCCAGAAGTATGTTTATCTTGACAATTCTGGTGAGAGCACAGAACTCGTTCAACATCACAGCCATGTCCTGGGAGCAAGGAATTGACCTCATCTGAAACCTCTTTGCACTGATGGCAGAGGTGTTGCCTGGAGGGTTTCGTTTGCCTCCTTGGGGGAGCAGGATCTCCATCCATCTGTTTATTGTCTGGACAAGAGTCTCCAATGCAACATCAGAGAAAATGGGTGCTCCGTCTGGACCTCCTCCAGAAATATTTCAATTTACCTGTTGTTTGCAGCCAGAGTGCAACTCTTCTTCATAAGATGCTAGCTGTCTTCAAGTATATTTAATAAAGCCCAATTTTCCACATGAAACAGGTGGGCAGTGCTTGCTGCAGCTCTGAATCATTACAATGAAGTGACAGCACTAATTTCACACTAACACCTTTGGACCATGTGCCCTACCATGAGCACTGTAGAAAACTATAATTATGCAGGCTAGTTAATTTTGTATCATATTCACGTCGGGAGAAAGAAAGTACTTGCATTTGTATTGTACTTTCATGACAACAGGATGTTCGAAAGTGCTTTACAGTCAATGTAACCAATGGTCTAACCAAAGTTCTAAATGTTTAACATACCTTTTCTGGTTTGAAAGGCATTCCTCCAGAAATGAACTCCAGTGCTTTATTTGTGGTTTTTATGGTTTTGTTAACCTGGATAGCCATTTCTCAAGATTTGTGAATCTGTACCCCTAGATTCTTTTGTGCTCCTACCCAATTTAACCTCATATTTTCCAAGGAGTCGGCTGTCTCCTAATTCCTACTCCTAAAATGCAACACCTACACTCATCAATATTAAAATTTATTTGCTATTTGAGGAACGTTCTGCAAGTTTTTGACTGTCTTCTTTTATTTGGTTGCAATCTTCCTCAGTATTAACCACACCACTCTAATTTGGTGACATCTGCAAATTTTGAAATTGTACTTTTGATTGCTGAATGAAAACATTTATGGAAATGAAGGTCCCAGCAACTATTCCTGTGATTCTCCACTTCCCACCTTCTGCCAGTCTGAGTAACTACCTTGAACCTCGACTCTTTGTTTTTTTCTTGTTGTAGACAGTTGCTATCCAATCTACTGCTCGTCCCCTGAATCCACATGCTTTAACCTTAGTCATGAATCCTCGAGGTGGGGCCATATGAAAGGTCTATTTAAAGTCCAAGTATAAGTGCTACCCCGGCTTATGTACTTAAGCAGAGTTGTCCAACATACGGACCGCCAAAGGTTTCCATCCAATATTTCAGAGATGAGAAATTTCCCATTGTCTTCTTCTTCCAGACTGGCTGTTTTTAAAAAGAAAATCACAAGTCAGTTTCACAGCTGACAGATGCTGCACGAGAGTGGTAACAGCAGTTTCCCAACTTCGGACAGATTCGGGGTTTTCTGACTATTGTTTAAAAGGCCGCTGGAAAACACTGAGTCTGTCCGAAGTTGAGAATCTGCTGTTCTCAATGTCAGCATCTGTCAGCTGTGAAACAGCGCAAATTTTTAAAAAACTGACCAACCAGAAAGCTGCTGTGCTGAGCACTCCTGCTCCCTACAACCAAGAGAGTGTCAGAGAAGTGGGGATGGGGCAGGTGGGTGGGGACAGAGAGGGAGACATAGTGTGGCACAGAAGGGAGGCAGAGAGAGAGAGAGTGGGGGACAGTGAGAGAGGGAAGAAAGAGAGAGAGGCAGACAGAGAGAGAGAGAGACCGAGACAGAGAGTTGGACAGCGAGAAAGAGAGGAGGACAGAAGAAAGAGGGGGACAGAGAATGAAAGTGAGTGACACAGAAAGTGAAGACGACCTCGTGGGGGTGAAACAACACATAGAGGGGGGAGCACAGGGAGAGAGATAGAGAGTCAGAGAGAGCAAGGGACAGAAAGAAAGGGAGGGACAGAGAGTGGTAAAGATCACTCCTGACAGATGGACTCTATCTGGAATACTCCGCATCACTACAACAAGTGTGCAGGAAATATTGACTATTTATGCAGGTAAGAAAATACCAGGTATATCACGAGATCAGTGTCAAACGTAGTGATGGTAAAATAAGTCAATAAATTAATCTTCTCATTTAAAGCTTCTTCACAAAAATGCACGTGTTGTTGTTTTGATAAATATAAAGATACATTTTTAATGCCTTTATCTTGCTGGAATTGTAATGTGGCCCCTTATGCGAACAGCTCCATGCTTAATTCTCTGGAGTGAGGCTTGAACAGATGATGTACTGACTCAGAGAGGTAAGTGCTACCAGTTGAGACTCGGCTCAGGTTATCAGGTCATATTAAGCTACTGGCTGAGAAATTGGGACGTGTCTCACTTGCTTATCATGGGTAAAAGGGAAGAAGAAATGACCAATTTTGCCAGGCTGTATCACATGTCTGAAGGACCCCTATAATATGTCAACCTCACATTGAATTGTTTATATTCAGGCATCCTTGACAGCAGCCTAATATAGTGTTATGGCCATTTCATACAGTAATTAATGAATCGAACTCCTGTTACAGGACCCCTCTCCTCCATTGGTCAGCACTGAGCAGATCATGAGCTGACACAGTGGGACTTTCCTGCTCTACATGGCTTAGGTACAGTAGATTTACTGAGCTATTTTTGAGATGTGTTTGAGTTGGAAATTCTCATTTTATGCTTACAGCAGTGAGGAAGAAATATAGAGGAAAAAACTCTCGGAATGGGAAAAGAATGAAGGAAATAATATCCACAGTCTTTTTCCCCCGACCTAATAACCATCATCATAACCAGAAAATTGTATTTCTGAATCTTACCAGTTGTACAAATTTAAAGATCGGTGTATTTTCCTCTCAGTTCCTCCACATCGCACTCAACTATTTCTTGGCTCAGATCACAGGTTGACAACATTCTACTTGACCAGCTGTTGCGACCAGGTGACAAAGGGGTCTAGGGTTCTCCTTCTGCCTTCACCTGGTCTTACTGTAAAAGGGTTTAATTTTAAACACACTGTGTTCTTAGCTCCCCCTTGGTGAATCCCTGTTCACCGCTTTCCAATTATAAGGCAAAGAAACGAGCACACACAAGCTTTCTTATGTTTAAAGAAGAATGATTGAAATTTATTAAACTTAAACTTTAACTCAAATTCGGTTAATGCCTATGGATATACGAAGCATCCACATAGCATGCATATGCGATATACACATGCAGGTAGGGACAGAAAGAGCAGAAGAAAAATAACGTGGAAAAGTTTGAGGCAAACATTGAAGAGGGTGTTTTTGTTATTGTGCTTCAAGCTTGCTGTGAGTCCTTCGTTGTACTTAGATCTGGCTTTTCGTTGGGGCCCAGCGTTCTTCTTCAACTTTGTTCACTGAAGGAGACTTCTCTCTCTTAGGGTTCATGTGTCTTCAGTGGGTTTGGAGTTCTGTGAGAAAGAGATGGGAGCAGACAGGAGAGGCTGTGGCGAGCCAGCCAGGTGAGGTCTTTTCAATCAGGAGCAAACAGCTTTCTGTCCAAACAATTTGAACAAATTCTAAAACTCAGGTTGCCCAGTGGGTTAGTCATGTGATGAGCTGGTTTGATCACGTCTGTTTGTGTATTCGGCCATCTTAGCAGTCAAAGTGGAATACGAGCTCCCCCAGCTTCAACGTCTGGTGATCAAAAGTCCATTGTGGGTTGAATATGTCAGGGAATGGTTGTTTTGTCCTTCTAAACAATGTCTGTTAATATGCAAATGTCTTTTCCAGCCACGGCTGATCTGTTTAACAAGTCCTTTCGTCACTCCAGTAACAGTTTAAAATCAATGTTCATGACAAAATTAATGTACCTCATTCTCGGCAGGCGGAGGCCTATCATGACACCAGCATTAATGCTAAGTTAATACTAAGATCTAAATGCCAATGAGAAGCTCTGCAGAAGCACTCTCCCTCCACATTTTCCTCTGAGGATAAAATGAGCATCCATACTTTCCCCTTCCTATTATTTTGTAGATTGGAAAAATATCTGAGCCTCTTATGGGACAATTTCAATTCCATTCTATAAAAATGGTGGCAGTTCATATCTGACTAAAAGAACTAAACTAATAACAGTCAAATAATATTTAGCAATGCATTATAAAAATAATTACATTTTTTTTCAAAAAGAGGTAATTCATGATGTGGTGGGAGGGAAAGTTTGCACCAATATTAGCATTGCATAAATTTCTGTTCAGCGCGTGATAATGTTACATATTTTGTGGAGATGATGTCACAGCTGAGAAGGAATGGTACTGTAATATTACTTCACAGTAATGTTATTGGACGCTTACTGTAATCCATGCATTAATTTCAGCCCCATTACATGCCAGTGTGTCTCTGAGTCGGAATGTTGTGGGTCCAAGCTGCACTGTAAACTTTGAGTAAATAATTTAGCTGACGATATATAAATTGCATTCAACAACTCCACATTATGTATCCTCTATGTATCCAAAAATCATTCAAATCTTTGAAACTTGACATTGTCATTTTAAATTGGTCTGTAACTTACTTACATTTCAAAAGAGAATTATTGAAAATAAAGCAAATGTGATACCTGAGCAGTTAACTGCAACATCTTCTGAATGTTGACAGTTGTGTGAAAGCCAGCCACTGTTTGGACAGTCCCACAAATTGTCTTCATCACCTTGACAGTTAATATCATCCAAGACAATTTCACCAGTGCCATGACCAAAGTGAGCCACTGGAAGTGTAGCAACAGCTTCATCACATCCCATTTGCCGACACACCACTTCTGTATTGCTCATAGTCCATGAATCATCACACACTGTTCCCCATCTTCCATTGTATAAAATTTCAACTCTTCCTTCACACTTGTTATTTCCATTTGCAAGTCTTAATGAAAACCCTGTGAGAATGAAAGGATTATAAAGGTGTATTAAAACCATACAAGCTCACTTGCTCTTTCTGCAAAACAGTTGCTCAGACAGTACAAAGTAGAAATACATGAGCAAAATCTGATGAAATCTTTCATACAGTGGCCTTATACAATGAACACTGAGATATAAAAGGGTAATTTCCCCGGGCACAAAAGGTCAGGAAGAAGGGCAGAGTGGCAGTTTTTTGATTTTTTGCCTCTTTAACACAGCTCCAGGAAGTCCAGAGCTTTCTTGGAGGTGTTTGACTTGCACCTGCAGTAGGTGTATCCTGGATGAGGTGGGACTGGACGTTTTCAGTCTCCCACCTCATTCTCCAATTCGTCCATTTGCCTAATGTCCAACACAGGAGTGCTCAGAAAGGAAGGCGTTGTGGTCTTACTGTGAAACCTCACCCATCTGGAGGGGCCTTTGTCTCCTGGACTTTCAAAGTTTATTTGAATCTTGTTTGACATTTTTTGTTTCCGTTCAAAATTTAACCTTTAGTTAGGATTTTCCAGTTGTTGATCTCCTTTGGAGGCCAGAAGGTCCTGATACTGAGGGCAGAGAGGCAGCTGGAGGACTTAATGGCTAATAGTTGCCCTGATTTGCATGCCTCTATTGCTGCCAATAGACCGAGCCAGGGGACAGGTCTGTAGAGGTTCGCTGGGACATTTCAGACAGGACTGGAAAGCCTGTTGATCCTGGGTCACTTTAAATGCAGTGACCTCGACCAGTACCAGGGAAAAAGGTGGAAATATCTGTGGGTTTTGTCCATCTGGTGTATATAATAAATTTCATCAGATTAATAATTCATGTGTGTTGGTAGAAATTTCTCCTCTTCGACCTTAACAAAAAGGAATAAAAGTTTAATTCATTCAGAGGATGACATTTGATAGGAAGTTTGAATTTCCAATATCATGGTAGGAAGACACATCAGCCAAGAAATAGGGTGGTGCAGTAGTTAGCACCGCAGCCTCACAACTCCAACGACCCGGGGTCATTTCAAGGTACTGCCTGTGCGGAGTTTGTAAGTTCTCCCTGTGACCGTGTGGGTTTCCACCGGGTGCTCTGGTTTCCTCCCACAGCCAAAGACTTGCAGGTTGACAGGTAAATTGCCCCTAAAATAGGTAGTTGGTAGGAGAATTGTGGGGATGTGATAGAGAAAATGGGTTTAATGGAGGATTAGTAAAAATGGGTGGTTGTTGGTTGGCACAAACTTGGTGGGCTGAAGGGCCTGTTTCAGTGCTATATTTCTCTATGAAGTATGACTGTGACTGGGCTGAGGTTATCAGGTCATATGAAGCTACTGGCTGAGAAATTGGGACGTGTCTCTCTTGCTTATCATGGGTGAAAGGGGAGAAGAAATGACCAATTTTGGCAGGCTGTATCACATGTCTGAAGGACCCCGAAAATATATCAACCTCACATTGACTTGTTGATATTCAGGCATCCTTGGCAGCAGCCTAATATAGTGTTATGGTCATTTCATACAGTAATTAATGAATCTAACTGCTGTTACAGGACCCCTCTCCTACATTGGTCAGCACTGAGCAGATCATGAGCTGACACAATGGGACTTTCCTGCTCTAGGCAGCTTAATTACAGTAGATTTACTGAGCTATTGTTGGGATGTGTTTGGGTTGGGAATTGTTTTCTTCTGCTTACAGCAGTGAGGAAAAAAATACAGAGAACAAAAAGCTTTCGGAATGAGAAAACAATAAAGGATTTAATATCTACAGTCTTTCTTCCCCTGACCTAATAACCATCATCATAACCAGTAAATTGTATTTCTGAATCTTACCAGTTATACAATTTTAAAGAGCAGAGTATTTTCCTCTCAGTTCCTCCACATTACACTCATCTATTTCTTGGCTCAAATCACAGGTTGACAACCTTCTACTTGACCAGCTGTTGCAACCAGGTGAGAAAGAGGTCTAGGGTTCCCTTTCAGACTTAAACTCAAATTCGGTTAAAGCCTATGGATACACGAGGCACCCATGCTGGCATGCAGACGCAATACATGCATGCAGATAGGGACAGAAAGAGCAGACGAAAAATCAAGTGGAAAGGTTTGAAGCAATCTTTGAAGAGGGTGTTTTTGTTACTGTGCTTCAAGCACTATGTAGAATCCTTGGTTGTAGGATGGTCTTGCTTTCCATTGGGGCCCAGTATTCTTCTTAAACTTTGTTCACTGAAGGAGACTTTTCTCTCTTGGGGTTCATGTGTCTTCAGTGGTTTTGGAGTTCTGTGAGAAAGAGATGGGAGCAGACAGGAGAGGCTGTGGCGAGCCAGCCAGGAGAGGTCTTTTCAATCGAAGGAGCAAACAGCTTTTTGCCCAAACTGTTTGTACAAATTCACAAAACTCAGGTTGCCCAGTGGGTTAGTCATGTGACGAGCTGGTTTGACCATGTCTGCTTGTGTATTTGGCCATCTTAGCAGTCAACGTGGAATACGAGCTCCCCCAGCTTCAACGTCTGGTGATCAAAAGTCCATTGTGGGTTGAATATGTCAGGGAATGGTTGTTTTGTCCTTCTAAACAATGTCTGTTAATATGCAAATGTCTTTTCCAGCCACGGCTGATCTGTTTAACAAGTCCTTTCGTCACTCCAATAACAGTTTAAAATCAATGTTCATGACAAAATTAATGTACCTCATTCTCGGCAGGTGGAGGCCTATCATGACACCAGCATTAATGCTAAGTTAATACTAAGATCTAAATGCCAATGAGAAGCTCTGCAGAAGCACTCTCCCTCCAGATTTTCCTCTGAGGATAAAATGAGCATCCATATTTTCTCCTTCCTATTATTTTGTCGATTGGAAAAATATCTGAGCCTCTTATGGGACAATTTCAATTCCATTCTATAAAAATGGTGGCAGTTCATATCTGACTAAAAGAACTAAACTAATAACAGTCAAATAATATTTAGCAATGCATTATCAAAATAATTACTTTTTTTTTCAAAAAGAGGTAATTCATGATGTGGTGGGAGGGAAAGTTTGCACCAATATTAGCATTGCATAAATTTCTGTTCAGCGCGTGATAATGTTACATATTTTGTGGAGATTATGTCACAGCTGAGAAGGAATGTACTGTAATATTACTTCACAGTAATGTTATTGGACGCTTACTGTAATCCATGCATTAATTTCAGCCCCATTACATGCCAGTGTGTCTCTGAGTCGGAATGTTGTGGGTCCAAGCTGCACTGTAAACTTTGAGTAAATAATTTAGCTGACGATATATAAATTGCATTCAACAACTCCACATTATGTATCCTCTATGTATCCAAAAATCATTCAAATCTTTGAAACTTGACATTGTCATTTTAAATTCGTCTGTAACTTACTTACATTTCAAAAGAGAATTATTGAAAATAAAGCAAATGTGATACCTGAGCAGTTAACTGCAACATCTTCAGAATGTTGACAGTTGTGTGAAAGCCAGCCACTGTTTGGACAGTCCCACAAATTGTCTTCATCACCTTGACAGTTAATATCATCCAAGACAATTTCACCAGTGCCATGACCAAAGTGAGCCACTGGAAGTGTAGCAACAGCTTCACCACATCCCATTTGCCGACACACCACTTCTGTATTGCTCATAGTCCATGAATCATCACACACTGTTCCCCATCTTCCATTGTATAAAATTTCAACTCTTCCTTCACACTTGTTATTTCCATTTGCAAGTCTTAATGAAAACCCTGTGAGAATGAAAGGATTATAAAGGTGTATTAAAACCATACAAGCTCACTTGCTCTTTCTGCAAAACAGTTGCTCAGACAGTACAAAGTAGAAATACGTGAGCAAAATCTGATGAAATCTTTCATGCAGTTGTCTTTATACAATGAACACTGAGATATAAAAGGGTAATTTCCCCGGGCAAAAAAGGTCAGGAAGAAGGGCAGAGTGGCAGTTTTTTGATTTTTTGCCTCTTTAACACAGCTCCAGGAAGTCCAGAGCTTTCTTGGAGGTGTTTGACTTGCACCTGCAGTAGGTGTATCCTGGATGAGGTGGGACTGGACGTTTTCAGTCTCCCACCTCATTCTCCAATTCGTCCATTTGCCTAATGTCCAACACAGGAGTGCTCAGAAAGGAAGGCGTTGTGGTCTTACTGTGAAACCTCACCCATCTGGAGGGGCCTTTGTCTCCTGGACTTTCAAAGTTTATTTGAATCTTGTTTGACATTTTTTGTTTCCGTTCAAAATTTAACCTTTAGTTAGGATTTTCCAGTTGTTGATCTCCTTTGGAGGCCAGAAGGTCCTGATACTGAGGGCAGAGAGGCAGCTGGAGGACTTAATGGCTAATAGTTGCCCTGATTTGCATGCCTCTATTGCTGCCAATAGACCGAGCCAGGGGACAGGTCTGTAGAGGTTCGCTGGGACATTTCAGACAGGACTGGAAAGCCTGTTGATCCTGGGTCACTTTAAATGCAGTGACCTCGACCAGTACCAGGGAAAAAGGTGGAAATATCTGTGGGTTTTGTCCATCTGGTGTATATAATAAATTTCATCAGATTAATAATTCATGTGTGTTGGTAGAAATTTCTCCTCTTCGACCTTAACAAAAAGGAATAAAAGTTTAATTCATTCAGAGGATGACATTTGATAGGAAGTTTGAATTTCCAATATCATGGTAGGAAGACACATCAGCCAAGAAATAGGGTGGTGCAGTAGTTAGCACCGCAGCCTCACAACTCCAACGACCCGGGGTCATTTCAAGGTACTGCCTGTGCGGAGTTTGTAAGTTCTCCCTGTGACCGTGTGGGTTTCCACCGGGGGCTCTGGTTTTCTCCCATAGCCAAAGACTTGCAGGTTGACAGGTAAATTGCCCCTAAAATAGGTAGTTGGTAGGAGAATTGTGGGGATGTGGTAGAGAAAATGGGTTTAATGGAGGATTAGTAAAAATGGGTGGTTGTTGGTTGGCACAAACCTGGTGGGCTGAAGGGCCTGTTTCAGTGCTATATTTCTCTATGAAGTATGACTGTGACTGGGCTGAGGTTATCAGGTCATATGAAGCTACTGGCTGAGAAATTGGGACGTGTCTCTCTTGCTTATCATGGGTGAAAGGGGAGAAGAAATGACCAATTTTGGCAGGCTGTATCACATGTCTGATGGACCCCGAAAAGATATCAACCTCACATTGACTTGTTGATATTCAGGCATCCTTGGCAGCAGCCTAATATAGTGTTATGGTCATTTCATACAGTAATTAATGAATCTAACTGCTGTTACAGGACCCCTCTCCTACATTGGTCAGCACTGAGCAGATCATGAGCTGACACAATGGGACTTTCCTGCTCTATGCAGCTTAATTACAGTAGATTTACTGAGCTATTGTTGGGATGTGTTTGGGTTGGGAATTGTTTTCTTCTGCTTACAGCAGTGAGGAAAAAAATACAGAGAACAAAAAGCTTTCGGAATGAGAAAACAATAAAGGATTTAATATCTACAGTCTTTCTTCCCCTGACCTAATAACCATCATCATAACCAGTAAATTGTATTTCTGAATCTTACCAGTTATACAATTTTAAAGAGCAGAGTATTTTCCTCTCAGTTCCTCCACATTGCACTCAACTATTTCTTGGCTCAAATCACAGGTTGACAACCTTCTACTTGACCAGCTGTTGCAACCAGGTGAGAAAGAGGTCTAGGGTTCCCTTTCAGACTTAAACCTAAACTCAAATTCGGTTAAAGCCTATGGATACAAGAGGCACCCATGCTGGCATGCAGACGCAATACATGCATGCAGATAGGGACAGAAAGAGGAGAAGAAAAATAAAGTGGAAAAGTTTGAAGCAATCTTTGAAGAGGGTGTTTTTTGTTACTGTGCTTCAAGCTCACTGTAGAATCCTTGGTTGTAGGTAGATCTTGCTTTTCGTTGGGGCCCAGTATTCTTCTTAAACTTTGTTCACTGAAGGAAACTTTTCTCTCTCTGGGGTCCATGTGTCTTCAGTGGGTTCTGGAGTTACATGCGAAAGAGATGGGAGCAGACAGGAGAGGCTGTGGCGAGCCAGCCAAGAGAGGTCTTTTCAATCCAGGAGCAAACAGCTTTCTGCCCAAACTGTTTGTACAATTTCAAAAAACTCAGGTTGTGCAGTAGGTTTGTCATGTGACGAGCTGGTTTGACCATGTCGGTTTGTGTATTTGGCCATCTTAGCAGTCAAAGTGGAATACGAGCTCCCCCAGCTTCAACGTCTGGTAATCGAAAGTCCATTGTGGGTTGAATGTATCAGGGAATGGCTGCTTTGTCCTTCTAAACAATGTCTGTTAATATGCAAATGTCTTTTCCAGCCACGGCTGATCTGTTTAATAAGTCCTTTCTTCACTCCAGTAGCAGTTTAAAATCAATGTTCATGATAAAATTAATGTACCTCATTCTCGGCAGGTGGGGGCCTAGCATGACACCAGCATTAATGCAAAGTTAATACTAAGATCTAAACGCCAATGAGAAGCTCTGCAGAAGCACTCTTCCTCCACATATTCCTCTGAGGATAAAACGAGCATCCATACTTTCCCCTTCCTAATACTTTGTAGATTGGAAAAATATCTGAGCCTCTTATGGGACAATTTCAATTCCATTCTATAAAAATGATGGCAGTTCATATATGACTAAAATAATAACAGTCAAGCATTAGTTAGCAATGGATTATCAAAATAATAAATTTTTTTTTCAAAAAGAGGTAATTCATGATGTGGTGGGAGGGAAAGTTTGCACCAATATTAGCATTGCATGAGTTTCTGTTCAGCGTGTGATAATGTCACATATTTTATGTGGATTAAGTCACAGTTGAAAAGGAATGGTACTGTAAAATTACTTCGCAGTAATGTTATTGGAAGCTTCCTGTAATCCATGCATTAATTTCAGCCCCATTACATGCCAGTGTGTCTCTGAGTCAGAATGTTGTGGGTCCAAGCTGTCGTGTAAACTTTGAGTAAATAATTTAGCTGACACTATATAGATTACATTCTACAACTCCACATTATGTATCCTCTATGTATCCAAAAATCATTCAAATCTTAGAAACTTGGCATTGTCATTTTAAATTGGTCTATAACTTAATCACATTTCAAAAGAAAATTATTGAAAACAAAGTAAATGTGATACCTGAGCAGTTAACTGCAACATCTTCTGAATGTTGACAGTTGTGTGAAAGCCAGCCACTGTTTGGACAGTCCCACAAATTGTCTTCATCACCTTGACAGTTAATATCATCCAAGACAATTTCACCAGTGCCATGACCAAAGTGAGCCACTGGAAGTGTAGCAACAGCTTCACCACATCCCATTTGCCGACAAACCACATGTGCATTGCTCATAGTCCATGAATCATCACACACTGTTCCCCATCTTCCATTGTATAAAATTTCAACTCTTCCTTCACACTTGTTATTTCCATTTGCAAGTCTTAATGTAAACCCTGTGAGAATGAAAGGATTATAAAGGTGTATTAAAACCATACAAGCTCACTTGCTCTTTCTGCAAAACAGTTGCTCGGACAGCACAAAGTAGAAATATGTGAGCAAAATCTGATGAAATCTTGAAAACAGTTGTCTTTATACAATGCACACTGAGATATAAAAGGGTAATTTCCCCGGGCAAAAAAGGTCAGGAAGAAGGGCAGAGTGGCAGTTTTTTGATTTGTTGCCTCTTTAACACAGCTCCAGGATGTCCAGAGCTTTCTTGGAGGTGTTTGACCTGCACCTGCAGTAGGTGTATCCTGGATGAGGTGGGACTGGACATTTTCAGTCTCCCACCTCATTCTCCAATTCGTCCATTTGCTGAATGTCCAACACAGGAGTGCTCAGAAAGGAAGGTGTTGTGGTCTGACTGTGAAAACTCACCCATCTGGAGGGACCTTTGTCTCCTGGACTTTCAAAGTTTATTTGAATCTTGTTTGACATTTTTTGTTTCCGTTAGAAATTTAACCTTTAGTTAGGATTTTCCAGTTGTTGATCTCCTTTGGAGGCCAGAAGGTCCTGATACTGAGAGCAGAGAGGCAGCTGGAGGACTTAATGACTAACAGTTGCCCTGATTTTCATGCCTCTATTGTTGCCAATAGACCGAGCCAGGGGACAGGTCTGTAGAGGTTCGCTGGGACATTTCAGACAGGACTGGAAAGCCTGTTGATCCTGGGTCACTTTAAATGCAGTGACCTCGACCAGTACTAGGGAAAAAGGTGGAAATATCTGTGGGTTTTGTCCATCTGGTGTATATAATAAATTTCATAAGATTAATGATTCATGTGTGTTGGTCGAAATTTCTCCTCTTCTACTTTAGCAAAAAGGAATAAAAGTTTAATTCATTCAGAGGATGACATTTGATAGGCAATTTGAATTTCCAATATCATGGTAGGAAGACACATCAGCCAAGAAATAGGGTGGTGCAGTAGTTAGCACCGCAGCCTCACAACTCCAACGACCCGGGGTCATTTCAAGGTACTGCCTGTGCGGAGTTTGTAAGTTCTCCCTGTGACCGTGTGGGTTTCCACCGGGTGCTCTGGTTTCCTCCCACAGCCAAAGACTTGCAGGTTGACAGGTAAATTGCCCCTAAAATAGGTAGTTGGTAGGAGAATTGTGGGGATGTGGTAGAGAAAATGGGATTAATGGAGGATTAGTAAAAATGGGTGGTTGTTGGTTGGCACAGACCTGGTGGGCTGAAGGGCCTGTTTCAGTGCTATATTTCTCTATGAAGTATGACTGTGACTGGGCTGAGGTTATCAGGTCATATGAAGCTACTGGCTGAGAAATTGGGACGTGTCTCACTTGCTTATCATGGGTAAAAGGGAAGAAGAATTGACCAATTTTGGCAGGCTGTATCACATGTCTGAAGGACCCCGCAAATATATCAACCTCACATTGACTTGTTGATATTCAGGCATCCTTGGCAGCATCCTTGGGTGTTTTTGTTACTGTGCTTCAAGCACGATGTAGAATCCTTGGTTGTAGGTTGATCTTGCTTACCATTGGGGCCCAGTATTCTTCTTAAACTTTGTTCACTGAAGGAGACTTTTCTCTCTTGGGGTTCACGTGTCTTCAGTGGGTTTTGGAGTTCTGTGAGAAAGAGATGGGAGCAGACAGGAGAGGCTATGGTGAGCCAGCCAGGAGAGGTCTTTTCAATCGAGGAGCAAACAGCTTTTTGCCCAAACTGTTTGTACAAATTCAAAAAACTCAGGTTGCCCAGTGGGTTAGTCATGTGACGAGCTGGTTTGACCATGTCTGTTTGTGTATTTGGCCATCTTAGCAGTCAACGTGGAATACGAGCTCCCCCAGCTTCAACGTCTGGTGATCAAAAGTCCATTGTGGGTTGAATGTGTAAGGGAATGGCTGCTTTGTCCTTCTAAACAATGTCTGTTAATATGCAAATGTCTTTTCCAGCCACAGCTGACCTGTTTAACAAGTCCTTTCGTCACTCCAGGAACAGTTTAAAATCAATGTTCATGACAAAATTAATGTACCTCATTTTCGGCAGGTGGGGGCCTATCATGGCACCAGCATTAATGCTAAGTTAATACTGAGATCTAAATGCCAATGAGAAGCTCTGCAGAAGCACTCTCCCTCCACATTTTCCTCTGAGGATAAAACGAGCATCCATACTTTCCCCCTCCTATTACTTTGTAGATTGGAAAAATATCTGAGCCTCTTATGGGACAATTTCAATTCCATTCTATAAAAATAGTGGCAGTTCATATCTGACTAAAAGAGCTAAAATAATAACAGTCAAGTAATATTTAGCAATGCATTATAAAAATAATTACTTTTTTTTTCAAAAAGAGGTAATTCATGATGTGTTGGGAGGTGTTGGCCAGGGGCTGCAAGAAACACTGAATCAGTTACAAACTGCTAGGATTGTTTGACCTGTAGTTACCTGGAGCTCGGACACTGGTCTGTGTTGGTAAAAACCAGTTTGAACTAATTAGTTTATGGGACAAGACAAAGAACAGGACTCAGGAAAAGGGCTTTATTTGGACACGGTGTGATACCGTGTCTTTGGGCCTGGGCCAATTAAGAGAAGCTGTGAACGAGGTGATCAAGCTTAAGCCAACCGGAAAGACACAGCTCAGATTTGGAGAGATAAGCAACAGGATAAGAATAGAGCTTTTTGGGCACACAGACAGCGAAAACGCTGGAGATCAACCATCGTGGAAGCAGAAGACCCACGCGATGCGTCGATGACATAGAAGAGAGAGAGAGAGAGAGAGGGAGAGGGAGAGAGAGAGAGAACGGAACGCCTGGCCAGCGTTAACTCTCCCTTTTTCGGGTAATATCTTTTGTATTCTGTGACTAGGACAGGGAAAGGTCAGAGGAACCTAGTGGGTGTGCTTATGAATTCTAACTAGTTTTGGTATTAACTATAACTCGGGAGTTGTATGTTTTTGTCTAACTAAGTGTATAAGCCTTATTCTTACATTGTACAACAATGTGAATAAAGTAAATTGATAGTTAAAGAAAGGACTGAGATCCCCCTCTTTGTACTAAGCCAGTAACTGTAGCTGTGGACAAGGGGGTGTTGACTCCGCGCCACGGTTAACATAATTGGCGTCTCTGGGTGGGCTCGAGGATAAATCTCTCCGTTGAATCAGCGGGAGACTCGAGCTGAACTGAATTGGCAAAGTACAGAGAGAACAGGAACTTGGGGGTTAATTTGTAGCTACTAACATAAGATGACGAAACAAAGGGAATCTCCAAACCCTGGAGACTCAGATTGTTTTGATTGGAAAGGATTCCTCCAAAAATACGTAATAGCGAAGTGGCCGCAATACGGAGCGTATGCTGGTCACACTAGTGATAAGGGAAAACCTGTAGGAGAAGCCCTTTGGAAGACTGCACAGGCAAAAATGTCAGCTAGGAAATTTAAAAAAATACAGAAGTCAGTAGCTATCGGCTGCTTACTTGAGGAATGGATAGAATGCCAACAGCAGGCTAAAAATGAGCAGAACAGACTAGAGGAAGAGAATAAAAAACTCCGTGAGGAGACAGCCCGCCTTAGTGAAAAAGTAACTAATTTGCAGGGACAGAGAAGTGAAGATTTGATGCATATGAACCAATATCAGTTACAGTGTGAAAAACTAGTTACGGAAAAAAGTAGGCGAGAGGGAGAAGCCCGAGCAGCTAAAGCTGAGGTGGAAGGATGGAAGCAGCAATGTAGTGATTTAAAAACTGCCATGAATGTGATTCAGAGAGCAGCTCAGGAAAAGAGAAGTAATTCAGGTGATCACACAAAGTGTCAAAAATACATAGCGAGACTGCAAGAGCAGCTAGCCATGCAGAGAGGTATAATCTGTGCTTTTGCACCCGAAGGAAGTGAGGAGAATGGTGAAGTGGGCATAGATTGGAATGAGTTAGCAGATGAAGCGGCTAGATACGGTTATGATGCCTGAGACCCTCTACCCGAGGATCCTCCGCCAGCATATGAGCCAGAGCCAAAGGAGCCATCGGTCCCCATGGCCCCCCTTGTGACTACTAGGGCAGTGATAGGAGCAGATGGCCAGGTGGCAGCTGGCCCGTGTATGACATATTCCACTCCAATGGGAATTGGATATTGCGAAAGATATTGGGACGTGCGCACCCGGGGATGATCCTAGGGAGCTGTTCCAAGTGGTCAGTCAACAGAGGAATACACGGCTTAGATGATGCTGAAGAAAGAAAATTAATTATAATGTGCCTACACCCACACATACACTCCGCCCTACTGGAGGAGCAAAAACTCGGTAGAGGCACAAATGAGGATTTAAAAGAACAAGTATTAAATGTCATGGGTGCTAACAGAGGGGACCCAGTGGAGGCGCTAACAAAATGTTATCAAAGAAAAGGTGAACACCCTGTCGCATTTGTGGCTCGCATCTGGGCGGTGTTTCAAGGGGTATATGGCGCAAACCTAGATAGAGACAATCCAACGCCAGAGATTAGAAATCGATGGCTGAGAACGCTGGTGTCGCATGGCACTGACGAGTCAAGAAGGGCACTAGATCAATTTGATCCCTCTGATGATACGCACACTGAGGCTTGGGCACTCAGGAGGATGGTTATAGCATGGGAGAAGGAAACAACAAAATTCTCCAAGGCCCCTGGGGGAAAGGCAATGCCTGTAAAAGATCAGACAATAACCTGGAGAAATGAAGGGAGGGGAACTACACAAGGGGCACCCCACCCAGCCTTTCAGATAAGGGGAAGGGTTAGAGGCATTGGGAGAGGATCCGTCCTAGGAAAAGGGAGAATTCCGGGCGGGCCGACCCACAGCTACAATTGTGGCCAGGAGGGACATTTCAAAAGTGAATGCCCAAACCTGAGACGAGAAAATGTAGGTCGGGGAGGAGGCCAGAACAAACGCCAGAGCCTACCCGTAGAAGGATCGAATAGGTCAAATCCTCAATGTGATATACTAGAGATAGCACTGTCTTCAGGGTTGTACCCTGAACCACAATGATGGTTGCAGGCCTCTCCGTTATGGGTGTGTGACACACAGTGGGATAACACAGGGAGACCCCTAGTGAATGGTAGGGTTGGAGGCCGCCCTGTTACGTTCCTTTGGGACACTGGAGGATCCCGAACCACCGTAAACACCACCACTGTTAGTAAAGTGGATTGGGAAATTCAAAGTAAACTTGTTTTACGTGGATTTACAGGACATTCACAAGTGGGATATGTGAGCGTACCGTTGGAAGTCAGTGTGTGGATCATAGCAATAGAGCACTCAGTGGTTCTCATTGAGTTACCCAGAGAACAAGAACATATATTAGGGTGTGATTACATGGCTAAAGCAGGACTCTGTTTTGAGCCTGTTAATTGCGCGATTTGGCAAATGCCCTTGGGCATGGGTAGTATAGATCACACATCTGTCCCGGTGGGGGAATACCAGGATAGGATATGCACGTTCGGGGAACTGTGGACAAGACCAGAAGAAATGAGTAGCGATAGTGAAGTACAACAAGTTATCACACGGAATTCAGTAGTATTTGCTCGACATAAACATGATTGTGAGAAAATGGCCGGAAGTGTGTGTATACAGGGCCCAGACCCCAAACCACAGAAGCAGTATGGTTTTCCGAAACAGGTAGATGAGGAGGTAGGAAAGGTGATACAGAGTTTACTGCTACAAGGGATATTAAGACCGGTAGCCTCCACTAACAACTCACCTATTTGGCCGGTGAGGAAACCGGACGGTAGCTGGCGACTAACGATAGACTATCGAGAATTAAATAAGGTAACCCCGTTAACGGCCCCTACCGTAGCAACTAGCCCAGAGACGGTAGTTAAACAAAATGAGGATGCACAGTGGTTCACGGTTTTAGACATAAGTAACGGTTTTTGGTCTATTCCACTAGAGAAGGAATGCCAATATAAATTTGCATTTACTTTTCAAGGACAACAATATACATGGACCACCCTACCACAGGGATTTCATAATTCCCCGTCTATATTTCACCAACATTTAAGGGAAGGCTTAAAAAGGTTCTCAAAACCTGAATGTCTGGTGCAGTATGTAGACGATTTACTGCTACAAACTGAAACGGAACAGGAACATTATCAGTTACTAAGTGAATTACTACAATTGTTACACGAATTGGGACTAAAAATAAACCCTAAAAAAGCGCAAGTTATGAAACAGAAGGTTACTTACTTGGGAATGATCTTGACATCGGGAAAGAGAGAAATTGACCAACGAAGGGTAGTAGCGGTTGGCAGACTCCCTGTCCCGCGGGATGTAAAAGGGTTGAGATCCTTCCTGGGTTTGGTGGGATATTGCAGGGACCACATTGATGGATTCGCTACAAAAGCGGCCCCATTAATGGAACTATTGAAAAAGAATGTGGCGTGGGAGTGGAAAACTGATCACACACAGGCCATTTCAGATTTAAAGCAGGCACTAGCTGCTGCGCCTACTCTGAAAACCCCAAATCCAACTGAGCCGTTTTCATTGGAAGTAGCTACCACAGACACCACCCTCTCAGCAGTTCTGTTACAGGAGACACATGGGAAATTGAGACCAGTAGCGTATGCCTCATTTATGCTTTCACCGGTAGAGCAGGGGTATACGACATGCGAGAAACATTTGTTAGCAGTTTTCTGGGCAGTACAGTATTTTACTTACATAGTGGGACTGAATCCACTTACAATATTGACAGAACATACTCCTGTACAGTTACTATTAGACGGTAGGATCAAAGATGGGTCAGTAAGTCAGAACCGAATTGCTAGGTGGACACTATTGTTGCAGGGAAGAAACATAAGCGTGAAAGGAGTAAAAACTACCACTCTGTTGGCAGACAACTTAGTGTATCAAGGAGAGAAACACGAGTGTCAAGTCATGATAGCAAATGATCCCAAGGGACCATTTGTATCAAAACAAAAAGTAGGGGGTAGGAGTGGATTGGAGAAAGCAATGAAGACAGAAAGTAAAGGTGCAAAGAGAAAAGAAGAACCCCACTTGAAAGTTTTTGTGGATGGTTCCTCATCAGTTCAGGATGGCGAGAGGAGGACTGGGTGCGGGATATGTGTAGAGGACGAACACGGTCAGAAAAAGTTTAGCGAAGCCTTAAAATTGCCGAAAACCATGAGCGCGCAGGTGGCAGAATTAGCAGCCGTCGCATATATGGTTGGCCACCCAGAATACTTCCCGCCTGGATCAGTTATATATTCTGATAGCATGGATGTCTGTAATAGCCTCACGGAACATTTGCCCTTATGGGAGGCGAGGGGTTATGTCTCAGCAGATGGGAAGCCCCTTCCATCGGCCCCATTATTAAGATACATCTTTGAAGGAGCACAGGGGAAAGGATATGGGATCACAAAGGTAAAAGCTCATTCAAAACTTACTCCGGAAGGGAACAGGAAAGCAGATGAGCTAGCCAAACAGGTGCTGTTAGTGGGCAGCAGGAATGGCAGCCACCGATTGAGGACATTGGGGAACAGAAGGGAAAACAGGTTAAGGTAATGGATTTAACAGAGGAGCAGAAGAAAGATGGAGAATTGAAAAAACTGATAGAAGGAGTAGAGTCAGATACATACAAAGAGTACAAGGGGATATATATTCAGGACGGAGTAGTTTTATGTGAAGGAAAATTTGTAGTGCCAGAGGGGGGACGAAACCAAATAATCCACTGGTACCATGACTTATGGGGACATAAAGGGACAGAGTACCCTGGAAAGGATAAAGGTGGTGTGCTGGTGGCCTGGAATGAAAGTTGATGTGGAACACTACGTCAAGAATTGTTTGATCTGTGCACAACACAACCCCGATAGGAATGTCAAGAAAGGGGCACTCCGACATACTAGACCAGTAGAAGGGCCTTGGACTAATTTACAGATAGATTATGTAGGACCCTTACCCCCCACTCCAGGAGGGTTTAAATACATTCTAGTAATAGTAGATACGTTTACCAAATGGGTGGAAGCTTTCCCAACCAGAACAAATACAGCCAAAATCACCGCAAACATTCTGTTAGAAAGGGTTTACCCCGAAGCATAGAATCAGATCAGGGAACACATTTTACAGCCCAAGTAATGCAAAATATAATGACCCTCTTTGGGGTTAAACAGAGATTCCACATACCCTATAGACCACAGTCTAGTGGAATTGTGGAAAGGATGAATCAGACATTGAAAAACATGATAGCTAAAATGGTACAGCAGCATAAGGCGCCCTGGCTGGTTGTTTTGCCCTATGTGTTGATGGTATCAGGAATACCGTAGCTTCATCAACAGGCTATACTCCCTATAAACTCATGACAGGAAGGGACATGAGAGGAATGGAGGGGTTGGTAGATTTGGACTTGTCCGAACCTGAGGTGGACAGTATTATATCAGAAAAATGGGTACAACAGCAAGTCGAAACAGTGAGGGAAGCAAATTACGTGGCAGCTCACCAACAGGGAAAGAAGAGACTGCAAAGTAAGGCTTATTTCAATGCGAAAGCCAGCCCGATAGAGTTGAGCCCTGGACAAAGGGTAATGATCAGAATATACCAGCTCATCTCATTTCTGAGTCCAAAGTTCGCCGGTCCCTATGAGATCGTAGATAAAGCTAGTCCATCTGTATACAAAGTATTGATGGTGCCAAATAAGAGTGGCTGGTATCACATTAATCAGTTAAAGCTAGTAGGAGAAAAACAAGATAATCACAGTTGGCATGTGATGCTTGATGCTACCGATGTTCCAATCGAAGGTCAGGGAGATCAAGAGCAGGATCAATTGAGGATCCAAGCGGAAGTGTTTGAAAGACAACCTGATGTTGTATGTCCACATACAGAGGGAAATCGAGGGACAAAACGAAAGAAAAATAAAGAAAACAGGGAAAGTAAGTGGGCTAGAAGAAATGAACGGTTAGAATCAGTAACAAATTGGGAACAAGATATAGACAGTCTGGTTCAGTGTATGGAGAGACTGGACTTAAAATAGGATAAGAAAGGAACTGCAAATAAGAGCAGAAATTACACTTGTATATTACAGGTCCGGCCCACAATGAAGAGGGTGATGCATTGCATTGCTATTGGATTGACCATATTTGGGACTATGGGTGAATCCGCATTGGAGCTATCACGACGAATGAACATGCCGGAAGCAGTGGCGACGTGGGAAGACTATCCCGTGGCCCGAAACAACTTTGCTCGGCAGATCAAGATAGTTCGAACGAACAAAGGACAGCGAGAAGATTTAAATTGGTATTATGCGGGAGTAGATGGGTTGGCGTGCGCAGGAAAAACATTGGGTAAACTGGAGGGACACAATGTAGCCATTCACAATGTAACCTCGGATTTGGTTGTTGGTGGACAAGTCCTGCCTAAGCCAATAACGAGGATAGTGATAAAGGAGAATCTTACGGTCCAGCGTACTGATACAGATCAAGAGGTACGGGAATATATTGCCACCGAATTACCACCCATCCCACACCTGACAGTAGATTGGGCACAAATAGCAGACGAGGCAAAAGAGATAATTCATCAATGGAATAAACACACAAAGACAATTAGAACTCATGCTAACAAGGCAAATGAACTGTTGCATGACCCAGGGTTTTGGAATAAGTTTTGGAATTGGGGATCTAATGTTCAAATACATCCATGGGTCAGAATTGTATCACATATTGCTGTCATAGTGATTCTATGTGCGCTAATAATTGTTGTATTCAATGTATATCAGCTTAGAAGGTGGAAAAATGAACTTTTGCGAAGATTGGATGATGGGACTATAATGAAACAGAAGGAACGGTTATCAATATAAACAAAAAAACTGAGAAAAATAACTGTATATACTAAGTTTTATAATGTATCTTTTTATATGTAACAGTATTGCACACTCATTGGGGGACAATGACGTTCTCAGGAATGGTTCAAAGAAAAGGGAAACTTGATGATCCTAAGATAGGTATCTTTGGATCATGAGGGGGGAGATGTTGGCCAGGGGCTGCAAGAAACACAGAATCAGTTACAAACTGCTAGGATTGTTTGACCTGTAGTAACCTGGAGCTCGGACACTGGCCTGTGTTGGTAAAAACCAGTTTGAACTAATTACTTTATGGGACAAGACAAAGAACAGGACACAGGAAAAGGGCCTTATTTGGACACTGTGTGATATCGGGGTCTTTGGGCCTGGGCCAATTAAGAGAAGCTGTGAACGAGGTGATCAAGCTTAAGCCAACCGGAAAGACACAGCTCAGATTTGGAGAGATAAGCAACAGGATAAGAATAGAACTTTTTGGGCACAGAGACAGCGAAAACTCTGGAGATCAACCATTGTGGAAGCAGAAGACCCTGCGTGATCGATGCGTCGATGACATAGAAGAGAGAGAGAGAGAGAGGGAGAGGGAGAGAGAGAGAGAACGGAACGCCTGGCCAGCGTTAACTCTCCCTTTTTCGGGTAATATCCTTTGTATTCTGTGACTAGGACAGGGAAAGGTCAGAGGAACCTAGTGGGTATGCTTATGAATTCTAGCTAGTTTTGGTATTAACTGTATAACTCAGGGGAGTTGTATGTTTTTGTCTAACTGAGTGTATAAGCCTTATTCTTACATTGTACAACAATGTGAATAAAGTAAATTGATCGTTAAAGAAAGGACTGAGTTCCCCCTCTTTGTACTAAGCCAGCAACTGTAGCTGTGGACAAGGTGTTGACTCTGTGCCACGGTTAACAGAGGGAAAGTTTGCACCAATATTAGCATTGCATGAGTTTCTGTTCAGTGTGTGATGTAACATATTTTATGTGGATTAAGTCACAGCTGAGACGGAATGGTACTGTAATATTACTTTGCAGTAATGTTATTGGAAGTTTCCTGTAATCCATGCATTAATTTCAGCCCCATTACATGCCAGTGTGTCTCTGAGTCGGAATGTTGTGGGTCCAAGCTGCACTGTAAACTTTGAGTAAATAATTTAGCTGACGATATATAAATTGCATTCAACAACTCCACATTATGTATCCTCTATGTATCCAAAAATCATTCAAATCTTTGAAACTTGACATTGTCATTTTAAATTGGTCTATAACGTACTTACATTTCAAAAGAGAATTATTGAAAATAAAGCAAATGTGATACCTGAGCAGTTAACTGCAACATCTTCTGAATGTTGACAGTTGTGTGAAAGCCAGCCACTGTTTGGACAGTCCCACAAATTGTCTTCATCTCCTTGACAGTTAATATCATCCAAGACAATTTCACCAGTGCCATGACCAAAGTGAGCCACCGGAAGTGTAGCAACAGCTTCACCACATCCCATTTGCCGACACACCACATGTGCATTGCTCATAGTCCAGGAATCATCACACACTGTTCCCCATCTTCCATTGTATAAAATTTCAACTCTTCCTTCACACTTGTTATTTCCATTTGCAAGTCTTAATGAAAACCCTGTGAGAATGAAAGGATTATAAAGGTGTATTAAAACCATACAAGCTCACTTGCTCTTTCTGCAAAACAGTTGCTCAGACAGTACAAAGTAGAAATACGTGAGCAAAGTCTGATGAAATCTTTCATACAGTTGTCTTTATACAATGAACACTGAGATATAAAAGGGTAATTTCCCAAGGCAAAAAAGGTCAGGAAGAGGGGCAGAGTGGCAGTTTTTTGATTTGTTGCCTCTTTAACACAGATCCAGGAAGTCCAGAGCATTCTTGGAGGTGTTTGACCTGCACCTGCAGTAGGTGTATCCTGGATGAGGGGGGACTGGATGTTTTCAGTCTCCCACCTCATTCTCCAATTCTCCCATTTGCCTAATGTCCAACACAGGAGTGCTCAGAAATGAAGGTGTTGTGGTCTGACTGTGAAACCTCACACATCTGGAGGGACCTTTGTCTCCTGGACTTTCAAAGTTTATTTGAATCTTGTTTGACATTTTTTGTTTCCGTTAGAAATTTAACCTTTAGTTAGGATTTTCCAGTTGTTGATCTCCATTGGAGGCCAGAAGGTCCTGATACTGAGAGCAGAGAGGCAGCTGGAGGACATAATGGCTAATAGTTGCCCTGATTTTCATGCCTCTATTGCTGCCAATAGACCCAGCCAGGGGACAGGTCTGTAGAGGTTCGCTGGGACATTTCAGACAGGACTGGAAATCCTGTTGATCCTGGGTCACTTTAAATGCAGTGACCTCGACCAGTGCCAAGGAAAAGGGTGGAAATATCTGTGGGTTTTGTCCATCTGGTGTATATAATAAATTTCATAAGATTAATAATTCATGTGTGTTGGTCGAAATTTCTCCTCTTCGAACTTAACAAAAAGGAATAAAAGTTTAATTCATTGAACATTCAGAGGATGACATTTGATAGGCAATTTGAATTTGCAATATCATGGTAGGAAGACACATCAGCCAAGAAATAGGGTGGTGCAGTAGTTAGCACCGCGGCCTCACAACTCCAACGACCCGGGGTCATTTCAAGGTACTGCCTGTGCGGAGTTTGTAAGTTCTCCCTGTGACCGTGTGGGTTTCCACCGGGCACTCTGGTTTCCTCCCACAGCCAAAGACTTGCAGGTTGACAGGTAAAGTGCCCCTAAATTAGGTAGTTGGTAGGAGAATTGTGGGGATGTGGTAGAGAAAATGGGATTAATGGAGGATTCGTAAAAATGGGTGGTTGTTGGTTGGCACAAACTTGGTGGGCTGAAGGGCCTGTTTCAGTGTTATATTTATCTATGAAGTATGACTGTGACTGGGCTGAGGTTATCAGGTCATATGAAGCTACTGGCTGAGAAATTGGGACGTGTCTCTCTTGCTTATCATGGGTGAAAGGGGAGAAGAAATGACCAATTTTGGCAGGCTGTATCACATGTCTGAAGGACCCCGAAAATATGTCAACCTCACATTGACTTGTTGATATTCAGGCATCCTTGGCAGCAGCCTAATATAGTGTTATGGCCATTTCATACTGTAATTAATGAATCTAACTGCTGTTACAGGACCCCTCTCCTACATTGGTCAGCACTGAGCAGATCATGAGCTGACACAATGGGACTTTCCTGCTCTACACAGCTTAATTACAGTAGATTTACTGAGCTATTGTTGGGATGTGTTTGGGTTGGGAATTCTTTTCTTCTGCTTACAGCAGTGAGGAAAAAAATACTGAGAACAAAAAGCTCTCGGAAGGATTTAATATCTAGTCTTTCTTCCCCTGACCTAATAACCATCATCATAACCAGCAAATTGTATTTCTGAATCTGACCAGTTATATAAATTTAAAGAGCAGAGTATTTTCCTCTCAGTTCCTCCACATTGCACTCAACTATTTCTTGGCTCAAATCACAGGTTGACAACCTTCCACTTGACCAGCTGTTGCAAACAGTTGAGAAAGAGGTCTAGGGTTCCCTTTCAGACTTAAACTTAAACTCAAATTCATTTAACGCCTATGGATACAAGAGGCACCCATGCTGGCATGCAGACGCAATACATGCATGCAGATAGGGACAGAAAGTGCAGAAGAAAAATAAAGTGTAAAAGTTTGAAGCAATCTTTGAAGAGGGTATTTTTGTTACTGTGCTTCAAGCTCACTGTAGAATCCTTGGTTGTAGGTAGATCTTGCTTTTCGCTGGGGCTCAGTATTCTTCTTAAACTTTGTTCACTGAAGGAGACTTTTCTCTCTCTGGGGTTCTTGTGTCTTCAGTGGGTTCTGGAGTTCCTTGAGAAAGAGATGGGAGCAGACAGGAGAGGCAGTGGGGAGCCAGCCAGTAGAGGTCTTTTAAATCCAGGAGCAAACAGCTTTCTGCCTAAACTGTTTGTACAAATTCAAAAAACTCAGGTTGTGCAGTAGGTTTGTCATGCGACGAGCTCGTTTGACCATGTCGGTTTGTGTATTTCGCCATCTTAGCAGTCAACCTGGAATGCGTGCTCCCCCTTCTTTGACGTCTGGTGATCAAAAGTCCATTGTGGGTTGAATGTATCAGGAAATGGGTGCTTTGTCCTTCTGAACAATGTCTGTTAATATGCAAATGTCTTTTCCAGCCACGGCTGATCTGTTGAACAAGTCCTTTCGTCACTCCAGTAACAGTTTACAATCAATGTTTATGACAAAATTAATGTGCCTCATTTTCGGCAGGTGGGGGCCTATCATGACACCAGCATTAATGCTAAGTTAATACTAAGATCTAAACGCCAATGAGAAGCTCTGCAGAAGCACTCTTCCTCTACATTTTCATCTGTAGAGAATATGAGTATCCACACTTTCCCCCTCCTAATACTTTGGAGATTGGAAAAATATCTGAGCCTCTTATGGGACAATTTCAATTCCATTCTATAAAAATGGTGGCAGTTCATATCTGACTAAAATAATAACAGTCAAGTATTATGTAGCAATGCATTATCAAAATAATTAATTTTTTTTAATCAAAAAGAGGTAATTCATGATGTGGTGGGAGGGAACGATTGCACCAATATTAGCATTGCATGTGTTTCTGTTCAGCGTGTGATAATGTCACATATTTTATGTGGATTAAGTCACAGCTGAGAAGGAATGGTACTGTAAAATTATTTCGCAGTAATATTATTGGATGCTTCCTGTAATCCATGCATTAATTTCATCCCTATTACATGCCAGTTGTGAGTTCAAGCTGCACTTTAAACTTTGAGTAAATAATTTAGCTGACACTATATAAATTACATTCTGCAACTCCACATTATGTATCCTCTATGTATCCAAAAATCATTCAATTCTTTGAAACTTGACATTGTCATTTTAAATTGGTCTATAACTTACTGACATTTCAAAACAGAATGATTGAAAATAAAGCAAATGTGATACCTGAGCAGTTAACTGCAACATCTTCTGAATGTTGACAGTTGTGTGAAAGCCAGCCACTGTTTGGACAGTCCCACAAATTGTCTTCATCACCTTGACAGTTAATATCATCCAAAACAATTTCACCAGTGCCATGACCAAAGTGAGCCACTGGAAGTGTAGCAACAGCTTCACCACATCCTATTTGCCGACACACCACATGTGCATTGCTCATAGTCCAGGAATCATCACACACTGTTCCCCATCTTCCATTGTATAAAATTTCAACTCTTCCTTCACACTTGTTATTTCCATTTGCAAGTCTTAATGTAAACCCTGTGAGAATGAAAGGAGAATAAGGGTGTATTAAAACCATACAAGCTCACTTGCTCTTTCTGCAAAACAGTTGCTCGGACAGTACAAAGTAGAAATATGTGAGCAAAATCTAATGAAATCTTGAAAACAGTTGTCTTTATACAATGCACACTGAGATATAAAAGGGTAATTTCCCCAGGCAAAAAAGGTCAGGAAGAAGTGCAAAGTGGCAGTTTTTTGATTTGTTGCCTCTTTAACACAGATCCAGGATGTCCAGAGCTTTCTTGGAGGTGTTTGACCTGCACCTGCAGTAGGTGTATCCTGGATGAGGGGGGACTGGATGTTTTCAGTCTCCCACCTCATTCTCCAATTCTCCCATTTGCCTAATGTCCAACACAGGAGTGCTCAGAAATGAAGGTGTTGTGGTCTGACTGTGAAACCTCACACATCTGGAGGGACCTTTGTCTCCTGGACTTTCAAAGTTTATTTGAATCTTGTTTGACATTTTTTGTTTCCGTTAGAAATTTAACCTTTAGTTAGGATTTTCCAGTTGTTGATCTCCATTGGAGGCCAGAAGGTCCTGATACTGAGAGCAGAGAGGCAGCTGGAGGACATAATGGCTAATAGTTGCCCTGATTTTCATGCCTCTATTGCTGCCAATAGACCCAGCCAGGGGACAGGTCTGTAGAGGTTCGCTGGGACATTTCAGACAGGACTGGAAATCCTGTTGATCCTGGGTCACTTTAAATGCAGTGACCTCGACCAGTGCCAAGGAAAAGGGTGGAAATATCTGTGGGTTTTGTCCATCTGGTGTATATAATAAATTTCATAAGATTAATAATTCATGTGTGTTGGTCGAAATTTCTCCTCTTCGAACTTAACAAAAAGGAATAAAAGTTTAATTCATTGAACATTCAGAGGATGACATTTGATAGGCAATTTGAATTTGCAATATCATGGTAGGAAGACACATCAGCCAAGAAATAGGGTGGTGCAGTAGTTAGCACCGCGGCCTCACAACTCCAACGACCCGGGGTCATTTCAAGGTACTGCCTGTGCGGAGTTTGTAAGTTCTCCCTGTGACCGTGTGGGTTTCCACCGGGCACTCTGGTTTCCTCCCACAGCCAAAGACTTGCAGGTTGACAGGTAAATTGCCCCTAAATTAGGTAGTTGGTAGGAGAATTGTGGGGATGTGGTAGAGAAAATGGGATTAATGGAGGATTCGTAAAAATGGGTGGTTGTTGGTTGGCACAAACTTGGTGGGCTGAAGGGCCTGTTTCAGTGTTATATTTATCTATGAAGTATGACTGTGACTGGGCTGAGGTTATCAGGTCATATGAAGCTACTGGCTGAGAAATTGGGACGTGTCTCTCTTGCTTATCATGGGTGAAAGGGGAGAAGAAATGACCAATTTTGGCAGGCTGTATCACATGTCTGAAGGACCCCGAAAATATGTCAACCTCACATTGACTTGTTGATATTCAGGCATCCTTGGCAGCAGCCTAATATAGTGTTATGGCCATTTCATACTGTAATTAATGAATCTAACTGCTGTTACAGGACCCCTCTCCTACATTGGTCAGCACTGAGCAGATCATGAGCTGACACAATGGGACTTTCCTGCTCTACACAGCTTAATTACAGTAGATTTACTGAGCTATTGTTGGGATGTGTTTGGGTTGGGAATTCTTTTCTTCTGCTTACAGCAGTGAGGAAAAAAATACTGAGAACAAAAAGCTCTCGGAAGGATTTAATATCCACAGTCTTTCTTCCCCTGACCTAATAACCATCATCATAACCAGCAAATTGTATTTCTGAATCTGACCAGTTATACAAATTTAAAGAGCAGAGTATTTTCCTCTCAGTTCCTCCACATTGCACTCAACTATTTCTTGGCTCAAATCACAGGTTGACAACCTTCCACTTGACCAGCTGTTGCAAACAGTTGAGAAAGAGGTCTAGGGTTCCCTTTCAGACTTAAACTTAAACTCAAATTCATTTAACGCCTATGGATACAAGAGGCACCCATGCTGGCATGCAGACGCAATACATGCATGCAGATAGGGACAGAAAGTGCAGAAGAAAAATAAAGTGTAAAAGTTTGAAGCAATCTTTGAAGAGGGTATTTTTGTTACTGTGCTTCAAGCTCACTGTAGAATCCTTGGTTGTAGGTAGATCTTGCTTTTCGCTGGGGCTCAGTATTCTTCTTAAACTTTGTTCACTGAAGGAGACTTTTCTCTCTCTGGGGTTCTTGTGTCTTCAGTGGGTTCTGGAGTTCCTTGAGAAAGAGATGGGAGCAGACAGGAGAGGCAGTGGGGAGCCAGCCAGTAGAGGTCTTTTAAATCCAGGAGCAAACAGCTTTCTGCCTAAACTGTTTGTACAAATTCAAAAAACTCAGGTTGTGCAGTAGGTTTGTCATGCGACGAGCTCGTTTGACCATGTCGGTTTGTGTATTTCGCCATCTTAGCAGTCAACCTGGAATGCGTGCTCCCCCTTCTTTGACGTCTGGTGATCAAAAGTCCATTGTGGGTTGAATGTATCAGGAAATGGGTGCTTTGTCCTTCTGAACAATGTCTGTTAATATGCAAATGTCTTTTCCAGCCACGGCTGATCTGTTGAACAAGTCCTTTCGTCACTCCAGTAACAGTTTACAATCAATGTTTATGACAAAATTAATGTGCCTCATTTTCGGCAGGTGGGGGCCTATCATGACACCAGCATTAATGCTAAGTTAATACTAAGATCTAAACGCCAATGAGAAGCTCTGCAGAAGCACTCTTCCTCTACATTTTCATCTGTAGAGAATATGAGTATCCACACTTTCCCCCTCCTAATACTTTGGAGATTGGAAAAATATCTGAGCCTCTTATGGGACAATTTCAATTCCATTCTATAAAAATGGTGGCAGTTCATATCTGACTAAAATAATAACAGTCAAGTATTATGTAGCAATGCATTATCAAAATAATTAATTTTTTTTAATCAAAAAGAGGTAATTCATGATGTGGTGGGAGGGAACGATTGCACCAATATTAGCATTGCATGTGTTTCTGTTCAGCGTGTGATAATGTCACATATTTTATGTGGATTAAGTCACAGCTGAGAAGGAATGGTACTGTAAAATTATTTCGCAGTAATATTATTGGATGCTTCCTGTAATCCATGCATTAATTTCATCCCTATTACATGCCAGTTGTGAGTTCAAGCTGCACTTTAAACTTTGAGTAAATAATTTAGCTGACACTATATAAATTACATTCTGCAACTCCACATTATGTATCCTCTATGTATCCAAAAATCATTCAATTCTTTGAAACTTGACATTGTCATTTTAAATTGGTCTATAACTTACTGACATTTCAAAACAGAATGATTGAAAATAAAGCAAATGTGATACCTGAGCAGTTAACTGCAACATCTTCTGAATGTTGACAGTTGTGTGAAAGCCAGCCACTGTTTGGACAGTCCCACAAATTGTCTTCATCACCTTGACAGTTAATATCATCCAAAACAATTTCACCAGTGCCATGACCAAAGTGAGCCACTGGAAGTGTAGCAACAGCTTCACCACATCCTATTTGCCGACACACCACATGTGCATTGCTCATAGTCCAGGAATCATCACACACTGTTCCCCATCTTCCATTGTATAAAATTTCAACTCTTCCTTCACACTTGTTATTTCCATTTGCAAGTCTTAATGTAAACCCTGTGAGAATGAAAGGAGAATAAGGGTGTATTAAAACCATACAAGCTCACTTGCTCTTTCTGCAAAACAGTTGCTCGGACAGTACAAAGTAGAAATATGTGAGCAAAATCTAATGAAATCTTGAAAACAGTTGTCTTTATACAATGCACACTGAGATATAAAAGGGTAATTTCCCCAGGCAAAAAAGGTCAGGAAGAAGTGCAAAGTGGCAGTTTTTTGATTTGTTGCCTCTTTAACACAGATCCAGGATGTCCAGAGCTTTCTTGGAGGTGTTTGACCTGCACCTGCAGTAGGTGTATCCTGGATGAGGGGGGACTGGATGTTTTCAGTCTCCCACCTCATTCTCCAATTCTCCCATTTGCCTAATGTCCAACACAGGAGTGCTCAGAAATGAAGGTGTTGTGGTCTGACTGTGAAACCTCACACATCTGGAGGGACCTTTGTCTCCTGGACTTTCAAAGTTTATTTGAATCTTGTTTGACATTTTTTGTTTCCGTTAGAAATTTAACCTTTAGTTAGGATTTTCCAGTTGTTGATCTCCATTGGAGGCCAGAAGGTCCTGATACTGAGAGCAGAGAGGCAGCTGGAGGACATAATGGCTAATAGTTGCCCTGATTTTCATGCCTCTATTGCTGCCAATAGACCCAGCCAGGGGACAGGTCTGTAGAGGTTCGCTGGGACATTTCAGACAGGACTGGAAATCCTGTTGATCCTGGGTCACTTTAAATGCAGTGACCTCGACCAGTGCCAAGGAAAAGGGTGGAAATATCTGTGGGTTTTGTCCATCTGGTGTATATAATAAATTTCATAAGATTAATAATTCATGTGTGTTGGTCGAAATTTCTCCTCTTCGAACTTAACAAAAAGGAATAAAAGTTTAATTCATTGAACATTCAGAGGATGACATTTGATAGGCAATTTGAATTTGCAATATCATGGTAGGAAGACACATCAGCCAAGAAATAGGGTGGTGCAGTAGTTAGCACCGCGGCCTCACAACTCCAACGACCCGGGGTCATTTCAAGGTACTGCCTGTGCGGAGTTTGTAAGTTCTCCCTGTGACCGTGTGGGTTTCCACCGGGCACTCTGGTTTCCTCCCACAGCCAAAGACTTGCAGGTTGACAGGTAAATTGCCCCTAAATTAGGTAGTTGGTAGGAGAATTGTGGGGATGTGGTAGAGAAAATGGGATTAATGGAGGATTCGTAAAAATGGGTGGTTGTTGGTTGGCACAAACTTGGTGGGCTGAAGGGCCTGTTTCAGTGTTATATTTATCTATGAAGTATGACTGTGACTGGGCTGAGGTTATCAGGTCATATGAAGCTACTGGCTGAGAAATTGGGACGTGTCTCTCTTGCTTATCATGGGTGAAAGGGGAGAAGAAATGACCAATTTTGGCAGGCTGTATCACATGTCTGAAGGACCCCGAAAATATGTCAACCTCACATTGACTTGTTGATATTCAGGCATCCTTGGCAGCAGCCTAATATAGTGTTATGGCCATTTCATACTGTAATTAATGAATCTAACTGCTGTTACAGGACCCCTCTCCTACATTGGTCAGCACTGAGCAGATCATGAGCTGACACAATGGGACTTTCCTGCTCTACACAGCTTAATTACAGTAGATTTACTGAGCTATTGTTGGGATGTGTTTGGGTTGGGAATTCTTTTCTTCTGCTTACAGCAGTGAGGAAAAAAATACTGAGAACAAAAAGCTCTCGGAAGGATTTAATATCCACAGTCTTTCTTCCCCTGACCTAATAACCATCATCATAACCAGCAAATTGTATTTCTGAATCTGACCAGTTATACAAATTTAAAGAGCAGAGTATTTTCCTCTCAGTTCCTCCACATTGCACTCAACTATTTCTTGGCTCAAATCACAGGTTGACAACCTTCCACTTGACCAGCTGTTGCAAACAGTTGAGAAAGAGGTCTAGGGTTCCCTTTCAGACTTAAACTTAAACTCAAATTCATTTAACGCCTATGGATACAAGAGGCACCCATGCTGGCATGCAGACGCAATACATGCATGCAGATAGGGACAGAAAGTGCAGAAGAAAAATAAAGTGTAAAAGTTTGAAGCAATCTTTGAAGAGGGTATTTTTGTTACTGTGCTTCAAGCTCACTGTAGAATCCTTGGTTGTAGGTAGATCTTGCTTTTCGCTGGGGCTCAGTATTCTTCTTAAACTTTGTTCACTGAAGGAGACTTTTCTCTCTCTGGGGTTCTTGTGTCTTCAGTGGGTTCTGGAGTTCCTTGAGAAAGAGATGGGAGCAGACAGGAGAGGCAGTGGGGAGCCAGCCAGTAGAGGTCTTTTAAATCCAGGAGCAAACAGCTTTCTGCCTAAACTGTTTGTACAAATTCAAAAAACTCAGGTTGTGCAGTAGGTTTGTCATGCGACGAGCTCGTTTGACCATGTCGGTTTGTGTATTTCGCCATCTTAGCAGTCAACCTGGAATGCGTGCTCCCCCTTCTTTGACGTCTGGTGATCAAAAGTCCATTGTGGGTTGAATGTATCAGGAAATGGGTGCTTTGTCCTTCTGAACAATGTCTGTTAATATGCAAATGTCTTTTCCAGCCACGGCTGATCTGTTGAACAAGTCCTTTCGTCACTCCAGTAACAGTTTACAATCAATGTTTATGACAAAATTAATGTGCCTCATTTTCGGCAGGTGGGGGCCTATCATGACACCAGCATTAATGCTAAGTTAATACTAAGATCTAAACGCCAATGAGAAGCTCTGCAGAAGCACTCTTCCTCTACATTTTCATCTGTAGAGAATATGAGTATCCACACTTTCCCCCTCCTAATACTTTGGAGATTGGAAAAATATCTGAGCCTCTTATGGGACAATTTCAATTCCATTCTATAAAAATGGTGGCAGTTCATATCTGACTAAAATAATAACAGTCAAGTATTATGTAGCAATGCATTATCAAAATAATTAATTTTTTTTAATCAAAAAGAGGTAATTCATGATGTGGTGGGAGGGAACGATTGCACCAATATTAGCATTGCATGTGTTTCTGTTCAGCGTGTGATAATGTCACATATTTTATGTGGATTAAGTCACAGCTGAGAAGGAATGGTACTGTAAAATTATTTCGCAGTAATATTATTGGATGCTTCCTGTAATCCATGCATTAATTTCATCCCTATTACATGCCAGTTGTGAGTTCAAGCTGCACTTTAAACTTTGAGTAAATAATTTAGCTGACACTATATAAATTACATTCTGCAACTCCACATTATGTATCCTCTATGTATCCAAAAATCATTCAATTCTTTGAAACTTGACATTGTCATTTTAAATTGGTCTATAACTTACTGACATTTCAAAACAGAATGATTGAAAATAAAGCAAATGTGATACCTGAGCAGTTAACTGCAACATCTTCTGAATGTTGACAGTTGTGTGAAAGCCAGCCACTGTTTGGACAGTCCCACAAATTGTCTTCATCACCTTGACAGTTAATATCATCCAAAACAATTTCACCAGTGCCATGACCAAAGTGAGCCACTGGAAGTGTAGCAACAGCTTCACCACATCCTATTTGCCGACACACCACATGTGCATTGCTCATAGTCCAGGAATCATCACACACTGTTCCCCATCTTCCATTGTATAAAATTTCAACTCTTCCTTCACACTTGTTATTTCCATTTGCAAGTCTTAATGTAAACCCTGTGAGAATGAAAGGAGAATAAGGGTGTATTAAAACCATACAAGCTCACTTGCTCTTTCTGCAAAACAGTTGCTCGGACAGTACAAAGTAGAAATATGTGAGCAAAATCTAATGAAATCTTGAAAACAGTTGTCTTTATACAATGCACACTGAGATATAAAAGGGTAATTTCCCCAGGCAAAAAAGGTCAGGAAGAAGTGCAAAGTGGCAGTTTTTTGATTTGTTGCCTCTTTAACACAGATCCAGGATGTCCAGAGCTTTCTTGGAGGTGTTTGACCTGCACCTGCAGTAGGTGTATCCTGGATGAGGGGGGACTGGATGTTTTCAGTCTCCCACCTCATTCTCCAATTCTCCCATTTGCCTAATGTCCAACACAGGAGTGCTCAGAAATGAAGGTGTTGTGGTCTGACTGTGAAACCTCACACATCTGGAGGGACCTTTGTCTCCTGGACTTTCAAAGTTTATTTGAATCTTGTTTGACATTTTTTGTTTCCGTTAGAAATTTAACCTTTAGTTAGGATTTTCCAGTTGTTGATCTCCATTGGAGGCCAGAAGGTCCTGATACTGAGAGCAGAGAGGCAGCTGGAGGACATAATGGCTAATAGTTGCCCTGATTTTCATGCCTCTATTGCTGCCAATAGACCCAGCCAGGGGACAGGTCTGTAGAGGTTCGCTGGGACATTTCAGACAGGACTGGAAATCCTGTTGATCCTGGGTCACTTTAAATGCAGTGACCTCGACCAGTGCCAAGGAAAAGGGTGGAAATATCTGTGGGTTTTGTCCATCTGGTGTATATAATAAATTTCATAAGATTAATAATTCATGTGTGTTGGTCGAAATTTCTCCTCTTCGAACTTAACAAAAAGGAATAAAAGTTTAATTCATTGAACATTCAGAGGATGACATTTGATAGGCAATTTGAATTTGCAATATCATGGTAGGAAGACACATCAGCCAAGAAATAGGGTGGTGCAGTAGTTAGCACCGCGGCCTCACAACTCCAACGACCCGGGGTCATTTCAAGGTACTGCCTGTGCGGAGTTTGTAAGTTCTCCCTGTGACCGTGTGGGTTTCCACCGGGCACTCTGGTTTCCTCCCACAGCCAAAGACTTGCAGGTTGACAGGTAAATTGCCCCTAAATTAGGTAGTTGGTAGGAGAATTGTGGGGATGTGGTAGAGAAAATGGGATTAATGGAGGATTCGTAAAAATGGGTGGTTGTTGGTTGGCACAAACTTGGTGGGCTGAAGGGCCTGTTTCAGTGTTATATTTATCTATGAAGTATGACTGTGACTGGGCTGAGGTTATCAGGTCATATGAAGCTACTGGCTGAGAAATTGGGACGTGTCTCTCTTGCTTATCATGGGTGAAAGGGGAGAAGAAATGACCAATTTTGGCAGGCTGTATCACATGTCTGAAGGACCCCGAAAATATGTCAACCTCACATTGACTTGTTGATATTCAGGCATCCTTGGCAGCAGCCTAATATAGTGTTATGGCCATTTCATACTGTAATTAATGAATCTAACTGCTGTTACAGGACCCCTCTCCTACATTGGTCAGCACTGAGCAGATCATGAGCTGACACAATGGGACTTTCCTGCTCTACACAGCTTAATTACAGTAGATTTACTGAGCTATTGTTGGGATGTGTTTGGGTTGGGAATTCTTTTCTTCTGCTTACAGCAGTGAGGAAAAAAATACTGAGAACAAAAAGCTCTCGGAAGGATTTAATATCCACAGTCTTTCTTCCCCTGACCTAATAACCATCATCATAACCAGCAAATTGTATTTCTGAATCTGACCAGTTATACAAATTTAAAGAGCAGAGTATTTTCCTCTCAGTTCCTCCACATTGCACTCAACTATTTCTTGGCTCAAATCACAGGTTGACAACCTTCCACTTGACCAGCTGTTGCAAACAGTTGAGAAAGAGGTCTAGGGTTCCCTTTCAGACTTAAACTTAAACTCAAATTCATTTAACGCCTATGGATACAAGAGGCACCCATGCTGGCATGCAGACGCAATACATGCATGCAGATAGGGACAGAAAGTGCAGAAGAAAAATAAAGTGTAAAAGTTTGAAGCAATCTTTGAAGAGGGTATTTTTGTTACTGTGCTTCAAGCTCACTGTAGAATCCTTGGTTGTAGGTAGATCTTGCTTTTCGCTGGGGCTCAGTATTCTTCTTAAACTTTGTTCACTGAAGGAGACTTTTCTCTCTCTGGGGTTCTTGTGTCTTCAGTGGGTTCTGGAGTTCCTTGAGAAAGAGATGGGAGCAGACAGGAGAGGCAGTGGGGAGCCAGCCAGTAGAGGTCTTTTAAATCCAGGAGCAAACAGCTTTCTGCCTAAACTGTTTGTACAAATTCAAAAAACTCAGGTTGTGCAGTAGGTTTGTCATGCGACGAGCTCGTTTGACCATGTCGGTTTGTGTATTTCGCCATCTTAGCAGTCAACCTGGAATGCGTGCTCCCCCTTCTTTGACGTCTGGTGATCAAAAGTCCATTGTGGGTTGAATGTATCAGGAAATGGGTGCTTTGTCCTTCTGAACAATGTCTGTTAATATGCAAATGTCTTTTCCAGCCACGGCTGATCTGTTGAACAAGTCCTTTCGTCACTCCAGTAACAGTTTACAATCAATGTTTATGACAAAATTAATGTGCCTCATTTTCGGCAGGTGGGGGCCTATCATGACACCAGCATTAATGCTAAGTTAATACTAAGATCTAAACGCCAATGAGAAGCTCTGCAGAAGCACTCTTCCTCTACATTTTCATCTGTAGAGAATATGAGTATCCACACTTTCCCCCTCCTAATACTTTGGAGATTGGAAAAATATCTGAGCCTCTTATGGGACAATTTCAATTCCATTCTATAAAAATGGTGGCAGTTCATATCTGACTAAAATAATAACAGTCAAGTATTATGTAGCAATGCATTATCAAAATAATTAATTTTTTTTAATCAAAAAGAGGTAATTCATGATGTGGTGGGAGGGAACGATTGCACCAATATTAGCATTGCATGTGTTTCTGTTCAGCGTGTGATAATGTCACATATTTTATGTGGATTAAGTCACAGCTGAGAAGGAATGGTACTGTAAAATTATTTCGCAGTAATATTATTGGATGCTTCCTGTAATCCATGCATTAATTTCATCCCTATTACATGCCAGTTGTGAGTTCAAGCTGCACTTTAAACTTTGAGTAAATAATTTAGCTGACACTATATAAATTACATTCTGCAACTCCACATTATGTATCCTCTATGTATCCAAAAATCATTCAATTCTTTGAAACTTGACATTGTCATTTTAAATTGGTCTATAACTTACTGACATTTCAAAACAGAATGATTGAAAATAAAGCAAATGTGATACCTGAGCAGTTAACTGCAACATCTTCTGAATGTTGACAGTTGTGTGAAAGCCAGCCACTGTTTGGACAGTCCCACAAATTGTCTTCATCACCTTGACAGTTAATATCATCCAAAACAATTTCACCAGTGCCATGACCAAAGTGAGCCACTGGAAGTGTAGCAACAGCTTCACCACATCCTATTTGCCGACACACCACATGTGCATTGCTCATAGTCCAGGAATCATCACACACTGTTCCCCATCTTCCATTGTATAAAATTTCAACTCTTCCTTCACACTTGTTATTTCCATTTGCAAGTCTTAATGTAAACCCTGTGAGAATGAAAGGAGAATAAGGGTGTATTAAAACCATACAAGCTCACTTGCTCTTTCTGCAAAACAGTTGCTCGGACAGTACAAAGTAGAAATATGTGAGCAAAATCTAATGAAATCTTGAAAACAGTTGTCTTTATACAATGCACACTGAGATATAAAAGGGTAATTTCCCCAGGCAAAAAAGGTCAGGAAGAAGTGCAAAGTGGCAGTTTTTTGATTTGTTGCCTCTTTAACACAGATCCAGGATGTCCAGAGCTTTCTTGGAGGTGTTTGACCTGCACCTGCAGTAGGTGTATCCTGGATGAGGGGGGACTGGATGTTTTCAGTCTCCCACCTCATTCTCCAATTCTCCCATTTGCCTAATGTCCAACACAGCAGTGCTCAGAAATGAAGGTGTTGTGGTCTGACTGTGAAACCTCACACATCTGGAGGGACCTTTGTCTCCTGGACTTTCAAAGTTTATTTGAATCTTGTTTGACATTTTTTGTTTCCGTTAGAAATTTAACCTTTAGTTAGGATTTTCCAGTTGTTGATCTCCATTGGAGGCCAGAAGGTCCTGATACTGAGAGCAGAGAGGCAGCTGGAGGACATAATGGCTAATAGTTGCCCTGATTTTCATGCCTCTATTGCTGCCAATAGACCCAGCCAGGGGACAGGTCTGTAGAGGTTCGCTGGGACATTTCAGACAGGACTGGAAAGCCTGTTGATCCTGGGTCACTTTAAATGCAGTGACCTCGACCAGTACCAGGGAAAAGGGTGGAAACATCTGTGGGTTTTTACCATCTGGTGCATATAATAAATTTCATAAGATTAAAGATTCATGTGTGTTGGTGGAAATTTCCTCCTCTTTCTACCCTATCAAAAAGGAATACAAGTTTAATTCATTGAACAATCAGAGGATGACATTTGATAGGCAATTTGAAATTGCAACTTCCTGGGAGCAAGGAATTGACCTCATCTGAAACCTCTTTGCACTGATGGCAGATATGTTGCCTGGAGGGTTTTTTGCCCCCTCGGGGGAGTAGGATCCACCTCCATCTGTCTATTGTCTGGACAAGGTTCTCCAATGCAACATCAGAGAAAATGGGTGCTCTGTCTGGACCTCCTCCAGCCATTTATCAATTTACCTGTTGTTTGCAGCCACAGTGCAGCTCCTCTTTATAGTTTGCTAGCTGTCTTCAAGTATATTCAACAAAGCCCAATTTCCCACTCCAAACAGCTGTGTAGTGCATTGCATGGGCCGTGCTTTCTGCTGCTCTGAATTATTACAATGCTGTCACTGCACTAATTTCACACGAACACCTTTGGACCATGTGCCCTCCTCCCTGAGAGTGCTCACTTCCAGATGTGATTAAAAGTTCAATATTCATCACTTGAATACAACCATTTTCTGAATCACATAATAAGTGCTGTTCACTCGAGGCAAATTTCAATTGCTCAAGTAACAAAACTGTTTTTATCTGTTGAACATTGTGGTTCACATGCAGCGGTTGAAAAATAAATAAAAATAAAAGCTAATTTTGACATTTATGAACCTCAATGATAATAGTTTCCACTGGTAAGTTAACTAAATCTCAATATGTACTTTTTGACAGTTGTACTAACTTATAATTCTAGTCCCTTTACTGCAACTGCAATATTTTATCATGGGGAAAGTATTTCACTGTAGAAAATTATAATTATGCAGGCTAGTTAATTTTGTATCGTATTCACGTCAGAAGAAAGAAAGTACTTGCATTTGTATTGTACTTTCATGACAACTGGATGTTGCAACGTGCTTTACAGACATTGTAACCAATGGTCTAACCAAAGTTCTAAATGTTTAACATAGCTTTTCTGGTTTGAATGATATTCCTCTAGAAATGAACTCCAGTGCTTTATTTGTGGTTATTATGCTTTTGTTAACCTGGATAGCTATTTCTCAAGATTTGTGAATCTGTACCCTTAGATTCTTTTGTGCTCCGAGCCTATTTAACCTCATATTTTCCAAGGAGTCGGCTGTCTCCTAATTCCTACTCCTAAAATGCATCACCTACACTCATCAATATTGAAATTTATTTGCAATTTGAGGAACGTTCTGCAAGTTTTTGAATGTCTTTTATTTGGCTGCAATCTTCCCCAGTATTAACCACAGCACTCCAATTTGGTGACATCTGCAAATTTTGATAATGTACTTTTGATTGCTGAATGAAAACATTTATGTAAATGAATCTCCCAGCAACTATTCCTGTGATTCTCCACTTCCCACCTTCTGCCAGTCTGAGTAACTACCTTGAACCTCTGCTCCTTGTTTTTATCTTGTTGTAGATAGTTGTTATCCAATCAACTAGCTGTCCCCTGAATCCACATGCTTTAACCTTAGTCATGAATTCACTCGGTGGTGCCATATGAAAGGTCTATTTAAAGTCCACGTATAAGTGCCAGCCTGGCTTATGTACTTAGCAGAGTTGTCCAACATATGGACTGCCAAAGGTTTCCATCCAATATTTCAGAGATGAGAAATGTCCCATTGTCTTCTTCTTCCAGACCGGCTGTTTTTACAAAGAAAATCACAAGTCAGTTTCACAGGTGACAGATGCTGCATGAGAGTGGTAACAGCAGTTTCCCAACTTCGGACAGATTCGGGTTTTTCTGACTATTGTTTCGAATGCCGCTGGAAAACATTGAGTCTGTCCGAAGGTGGAAATCTGCTGTTCTTGATGTCAGCATCTGTCAGCTGTGAAACAGTGCAAATTTTTTTTAAAAACTGACCAACCACAAAGCTGCTGTGCTGAGCACTGAACCACTCCCTACAACTGAGGGAGAGAGAGCGTCAAAGGTGTGCAGGAGGGGCGGGTAGGTGGGGACAGAGAAAGAGAGTGTGGTGGAGAAGAAGGGCAGAGACAGAGAGAGAGTGGGGGACAGAGAGAGAGTGGGGGACAGAGAGAGAGGGGGGGACAGAGAGAGAGACTGAGACAGACAGGTGGACAGAGAGAGGGGGACAGAGAATGAAAGTGGGTGATACAGAAAGCGAAGACGGCCTCGTCGCGGGAAACAACAGAGGCGGGAGCACAGGGAGAAATCTAGAGAGTCAGAGAGAGCAAGGGACAGAGAGAGAGGGAGGGACAGAGAATGGTAAAGATCACTCCTGACAGATGGACATCTATCTGGAATATTCCGCATCACTACAACAAGTGTGCGGGCAAACATTGACTACTTGTGCAAGGAAGAAAATGCCAGGTATCTCACTAGATCACTGTCAAACCAAGTGATGTGAAAATAAGTCAATAAATTAATCTTCTCATTTAAAGCTTCTTCACAAAAGTGCACATGTTGTTGTTTTGATAAATATAAAGATACATTTTTAATGCCTTTATCTTGCCGAAATTGTAACGTGACCCCCATGTGAAAACATTGGACAACTAAGTGCTTAATTCTCTGGAGTGAGGCTTGAATAGAGGATGCACTGACTCAGGTAAGTGCTACCAATTGAGTCTTGGCTGAAGTTATCAGGTCATATGAAGCTACTGGCTGAGAAATTGGGACGTGTCTCACTTGCTTATCATGGGTAAAAGGGAAGGAGAAATCACCAATTTTGCCAGGCTGTATCACATGGCTGAAGGACCCTTAAAATATGTCAACCTCACATTGACTTGTTTATATTCAGGCATCGTTGGCAGCAGCCTAATATAGTGTTATGGCCATTTCATACAGTAATTAATGAATCTAACTCCTGTTACAGGACTGCTCTCCTACATTGGTCAGCACTGAGCAGATCATGAGCTGATATAGTGGGACTTTCCTGCTCTTTCTCACCTCTTTCTCACCTGATTGCAATAGCTGGTCAAGTAGAAGATTGTCAACCTGTGATTTGAGCCAAGAAGTAGTTCAGTGCGATGTGGAGGAACTGAGAGGAAAACAGTCCTTGGTTGTAGGTAGATCTGGCTTTCCGTTGGGGCCCAGTATTCTTCTAAAACTATTTTCACTGAAGGAGACTTTTCTCTCTTGAGGTTCATGTGTCTTCAGTGGGTTCTGGAGTTCCATGAGAAAGAGATGGGAGCAGACAGGAGAGGCTGTGGCGAGCCAGCCAGGAGAGGTCTTTTCAATCCAGGAGCAAACAGCTTTTTGCTCAAACAGTTTGTACAAATTCAAAAAACTCAGGTTGCCCAGCAGGTTAGTCATGTGATTAGCTGGTTTGACCATGTCTGTTTCTGTATTTGGCCATCTTAGCAGTCAACCTGGAATGCGAGCTCCCCCACCTTCGAGGTCTGGTGATTATAATTCCATTGTGGGTGAATGTCAGGGAATGGCTGCTTTGTCCTTGTAAACAATGTCTGCTAATATGCAAATGTCTTTTGCAGCCACGGCTGATCTGTTCAACAACTCATTTTTTAACTCCAGTAACAGTTTAAAATCAATGTTCATAACAAAATTAATGTGCCTCATTCTCAGCAGGTGGGGGTCCAGCAAGACACCTGCGTTAATGCTAAGTTAACACGAAGATCTAAACGCCAATAAGAAGCTGTTCAGAAGCACTCTTCCTCCACATTTTCTTCTGTGGAGAAACCGACATCCACTCTTTCCCCCCTCCTAATACTTTGTAGATTGGAAAAATCTTATGGGACAATTTGAATTCCTTTCTCTAAAAATGGTTGCAGACCAGATTTGACTAAAATAACTAACTAATAATAGTCAAAATGCATTGCTAAATGATACATCAAAATAATTACTTTTTTTTTCAAAAAGAGGTAATTCATGATGTGGTGGGAGGGAAAGTTTGCACCAATATTAGCATTGCATGAGTTTCTGTTCAGCGTGTGATAATGTCACATATTTTATGTGGATTATGTCACAGTTGAGAAGGAATGGTACTGAAACATTACTATTAAGCTTACTGTAATCAATGCATTAATTTCATCCCCATTACATGCCAGTGTGTCTGAGTCGAAATGTTGTGGGTTCAAGTTGCACTGCAAACTTTGAGTAAATAATTTAGCTGACACTATATAAATTACATTCTACAACACCACATCATGTTTCCTCTATGTATCCAAAAATCATTCAAATCTTTGAAGCTGGACATTATTATTTTAAATTGGCCTGTAACTTACTTTCATTTCAAAAGAGAATTATTGAAAACAAAGTAAATGTGATACCTGAGCAGTTAACTGCAACATCTTCTGAATGTTGACAGTTGTGTGAAAGCCAGCCACTGTTTGGACAGTCCCACAAATTGTCTTCATCTCCTTGACAGTTAATATCATCCAAGACAATTTCACCAGTGCCAAAACCAAAGTGAGCCACTGGAAGTGTAGCAACAGCTTCACCACATCCCATTTGCCGACACACCACTTGTGCATTGCTCATAGTCCATGAATCATCACACACTGTTCCCCATCTTCCATTGTATAAAATTTCAACTCTTCCTTCACACTTGTTATTTCCATTTGCAAGTCTTAATGAAAACCCTGTGAGAATGAAAGGATTATAAAGGTGTATGAAAACATCATCACCCTCTATAAAAACAAAGGTGACCGCGGTGACTGCAACAACTACCGTGGAATCTCCCTGCTCAGCATAGTGGGGAAAGTCTTTGCTCGAGTCGCTCTGAACAGGCTCCAGAAGCTGGCCGAGCGCGTCTACCCTGAGGCACAGTGTGGCTTTCGTGCAGAGAGATCGACTATTGACATGCTGTTCTCCCTTCGTCAGATACAGGAGAAATGCCGTGAACAACAGATGCCCCTCTACATTGCTTTCATTGATCTCACCAAAGCCTTTGACCTCGTCAGCAGACGTGGTCTCTTCAGACTACTAGAAAAGATCGGATGTCCACCAAAGCTACTAAGTGTCATCACCTCATTCCATGACAATATGAAAGGCACAATTCAACATGGTGGCTCCTCATCAGAGCCCTTTCCTATCCTGAGTGGTGTGAAACAGGGCTGTGTTCTCGCACCCACACTTTTTGGGATTTTCTTCTCCCTGCTGCTTTCACATGCGTTCAAATCCTCTGAAGAAGGAATTTTCCTCCACACAAGATCAGGGGGCAGGTTGTTCAACCTTGCCCGTCTAAGAGCGAAGTCCAAAGTACGGAAAGTCCTCATCAGAGAACTCCTCTTTGCTGACGATGCTGCTTTAACATCTCACACTGAAGAATGCCTGCAGAGTCTCATCGACAGGTTTGCGTCTGCCTGCAATGAATTTGGCCTAACCATCAGCCTCAAGAAAACGAACATCATGGGGCAGGATGTCAGAAATGCTCCATCCATCAATATTGGCGACCACGCTCTGGACGTGGTTCAAGAGTTCACCTACCTAGGCTCAACTATCACCAGTAACCTGTCTCTAGATGCAGAAATCAACAAGCGCATGGGTAAGGCTTCCACTGCTATGTCCAGACTGGCCAAGAGAGTGTGGGAAAATGGCGCACTGACACGGAACACAAAAGTCCGAGTGTATCAGGCCTGTGTCCTCAGTACCTTGCTCTACGGCAGCGAGGCCTGGACAACGTATGCCAGCCAAGAGCGACGTCTCAATTCATTCCATCTTCGCTGCCTTCGGAGAATACTTGGCATCAGGTGGCAGGACTATATCTCCAACACAGAAGTCCTTGAAGCGGCCAACACCCCCAGCTTATACACACTACTGAGTCAGCGGCGCTTGAGATGGCTTGGCCATGTGAGCCGCATGGAAGATGGCAGGATCCCCAAAGACACATTGTACAGCGAGCTCGCCACTGGTATCAGACCCACCGGCCGTCCATGTCTCCGTTATAAAGACGTCTGCAAACGCGACATGAAATCGTGTGACATTGATCACAAGTCGTGGGAGTCAGTTGCCAGCATTCGCCAGAGCTGGCGGGCAGCCATAAAGACAGGGCTAAATTGTGGCGAGTCGAAGAGACTTAGTAGTTGGCAGGAAAAAAGACAGAGGCGCAAGGGGAGAGCCAACTGTGCAACAGCCCCAACAAACAAATTTCTCTGCAGCACCTGTGGAAGAGCCTGTCACTCCAGAATTGGCCTTTATAGCCATTCCAGGCGCTGCTTCACAAACCACTGACCACCTCCAGGCGCATATCCATTGTCTCTCGAGATAAGGAGGCCCAAAGAATGAAAACCATACAAGCTCACTTGCTCTTTCTGCAAAACAGGTGTTCGGACAGTACAAAGTAGAAATATGCTAGCAAAATCTGATGAAATCTTTAATATAGTTGTCTTTATACAATGCACACTGATATAAAAGGGGAATTTCCAAGGGCAAAAAGGGTCAGGAAGAAGTGCAGAGTGGCAGTTTTTTGATTTGTTGCCTCTTCAACACAGCTCCAGGAAGTCCAGAGCATTCTTGGAGGTGTTTGACCTGCACCTGCAGTAGGTGTATCCTGGATGAGGTGGGACTGGATGTTTTCAGTCTCCCACCTCATTCTCCAATTCTCCCATTTGCTGAATGTCCAACACAGGAGTGCTCAGAAAGGAAGGTGTTGTGGCCTGACTCTGAATCCTCACCCATCTGGCGGAACCATTGTGTCCTTCACTTTCAAAGTTTATTTGAATCTTGTTTGACATTTTTTGTTTCTGTTAGAAATTTAACCTTTAGTTAGGATTTTCCAGTTGTTGATCTCCATTGGAGGCCAGAAGGTCCTGAATACTGAGGGCAGAGAGGCAGCTGGAAGACTTAGGGACTAATAGTTGCCCTGATTTTCATGCCTCTATTGTTGCCAATAGACCCAGCCAGGGGACAGGTCTGCAGAGGTTCGCTGGGACATTTCAGACAGGACTGGAAATCCTATTGATCCTGGGTCACTTTAAATGCAGTGACCTCGACCAGTGCCAAGGAAAAGGGTGGAAATATCTGTGGGTTTTGTCCACCTGTTGTATATAATATAATTCATAAGATTAAAGATTCATGACTGTTGGTAGAAATTTCCTCCTCTTCTACCTTATCAAAAAGGAATAAAAGTGTTCAATGAATTAAAATCAGAGGATGACATTTGATAGGCAATTTGAATTTACAATATCATGGTAGGAAGACTCATTGACGAAGAAATACATTGGCACCTCATTAATATTACTTGTGTAAAATAGACAGTTTGCTGCATAATATGGCAGGTGCTGCATGTGCACATTCTGCGTCAGAATAGTGCCTTCAGCTATCTTGGAGTGGGCACCTCAAAAGGCATCTAGGGTGTGTCCCAGAAGTATTTTTATCTTGAGAATTCTGATGAGAGCACTGAACTCATTCAGCATCACAGCCATGTCCTGGGAGCAAGGAATTGACCTCATCTGAAACCTCTTTGCACTGATGGCAGAAATGCTGCCTGGAGGTTTTTTTGCTTCCTCGGGAGAGCAGGATCTCCATCCATCTATTGTCTGGACAAGAGTCTCCAATGCAACATCAGAGAAAATGGGTGCTCTGTCTGGACCTCCTCCAGCCATTTATCAATTTACCTGTTTGTAGCCACAGTGCAGCGCCTCTTTATAGTTTGTGAGCTGTCTTCATGTATATTGAATAAAGCCCAATTTCCCACTCCAAACAGCTGTGTAGAGCATTGCATGGGTAATGCTCACTGCAGCTCTGAATCATTATAATGAGGTGACAGCACTAATTTCACACTAACACCTTTGGACCATGTGTCCTACTCCCTGAGAGCGCTCACTTCCAGATGTAATTAAAAGTTCAATATTCATCACTTGAATACACCCATTTTCTGAATCACAAAATAAGTGCTGTTGACTCGAGGCAAATTTCAATTGCTTAAGTAACAAAACTGTTTTTATCTGTTGGACTTTGTGGTTCACATGCAGCAGTTGAAAAATAAAAACTTATTTTGACAGTTATGAGCCTTAATGATGTTAATAGTTTACATTGGAAAGTTAACTAATTCTCAACATGTATTTTTTGCCAGTTGTACTAACTTATGATTCTAGTTCTTTTACTGCAACTGCAATATTTTATCACGGGGAAAGTATTTCTCTATAGAAAACTATAATTATGCAGGCTAGTTAATTTTGTATCGTATTCACGTCGGAAGAAAGAAAGTACTTGCATTTGTATTGTACTTTCATGACAACAGGATGTTAGAAAGTGCTTTACAGTCAATGTAACCAATGGTCTAACCAAAGTTCTAAATGTTTAACATAGCTTTTCTGGTTTGAAAGGCATTCCTCTAGAAATGAACTCCAGTGCTTTATTTGTGGTTTTTATGGTTTTGTTAACCTTGATTGCTATTTCTCAAGATTTGTGAATCTGTACCCTGAGATTCATTTGTGCTTCTACCCTATTTAACCTATTTTCCAGGGAGTAGGCTATCTCCTAATTCCTACTCCTAAAATGTAACACCTACTCTCATCAATATTGAAATTTATTTGCTATTTAGAGGAATGTTCTGCAAGTTTTTGAATGTCTTATTTTATTTGGTTGCAATCTTCTTTAGTATTGACCACACCACTCCAATTTGGTGTCATCTGCAAATTTTGATATTGTACTTTTGATTGCTGAATGAAAACATTTATGGAAATGAAGGTCCCTGCAACTATTCCTGTGGTTCTCCACTTCCCATCTTCTGCCAGTCTGAGTAGCTACCTTGAACCTCTACTGCTTGTTTTTAAATGTCGTAGACTGTTGCTCTCCAATCAACTACTCGTCCCCTGAATCCACATGCTTTAACCTTAGTCATGAATCCATATGAAAGGTCTATTTAAAGTCATGTATAAGTGCTAGCCTGGCTTATGTACTTAAACAGGGTTGTCCAACATATGGACCGCCAAAGGTTTCCATCCATTATTTCAGAGATGAGAAATTTCCCATTGTCTTCTTCTTCCAGACCGGCTGTTTTTACAAAGAAAATCACAAGTCAGTTTCACAGCTGACAGATGCTGCAAGAGAGAGGTAACAGCAGTTTCCCAACCTCGGACAGATTTGGGATTTTCTGACTATTGTTTAAAAGGCCGCCAGAGAACACCGGGTCTGTCCGAAGCTGGGAATCTGCTGTTCTCGATGTCAGCATCTGTCAGCTGTGAAACAGTGCAAGTTTTAAAAAAGCTGACCAACCACAAAACTGCTGTGCCGACACTGAACCACTCCCTACAACTGAGGGAGAGAGAGCATCAAAGGTGTGCGGGACAGGCAGGTAGGTGGGGACAGAGAGAGAGCAAACAGAGAGAGCGAGGGGGACAGAGAGAGACCGAGACAGACAGGAGGACAGAGAGAGAGAAGGGGGACAGAGAATGAAAGTGGGTGATACAGAAAGCGAAGACGACCTGATGGGGGGGAAAACAGCACAGAGAGGGGGGAGCACAGGGAGAGAGATAGAGAGTCAGAGAGAGCATGGGACATGAGGGCATGACTCGTCACAGCCATGTCCTGGGAGCAAAGCATTGACATCATCTGAAACCTCTTTGTACCACTGGCAGAGATGTTGCCTGGAGGGTTTTTTGCCCCCTCAGGGGAGCAGGAGCTCCATCCATCTGCCTATTCTCTGGACAAGGGTCTCCAATGCAACATCAGAGAATCTGGGTGGCATGCCTGGACCTCCTCCAGCCATTTTTCAAGTTTCCCTGTTCTTTGCAACCAGAGTGCAGCTCCTCTTTATAAGACACTAGTTTTCTTCAAATATTCAATGAAGTCCAATTTCCCACTCCAAACAGGTGTGTAGTGCATTGCATGGGTAATACTTGCTGCAGCTCTGAATCATTACAATGCGGTCACAGCACTAATTTCACACTAACACCTTTGGACCATGTGCCCTCCTCCGTGGGAGTGCTCACTTCCGGATGTGTTTGAAAGTTCAATATTCATCACTTGAATACACTCATTTTCTGAATCACATAAGTGCTCTTCACTCGAGACAAATTTCAATTGCTTAAGTAACAAAATTATTGTTAGCTGTTCAAATGCAGCCATTGTGAAATAAGTAAAAATAAATTTATTTTGACATTTATGAACCTTAATGATGTTAATAGTTTACACTGGAAAGTTAACTAAATCTCAATATGTACTTTTTGACAGTTGTACTAACTTATAATTCTAGTCCCTTTACTATAGCTGCAATATTTTATCATGGGGAAAGTATTTCACTGTAGAAAATTATAATTATGCAGGCTAGTTAATTTTGTATCTTATTCACGTCGGAAGAAAGGAAGTACTTGCATTTGTATTGTACTTTCAATGACAACAGGATGCTTTACAGTCAATGTAACCAATGGTCTAACCAAAGTTCCAAATGTTTAACATAGCTTTTCTGGTTTGAATGGTATTCCTCTAGAAATGAACTCCAGTGCTTTGTTTGTGGTTTTTATGGTTTTGTTAACCTGGATAGCTATTTCTCATGATTTGTGAAGCTGGACCCCTAGATTCTTTTGTGCTCCGAGCCTATTTAACCTCATATTTTCCAAGGAGTCGACTGTCTCCTAATTCCTACTCCTAAAATGTAACATCTACTCTCATCAATATTGAAATTTATTTGCTATTTGAGGAACGTTCTGCAAGTTTTTGACTATCTTCTTTTATTTGGTTGCAATTTTCCTCAGTATTAACCACAGCACTCCAATTTGGTGACATCTGCAAATTTTGATATTGTACTTTTGATTGCTGAATGAAAACATTTATGTAAATGAAGTTCCCAGCAACTATTCTTGTGGGTCTCCACTTCCCACCTTCTGCCAGTCTGAGTAACTACCTTGAACGTCAACTGTTTGTTTTTCTTGTTGTAGACAGTTGCTATCCAATCCACTACTTGTCCCCTGAATCTACATGCTTTAATCTTAGTCATGAATCCACTAGGTGGTGCCATATGAAAGGTCTATTTAAAGTCCATGTATAAGTGCTATCCCGGCTGATGTACTTAAGCAGAGTTGTCCAACATACGGACCGCCAAAGGTTTCCATCCAATATTTCACAGATGAGAAATTTCCCATTGTCTTCTTCTTCCAGACCAGCTGTTTTTAAAAAGAAAATCAGAAGTCAGTTTCACAGCTGACAGATGCTGTACGAGAGTGGTAACAGCAGTTTCCCAACTTTGGACAGATTCGGTGTTTTCTGACTATTGTTTAAAAGGCCAATGGAAAACACTGAGTCTGTCCGAAGCTTGGAATCTGCTGTTCTTGATGTCAGCATCTGTCAGCTGTGATACTCAGTGCACATTTTAAAAAAAACTGACCAACCACAAAGCTGCTGTGCTGAGCACTCCTGCTCCCGACAACTGAGAGTGTCAGAAGTGAGGATGGGGCAGGTGGGTGGGGACAGAGAGGGAGACATAGTGTGGGGGAGAAGGGGGGCAGAGAGAGAGGGAAGAAAGAGTGAGAGGCGCACAGAGGGAGAGAGAGACCGAGACACAGTTGGACAGCGAGAAAGAGAGGAGGACAGAAGAAAGAGGGGGACAGAGAATGAAAGTGGGTGACTCAGAAAGCGAAGACGACCTCGTGGGGGTGAAACAACACAGAGAGGGGGCAGCACAGGAAGAGAGATAGAGAGTCAGAGAGAGCAAGGGACAGAGAGGGAGGGACAGAGAATGGTAAAGATCACTCCTGACAGATGGACATCTATCTGGAATACTCCGCATCACTACAACAATTGTGCGGGCAAACATTGACTACTTGGGCAAGGAAGAAAATACCAGGTATATAACTAGATCAGTGTCAAACGTAGTGATGATAAAATAAGTCAATAAATTAATCTTCTCATTTAAAGCGTCTTCACAAAAATGCACGTGATGTTGTTTTGATAAATATAAAGATACATTTTCAATGCCTTTATCTTGCTGGAATTGTAATGTGGCCCCTTATGCAAACAGTTCCATGCTTAATTCTCTAGAGTGAAGCTTGAATAGAGGATGTACTGACTCAGAGGTAAGTGCTACCAATTGAGACTCAGCTGAGGTTATCAGGTCATATTAAGCTACTGGCTGAGAAATTGGGACGTGTCTCACCTGCTTATCATGGATAAAAGGGAAGAAGAAATGACTAATTTTGCCAGGCTGTATCACATGTCTGAAAGACCCCGAAAATATATCAACCTCACATTGACTTGTTTATATTCAGGCATCTTTGGCAGCAGCCTAATATTGTGTTATGGTCATTTCATACAGTAATTAATGAATCTGACTCCTATTACAGGACCCCTCTCCTAAATTGGTCAGCACTGAGCAGATCATGAGCTGACACAGTGGGACTTTCCTGCTCTACATGGCTTAGTTACAGTAGATTTACTGAGCTATATTTGAGATGTGTTTGGGTTGGAAATTCTTATTGTCTGCTTACAGCAGTGAGGAAAAAATACAGAGAACAAAAAGCTCTCGGAATGGGAAAACAATAAAGGATTTAATATCCACAGTCTTTCTTCCCCTGACCTAATAACCATCATAACCAACAAATTATATTTCTGAATCTTACCAGTTATACAAATTTAAAGAGCAGAGTGTTTCCCTCTCAGTTCCTCCACATTGCACTCAACTCTTTCTTGGCTCAGATCACAGGTTGACAACCTTCTACTTGACCAGCTGTTGCCACCAGGTGAGAAAGGCATCTAGGGTTCTCCTTCAGCCTTCACCTGGTCTTACTGTTACATGGTTTAATTTTAAACAGTGTGTTCTTAGCTCCCCCTTGGTGAATCCCTGTTCACCACTCTCTAATTATAAGGCAAATAAACCAACACACACAAGCTTTCTTATGTTTAAAGAAGAAAGATTGAAATTTATTAAACTTAAACTTTAACTCAAATTCAGTTAACGCCTATGGATACACGAAGCACCCACATAGCATGCATATGTGATACACACATGCAGGTAGGGACAGAAAGAGCAGAAGAAAAATAAAGTGGAAAAGTTTGAGGCAATCATTGAAGAGGATGTTTTTGTTACTGTGCTTGCTGTAGAGTCCTTTGTTGTAGGTAGATCTTGCTTTTCGTTGGGGCCCAGCATTCTTCTTAAACTTTGTTCACTGAAGGTGACTTTTCTCTCTTGGGGTTCTTGTGTCTTCAGTGGGTTTTGGAGTTCTGTGAGAAAGAGATGGGAGCAGACAGGAGAGGCTGTGGCGAGCCAGCTAGGAGAGGTCTTTTCAGTCCAGGAGCAAACAGCTTTCTGCCCAAACTGTTTGAACAACTTCGAAAACTTAGGTTGCCCAGTAGGTTATCATGTGACAAGCTGGTTTGATCATGTCCGTTTTGTATTCGGCCATCTTAGCAGTTAACCTGGAATGTGAGCTCCCCCACCTTCAACGTCTGGTGATCAAAAGTCCATTGTGGGTTGAATGTATCAGGGAGTGGCTGCTTTGTCCTTCTAAACAATGTCTGCTAATATGCAAATGTCTTTTCCAGCCATGGCTGATCTGTTTAACAAGTCCTTTCGTCACTCCAGTAACAGTTTAAAATTAATGTACCTCATTCTGGGCAGGAGTGAGCCTAGCATGACACCTGCATTAATGCTAAGTTAATACTAAGATCTAAATGCCAATGAGAAGCTGTTCAGAAGCACTCTTCCTCCACATATTTCTCCTGTGGAGAAAACGAGCATCCACTCTTTCCGCCTCCTATTACTTTGTAGATTGGAAAAATACCTGAGTCTCTTGTGGGACAAATTCAATTCCATTCTCTAAAAATGGTTGCAGACCATATCTGACTAAAATAACTAAAATTATAATCAATTATTATTTAGCAATGCATTATCAAAATAATTACTTTTATTTTCAAAACGAGGTAATTCATGATGTGGTGGGAGGGAAAGTTTGCACCAATATTAGCATTGCATGAATTTCTGTTCAGCGTGTGATAATGTTACATATTTTGTTACATCCTATTTGCTGACACACTACTTGTGCATTGCTCATAGTCCAGGAATCATCACACACTGTTCTCCATCTTCCATTGTATAAAATTTGAACTCTTCCTTCACACTTGTTATTTCCATTTGCAAGTCTTAATGTAAACCCTGTGAGAATGAAAGGATTATAAAGGCGTATTAAAACCATGCAAGCTCACTTGCTCTTTCTGAAAACAGGTGCTCGGACAGTACAAAGTAGAAATGCATGAGCAAAATCTGATGAAATCTTGAATATAGTTGTCTTCATACAATGCCCACTGAGATATAAAAGGGTAATTTCCCTGGGCAAAAAAGGTCAGGAAGAGGGACAGAGTGACAGTTTTTTGTTTTGTTGCCTTTTTGACACAGCTCCAGGAAGTCCAGAGCTTTCTTGGAGGTGTTTGACCTGCACCTGCAGTAGGTGTATCCTGGATGAGGTGGGACTGGACGTTTTCAGTCTCTCACCTCATTCTCCAATTCTCCCATTTGCTGAATGTCCAACACAGGAGTGCTCAGAAAGGAAGGCATTGTGGTCTGACTGTGAAACCTCACCCATCTGGAGGGATCTTTGTCTGCTGGACTTTCAAAGTTTATTTGAATTTTGTTTCACATTTTTTGTTTCGTTAGAAATTCAACCTTCAGTTAGGATTTTCCAGTTGTTGATCTCCTTTGGACGCCAGAACGTCCTGATACTGAGGGCAGAGAGGCAGCTGGAAGACATAATGGCTAATAGTTGTCTGGATTCTCCTGCCTCTATTGCTGCCAGTCTGAGGAACTACCTTGAACCACAACTCTTTTTTTTCTTGTTGTAGACAGTTGCTATCCAATCTACTGCTCGTCCCCTGAATCCACATGCTTTAACATTAGTCATGAATCCACTAGGTGGTGCCATATGAAAGGTCTATTTAAAGTCCATGTATAAGTGCTACCCTGGCTTATGTACTTAAACAGGGTTGTCCAACATAAGGACCGCTAAATGTTTCCATCCAACCTTCTTCCAGACCGGCTGTTTTTGAAGAAAATCAGAAGTCAGTTTCACAGCTGACAGATGCTGCACGAGAGTGGTAACAGCAGTTTCCCAACTCGGACAGATTCGGGTTTTTCTGACTATTGTTTAAATGGCCACTGGAAAACACTTAGTCTGTCCGAAGCTGGGAATCTGCTGTTCTCTATGTCAGCATCTGTCAGCTGTGAAACTCAGTGCAAATTTAATAACAAACTGACCAACCACAAAGCTGCTGTGCTGAGTGTTCCTGCCCCCTACAACTGAGAGAGAGAGAGTGTCAGAGAAGTGGACATGGGGCAGGTGGGTGGGGACAGAGAGGGAGAGACAGTGTGGGGGAGAAGGGGGGCAGAGAGAGTGACCCAGAGAGAGAGGAGAGCAGCGAGGGTGGGCAGAGAGAGAGGGGGGGACAGAGAGAGAGGCAGGACAGAGAGATGGGCAAACAGAGAGAGATTCCAAGACAGAGGGGTGGACAGTTAGAAAGAGAGGGGAGGGCAGAGAGAGAGGGAGGACAGAGAATAAAAGTGGGTGACACAAAGCGAGGACGGCCTCGTGGGGCTGAAACATCACAAAGAGGGGGGAGCACAGGGAGAAATCTAGAGAGTCAGAGAGAGCAAAGGACAGAAAGAGAGGGAGAGACAGAGTGGTAAGGATCACTCCTGACAGATGGACCTCTATCTGGAACAATCCGCATCACTGCAACAAGTGTGCGGGCAAACATTGATTACTTGTGCAAGTAAGAAAATGTCAGGTATATCACTGGATCAGTGTCAAACATAGTGATGAGAAATAAGTCAATAAATTAATCTTCTCATTAAAAGCTTCTTCACAAAAATGCACGTATTGTTATTTTGATAAATATAAAGAAATTTTTTTTAATGCCTTTATCTTGCCGAAATTGTAATGTGGTCTATCATATGAAAACATTGGACAACTCTTGGCTTAATTCTCTGGAGTGAGGCTTGAACAGAGGACGTACTGAATCAGATGTAAGTGCTACCAATTGAGACTGGGCTGAGGTTATCAGGTCATATTAAGCGACTGGCTGAGAAATTGGGATGTGTCTCACTTGCTTATCTTGGGTAAAAGGGAAGTAGAAGTGACCAATTTTGCCAGGCTGTATCACATGTCTGAAGGACCCCTAAAATATGTCAACCTCATGTTGACTTGTTGATATTCAGGCATCCTTGACAGCAGCCTGATATAGTGTTATGGTCATTTCATACAGTAATTCATGAATCTAACCCCTGTTACAGGACCCCTCTCCTACATTGGTAAGCACTGAGCAGATCATGAGCTGACACAGTGGGACGTTCCTGCTCTACATGGCTTAATTACAATCAATTTACTGAGCTATTGTTGGGATGTGCTTGGGTTGGGAATTCTTTTCTTCTGCTTACAGCAGTGAGGAAAAAAATACAGAGAACAAAAAGCTCTCGGAATGAGAAAACAATAAAGCATTTAATATCTACAGTCTTTCTTCCCCTGATCTAATAACCATCATAACCAGTAAATTGAATTTCTCAATCTTAACAGTAATACAAATTTAAAGAGCAGAGTGTTTTCCTCTCAGTTCCTCCACATTGCACTCAACTATCTCTTGGCTCAAAACACAGGTTGACGCCCTTCCACTTGACCAGATGTTGCAACCAGGTAAGAAAGAGGTCCAGGGTTCCCTTTCAGAATTAAACTCAAATTCGGTTAAAGCCGATGGATAAACGAGGCACCCATGCTGGCATGCAGACGCAATACATGCATGCAGATAGCGACAGAAAGTGCAGAAGAAAAATAAAGTGGAAAAGTTTGAACCAATCTTTGAAGAGGGTGTTTTTATTACGATGCTTCAAGCACGATGTAGAATCCTTGGTTGTAGGTAGATCTTGCTTTTCGTTGGTGCCCAGTATTCTTCTTAAACTTCACTGAAGGAGACTTTTCTCTCTCTGGGGTTCATGTGTCTTCAGTGGGTTTTGGAGTTCTGTGAGAAAGAGATGGGAGCAGACAGGAGAGGCTGTGGCGAGCCAGCCAGGAGAGGTCTTTTCAATCCAGGAGCAAACAGCTTTTTGCCCAAACTGATTGTACAAATTCAAAAAACTCAGGTGTGCAGTAGGTTTGTCATGTGACGAGCTGGTTTGACCATGTCTGTTTGTGTATTTGGCCATCTTAGCAGTCAACCTGGAATGTGAGCTCCCCCACCTTCGAGGTCTGGTGATCAAAAGTCCATTGTGGGTTGAATGTATCAGGGAATGGGTGCTTTGTCCTTCTAAACAATGTCTGTTAATATGCAAATGTCTTTTCCAGCAACGGCTGATCTGTTGAACAAGTCCTTTCGTCACTCCAGTAACAGTTTAAAATCAATGTTCATGACAAAATTAATGTACCTCATTTTCGGCAGGTGGGGGCCTATCATGACACCAGCGTTAATGCAAAGTTAATACTAAGATCTAAATGCCAATGAGAAGCTCTGCAGAAGCACTCTTCTTCCACATTTTCCTCTGTGGAGAATATGAGCATCCATTCTTTCCCCTTCCTAATACTTTGTAGATTGGAAAATATCTGAGCCTCTTATGGGACAATTTCAATTCCATTCTATAAAAATAGTGGCAGTTCATATATGACTAAAATAATGACAGTCAAGTAATATTTAGCAATGCATTATCAAAATAATTTTTTTTTCAAAAAGAGGTAATTCATGATGTGGTGGGAGGGAAAGTTTGCACCAATATTAGCATTGCATAAATTTCTGTTCAGCGCGTGATAATGTTACATATTTTGTGGAGATTATGTCACAGCTGAGAAGGAATGGTACTGTAATATTACTTCACAGTAATGTTATTGGATGCTTACTGTAATCCATGCATTAATTTCAGCCCCATTACATGCCAGTGTGTCTCTGAGTCGGAATGTTGTGGGTCCAAGCTGCACTGTAAACTTTGAGTAAATAATTTAGCTGACGATATATAAATTGCATTCAACAACTCCACATTATGTATCCTCTATGTATCCAAAAATCATTCAAATCTTTGAAACTTGACATTGTCATTTTAAATTGGTCTGTAACTTACTTACATTTCAAAAGAGAATGATTGAAAATAAAGCAAATGTGATACCTGAGCAGTTAACTGCAACATCTTCTGAATGTTGACAGTTGTGTGAAAGCCAGCCACTGTTTGGACAGTCCCACAAATTGTCTTCATCACCTTGACAGTTAATATCATCCAAGACAATTTCACCAGTGCCATAACCAAAGTGAGCCACTGGAAGTGTAGCAACAGCTTCACCACATCTTATTTGCCGACACACCACTTGTGCATTGCTCATAGTCCAGGAATCATCACACACTGTTCCCCATCTTCCATTGTATAAAATTTCAACTCTTCCTTCACACTTGTTATTTCCATTTGCAAGTCTTAATGAAAACCCTGTGAGAATGAAAGGATTATAAAGGTGTATTAAAACCATACAAGCTCACTTGCTCTTTCTGCAAAACAGGTGCTGGGACAGTACAAAGTAGAAATATGCTAGCAAAAACTGGTGAAATCTTTAAAACAGTTGTCTTTATACAATGCACACTGAGATATAAAAGGGAAATTCCCCCAGGCAGAGAAGGTCAGGAAGAGGGGCAGAGTGGCAGTTTTTTGATTTGTTGCCTCTTTAACACAGCTCCAGGACGTCCAGAGGATTCTTTGAGGTGTTTGACCTGCACCTGCAGTAGGTGTATCTTGGATGAGGTGGGACTGGATGTTTTCAGTCTCCCAGCTCATTCTCCAATTCTCCCATTTGCTGTATGTCCAACACAGGAGTGCTCAGAAAGGAAGGTGTTGTGGCCTGACTGTGAAACCTCACCCATCTGGAGGGACCATTGTGTCTTGGACTTTCGAAGTTTATTTGAATCTTGTTTGACATTTTTTGTTTCTGTTAGAAATTCAACCTTTTGTTAGGATTTTCCAGTTGTTGATCTCCTTTGCAGGCCAGAAGGTCCTGAATACTGAGGACAGAGAATCATCTGGAAGACTTAATGGCTAATAGTTGCCCTGAGTTTCATGTCTCTATTGCTGCCAACAGACCGAACTAGGGGACAGGTCTGCAGAGGGTCGCTGGGACACTTCAGACAGGACTGGAAATCCTATTGATCCTGGGTCACTTTAAATGCAGTGACCGCGACTAGTGCCAGGGAAAAGGGTGAAAATATCTCCAATTTTTGTCCATCTTGTGTATATAATAAATTTCATTTGATTAAAGATTCATGTGCATTGCTAGAAATTTCCTCCTCCTCTACATTACAAAAAGGAATAAAAGTTTAATTCATTGCCTATCAAATGTCATCCTCTGATTGGTCAATTTGAATTTGCAATATCATGGTAGGAAGACACTTCAGCCAAGAAATAGGGTCGCGCACTGGTCAGCACCGCAGGCTCATAGCTCAAGTGACCCGGGTTCAGTTCAGGGTACTGCCTGTGCAGAGTTTGTAAGTTCTCCCTGTGAGCGCGTGGGATTCCACTGGGTGCTCTGGTTTCCTCTCACAGCCAAAGACTTGCAGGTTGATAGGTAAATTGGCCATGGTAAATTGCCCCTAGTATAGGCGGGTGGTAGGAGAATTGTGGGGATGTGGTGGAGAATATGGGATTAATGTTCTTTCTTTTGGGCCTCCTTATCTCGAGAGACAATGGATACGCGCCTGGAGGTGGTCAGTGCTTTGTGAAGCAGCGCCTGGAGTGGCTATAAAGGCCAATTCTAGAGTGACAGGCTCTTCCACAGGTGCTGCAGAGAAATTTGTTTGTCGGGGCTGTTGCACAGTTGGCTCTCCCCTTGCATCTCTGTCTTTTTTCCTGCCAACTACTAAGTCTCTTCGACTCGCCACATTTTAGCCCTGTCTTTATGGCTGCCCGCCAGCTCTGGCGAACGCTGGCAACTGACTCCCACGACTTGTGATCAATGTCACAGGATTTCATGTCGCGTTTGCAGACGTCTTTAAAGCGGAGACATGGACGGCCGGTAGGTCTGATACCAGTGGCGAGCTCGCTGTACAATGTGTCTTTGGGGATCCTGCCATCTTCCATGCGGCTCACATGGCCAAGCCATCTCAAGCGCCGCTGACTCAGTAGTGTGTACAAGCTGGGGATGTTGGCCGCCTCGAGGACTTCTGTGTTGGAGATACGGTCCTGCCACCTGATGCCAAGTATTCTCCTGAGGCAGCGCAGATGGAATGAATTGAGACGTCGCTCTAATGTAGGATTAGTATAAATGGGTGGTTGTTGGTCGGCACAGACTTGGTGGGCTGAAGGGCCAGTTTCAGTGCTGTATCTCTCTATGATTGAATGAAGTATGACTGTGACTGGGCTGAGGTTATCAGGTCATATGAAGCTACTGGCTGAGAAATTGGGACGTGTCTCACTTGCTTATCATGGGTAAAAGGGAAGAAGAAATGACCAATTTTGCCAGGCTGTATCACATGTCTGAAGGATCCCTAAAATATGACAACCTCACGTTGACTTGTTGATGTTCAGGCATCCTTGGCAGCAGCCTAATATAGTGTTATGGCCATTTCATACAGTAATTAATGAATTTAACCACTGTTACAGGACCCCTCTCCTACATTGGTCAGCACTGAGCAGATCATGAGCTGACACAGTGGGACTTTCCTGCTCTACACGGCTTAATTACAGTAGATTTACTAAGCTTTTGTTGGGATGTGTTTGGGTTGGGAATTATTTTCTTCTGGTTACAGCAGTGAGGAAAAAATACAGAGAACAAAAAGCTCTCGGAATGAGAAAACAATAAAGGATTTAATATCCACAGTCTTTCTTCCCCTGACCTAATACCCTTATCATAACCAGCAAATTGTATTTCTGAATCTTACCAGTTATACAAATTTAAAGAGCAGAATGTTTTCCTCTCAGTTCCTCCACATTGCACTCAACTATTTCTTGGCTCAAAACACAGGTTGACAAGCTTCCACTTGACCAGCTGTTGCAAACAGGTGAGAAAGAGGTCTAGGGTTCCCTTTCAGACTTAAACTTAAACTCAAATTCGGTTAACGCCTATGGATACAAGAAGCACCCATGCTGGCATGCAGACGCAATACATGCATGCAGATAGGGACAGAAAGTGCAGAAGAGAAATAAAGTGGAAAAGTTTGAAGCAATCTTTGAAGATGGTGTTTTTTGTTACTGCGCTTCAAGCTCACTGTAGAATCCTTGGTTGTAGGTAGATCTTGCTTTTCGTTGGGGCCCAGTATTCTTCTTAAACTTTTTTCACTGAAGGAGACTTTTCTCTCTTGAGGTTCATGTGTCTTCAGTGGGTTTTGGAGTTCTGTGAGAAAGAGATGGGAGCAGACAGAAGAGGCTGTGGTGAGCCAGCCAGGAGAGGTCTTTTCAATCCAGGAGTAAACAGCTTTCTGCCCAAACTGTTTGTACAAATTCAAAAAACTCAGGTTGCCCAGCAGGTTTGTCATGTGACGAGCTGGATTGACCATGTCTGTGTATTTGGCCATCTTAGCAGTCAACCTGGAATGCGAGCTCCCCCACCTTCGAGGTCTGGTGATCAAAAGTCCATTGTGGGTTGAATGTATCAGGGAATGGCTGCTTTTTCCTTCTAAACAATGTCTGTTAATATGCAAATGTCTTTTTCAGCAACGGCTGATCTGTTTCACAAATCCTTTCGTCACTCCAGTAACAGTTTAAAATTAATGTTCATGATAAAATTAATGTACCTCATTCTGGGCAGGTGGGGGCCTATCATGACACCAGCATTAATGCTAAGTTAATACTAAGATCTAAACGCCAATCAGAAGCTCTGCAGAAGCACTCTTCTTCCACATTTTCCTCTGAGGATAAAACGAGCATCCATACTTTCCCCCTCCTGTTAATTTGTAGATTGGAAATATATCTGAGCCTCTTATGGGACAATTTCAATTCCATTCTATAAAAATGGTGGGAGTTCATATATTACTAAAATAGCTAAAATAAGAGTCACATATTATTTAGCAATGCATTATTAAACTAATTATTTTTTTTTCAAAAAGAGGTAATTCATGATGTGGTGGGAGGGAAAGGTTGCACCAATATTGGCATTGCATGAGTTTCTGTTCAGTGTGTGATAATGTCACATTTTTATGTGGATTATGTCACAGCTGAGACGGAATGGTACTGTAAAATTACTTTGCTGTAATGTTATTGGAAGCTTCCTGTAATCCATGTATTAATTACAGCCCCATTACATGCCAGTGTGTCTCTGAGTCGGAATGTTGTGGGTTCAAGCTGCACTGTAAACTTTGAGTAAATAATTTAGCTGACGCTATGTAAATTGCATTCAACAACTCCACATTATGTATCCTCTATGTATCCAAAAATCATTCAAATCTTTGAAACTTGGGATTGTCATTTTAAATTGGTCTGTAACTTACTTACATTTCAAAAGAGAATGATTGAAAATAAAGCAAATGTGATACCTGAGCAGTTAACTGCAACATCTTCTGAATGTTGACAGTTGTGTGAAAGCCAGCCACTGTTTGGACAGTCCCACAAATTGTCTTCATCTCCTTGACAGTTAATATCATCCAAGACAATTTCACCAGTGCCATGACCAAAGTGAGCCACTGGAAGTGTAGCAACAGCTTCACCACATCCTATTTGCCGACACACCACTTCTGTATTGCTCATAGTCCAGGAATCATCACACACTGTTCCCCATCTTCCATTGTATAAAATTTCAACTCTTCCTTCACACTTGTTATTTCCATTTGCAAGTCTTAATGAAAACACTGAGAATGAAAGGATTATAAAGGTGTATTAAAACCATACAAGCTCACTTGCTCTTTCTGCAAAACAGGTGCTCGGACAGTACAAAGCAGAAATACGTGAGCAAAATCTGATGAAATCTTTAAAACAGTAGTCTTAATACAATGCCCACTGAGATATAAAAGGGTAATTTCCCCGGGCAAAAAAGGTCAAGAAGAAGGGGAGAGTGGCAGTTTTTTGATTTGTTGCCTCTTTAACACAGCTCCAGGAAGTCGAGAGCTTTCTTGGAGGTGTTTGATCTGTACCTGCTGTCGGTGCATCGTGGACGAAGTGGGACTGGACGTTTTCAGCCTCCCACCTCATTCTCCAATTCTCCCATTTGCCGAAGGTGTTGTGGCCTGACTGTGAAACCTCACCCATCTGGAGGGATCTTTGTCTCCTGGACTTTCAAAGTTTATTTGAATCTCGTTTGACACTTTTTGTTTTGTTAGAAATTCAACCTTTAGTTAGGATTTTCCAGTTGTTGATCTCCTTTGGACGCCAGAAGCTCCTGAATACTGAGGGCAGAGAGGCAGCTGGAAGAGTTAATGGCTAATAGTTGCCCGGAATTTCATGTCTCTATTGCTGCCAATAGACCGAGCCAGGAGACAGGTCTGCAGCGGTTCACTGGGACATTTCAGACAGGGTTTGAAATCCTATTGATCCTGGGTCACTTTAAATGCAGTGACCTTGACTAATGCCAGGGAAAAGGGTGGAAATATCAGTGGGTTTTGTCCATCTGGTGGATAGAATAAATTTCATCAGATTAATGATTCATGTTTATTGATAGAAATTTCCTCCTCTTCTACCTTACCAAAAAGGAATAAAAGTTTAATTCATTGAACAATCACAGGATGACATTTGATAGGCAACTTGAATTTACAATATCATGGTAGGAAGACTCATTGGCCAAGAAATGCATTGGCACCTCATTAATGTTACTGTTGTAAAATAGACAGATCTCTGCATAATATGGCAGGTGCTGCATGTGCACATTCTGCGTCAGAATAGTGCCTTCAGCTATCTGGAGTGGGCACCTCAATAGGCATCTAGGGTGTGCCCCAGAAGTATTTTTTATCTTGAGAATTCTGGTGAGAGCACGGAACTCGTTCAGCATCACAGCCATGTCTTGGGAGCAAGGAGTTGACCTCATCTGAAATCTCTTTGCACTGATAGCAGAGATGCTGCCTGGAGGGATTTGTTTGCCTCCTCGTGGGAGCAGGATCTCCATCCATCTGTCTATAGTCTGGACAAGGGTCTCCAATGCAACATCAGAGAAAATGGGTGCTCTGTCTGGACCTCCTCCAGCCATTTATCAATTTACCTGTTGTTTGCAGCCAGAGTGCAGCTCCTCTTTATAGTTTGCTAGCTGTCTTCAAGGAAATTTAACATAGCCCAATTTCCCACTCCAAACAGGTGTGTAGTGCATTGCATGGGTAATGCTTGCTGCAGCTCTGAATCATTACAATGAGGTCACTGCACTAATTTCACACTAACACCTTTGGACCATGTGCCCTCCTCCCTGAGACCGCTCACTTCCAGATGTGATTAAAAGTTCAATATTCATCACTTGAATACAACCATTTTCTGAATCACATAATAAGTGCTGTTGACTCGAGACTAATTTCAATTGTTGAACTAACAAAACTGTTTTTATCTGTTGATCTTTGTGGTTCACATGCAGTGGCTGGAAAATAAATAAAAATAAAAGTTTATTTTGACATTTATGAACCTTAATGATGTTAGTAGTTTACACTGGAAAGCTAACTAAATCTCAACATGTATTTTTTGACAGTCAAACTAACTTATGATACTAGTTCCTTTACTGCAACTGCAATATTCTATCACGGGGAAAGTATTCCACTGTAGAAAACTATAATTACGCAGGCGAGTTAATTTTGTATCATATTCACGTCGGAAGAAAGAAAGTACTTGAATTTGTATTGTACTTTCATATAAACAGGATGTTGCAAAGTGCTTTACAATCAATGTAACCAATGGTCGAACCAAAGTTCTAAATGTTTAACATAGCTTTTCTGGTTTGAATGGTATTCCTCCAGAAATGAACTCCAGTGCTTTATTTGTGGTTATTATGCTTTTGTTAACCTGGATAGCCATTTCTCAAGATTTGTGAATCTGTACCCTTAGATTCTTTTGTGCTCCTACCCAATTTAACCTCATATTTTCCAAGGAGTCGGCTGTCTCCTAATTCCTACTCCTAAAATGCATCACCTACACTCATCAATATTGAAATTTATTTGCTATTTGAGGAACGTTCTGCAAGTTTTTGACTATCTTCTTTTATTTGGTTGCAATTTTCCTCAGTATTAACCAAGCACTCCAATTTGGTGACATCTGCAAATTTTGAGATTGTACTTTTGATTGCTGAATGAAAACATTTATGTAAATGAAGTTCCCAGCAACTATTCCTGTGGTTCTCCACTTCCCACCTTCTGCCAGTCTGAGGAACTACCTTGAACCACGACTCTTTTTTTTTCTTGTTGTAGATAGTTGCTATCCAATCTACTGCTCGTCCCCTGAATCCACATGCTTTAACCTTAGCATTGAATCCACTAGGTGGTGCCATATGAAAGGTCTATTTAAAGTCCATATATAAGTGCTATCCCGGCTTAAGTACTTAAGCAGGGTTGTCCAACATACGGACCGCCAAAGGTTTCCATCCAATATTTCACAGATGAGAAATTTCCCATTGTCTTCTTCTTCCAGACCGGCTGTTTTTAAAAAGAAAATCAGAAGTCAGTTTCACAGCTGACAGATGCTGCACGAGAGTGGTAACAGCAGTTTCCCAACTTCGGACAGATTCGGGTTTTTCTGACTATTGTTTAAAAGGCCGCTGGAAAACACTGAGTCTGTCCGAAGCTGGGAATCTGCTGTTCTCTATGTCAGCATCTGTCAGCTGTGAAACGTAGTGCAAATTTTTTTTAAAACTGACCAACCACAAAGCTGCTGTGCTCCCTACAACTGAGAGAGAGAGTGTCAGAGAAATGGGGATGGGGCAGGTGGGTGGGGACAGAGAGGGAGAGATAGTGTGGGGATGAAGGGGGGCAGAGAGAGAGGGAAGAAAGAGTGAGAGGCGCACAGAGAGAGAGAGACCGAGACAGAGAGTTGGACAGCAAGAAAGAGGAGGACAGAGAATGAAAGTGGGTGACTCAGAAAGCGAAGACGACCTCGTGGGGGTGAAGCAACACAGAGAGGGGGCAGCACAGGAAGAGAGATAGAGAGTCAGAGAGAGCAAGGGACAGAGAGGGAGGGACAGACAATGGTAAAGATCACTCCTGACAGATGGACATCTATCTGGAATACTCCGCATCACTACAACAAGTGTGCAGGCAAACATTGACTACTTGTGCAAGTAAGAAAATACCAGGTATATCACTAGATCAGTGTCAAACGTAGTGATGAAAAAATAAGTCAATAAATTAATCTTCTCATTTAAAGATTCTTCACAAAAATGCACGTTTTGTTGTTTTGATAAATATAAAGATAAATTTTTAATGCCTTTATCTTGCCGAAATTGTAATGTGGCCCCTTACGTGAACTGCTCCATGGTTAATTCTCTGGAGTGAGGCTTGAATAGAGGATGTACTGACTCAGAGGTATGTGCTACCAATTGAGACTCGGCTCAGGTTATCAGGTCATATTAAGCTACTGGCTGAGAAATTGGGATGTGTCTCACTTGCTTATCATGGGTAAAAGGGAAGAAGAAATGAACAATTTTGCCAGGCTGTATCGCATGTTTGAAGGACCCCGAAAATATATCAACCTTACATTGACTTGTTTATATTCAGGCATCTTTGGCAGCAGCCTAATATAGTGTTATTTCATACAGTAATTAATGAATCTAACTGCTGTTACAGGACCCCTCACCTACATTGGTCAGCACTGAGCAGACCATGAGCTGACACAACGGGACTTTCCTGCTCTACACAGCTTAATTACAGTAGATTTACTGAGCTATTTTTGAGATGTGTTTGGGTTGGAAGTTCTTATCTTTTGCTTACAGCCGTGAGGAAAAAATACAGAGACCAAAAAGCTCTCGGAATGAGAAAACAATAAAGGATTTAATATCCACAGTCTTTCTTCCCCTGACCTAATAACCATCATCATATCCAGCAAATTGTATTTCTGAATCTTACCAGCTATAAAAATTTAAAGATCGGTGTATTTTCCTCTCAGTTCCTCCACATTGCACTCAACTATTTCTTGGCTCAGATCACAGGTTGACAACCTTCTACTTGACCAGCACTTGCGACCAGGTGAGAAAGAGGTCTAAGGTTCTTTTTCAGCCTTCACCTGATCTAATTGTAATAGGGTTTAATTTTAAACACAGTGTTTTGAGCTCCCCTTTGGTGAATCCCTGTTCACCGCTTTCCAATTATAATGCAAAGCAACGAGTACACACAAGCTTTATTAGATTTAAAGAAGAAAGATTGAAATTTATTAAACTTAAACTTTAACTCAAATTCGGTTAACGACTATGGATGGACAAAATGCCCACATAGCATGCATATGCGATACACACATGCAGATAGGGACAGAACGAGCAGAAGAAAACTAAGTGGAAAAGTTTGAGGCAATTTTTGAAGAGGGTGTTTTTGTTACTGTGCTTCAAGCTCGCTGTAGAATCCTTGGTTGTAGTTAGATCTTGCTTTTTGTTGGGGCCCAATATTCTTCTTAAACTTTGTTCACTGAAGGAGACTTTTCTCTCTCTGGGGTTCATGTGGCTTCAGTGGGTTTTGGAGTTCTGTGAGAAAGAGATGGGAGCAGACAGGAGAGGCTGTGGTGAGCCAGCTAGGAGAGGTCTTTTCAATCCAGGAGCAAACAGCTTTCTGTCCAAACAATTTGAACAAATTAAAAAAACTCACGTTGCCCAGTAGGTTATCATGTGACGAGCTGGTTTGACCATGTCTGTTTGTGTATTCGGCCATCTTAGCAGTCAACCTGGAATGTGAGCTCCCCTACCTTCAACGTCTGGTGATCAAAAGTCCATTGTGGGATGAATATATCAGGGAGTGGCTGCTTTGTCCTTCCAAACAATGTCTGCTAATATGCAAATGTCTTTTCTAGCCACGGCTGATCTGTTTAACAAGTCCTTTCTTCACTCCAGTAACAGTTTAAAATCAATGTTCATGATAAAATTAATGTGCCTCATTGTCGGCAGGTGGGAGCCTAGCATGACACCAGCACTAATGCTAAGTTAATACTTAGATCTAAATGCCAATGAGAAGCTGTTCAGAAGCACTGTTCCACCACATATTTCTTCTGTGGAGAAAACGAGCATCCACTCTTTCTGCCTCCTATTACTTTGTAGATTGGAAAAATATCTGAGCCTCTTGTGGGCCAAATTCAATTCCATTCTCTAAAAATGGTTGCAGACCAGATTTGACTAAAATAACTAAAATAATAATAGTCAAGTATTATTTAGCAATGCATTATCAAAATTATTACTTTTATTTTCAAAAAGAGGTAATTCATGATGTGGTGGGAGGGAAAGTTTGCACCAATATTAGCATTGCATGAGTTTCTGTTCAGCGTGTGATAATGTTACATATTTTGTGGAGATTATGTCACAACTGAGAAGGAATGGTACTGAAAAATTACTTCTCGGTAATATTATTGGAAGCTTACTGTAATCCATGCATTAATTTCATCCCCGTGACATGCCAGTGTGTCTCTGAGTCAGAATGTCGTGGGTTCTAGCTGCACTGTAAACTTTGAGTAAATAATTTAGCTGACACTATATAAATTACATTCTACAACTCCACATTATGTATCCTCTCTGTATCCAAAAATCATTCAAATCTTTGAAACTGGACATTGTTATTTTAAATTGGTCTGTAACTTACTTACATTTTAAAAGAAAATTGTTGAAAACAAAGCAAATGTGATACCTGAGCAGTTAACTGCAACATCTTCTGAATGTTGACAGTTGTGTGAAAGCCAGCCACTGTTTGGACAGTCCCACAAATTATCTTCATCTCCTTGACAGTTAATATCATCCAAGACAATTTCACCGGTGCCATGACCAAAGTGAGCCACTGGAAGTGTAGCAACAGCTTCACCACATCTTATTTGCCGACACACCACTTGTGCATTGCTCATAGTCCAGGAATCATCACACACTGTTCCCCATCTTCCATTGTATAAAATTTCAACTCTTCCTTCACACTTGTTATTTCCATTTGCAAGTCTTAATGAAAACCCTGTGAGAATGAAAGGATTATAAAGGTATATTAAAACCATACAAGCTCACTTGCTCTTTCTGCAAAACAGGTGTTCGGACAGTACAAAGTAGAAATATGCGAGCAAAATCTGATGAAATCTTTAATATAGTTGTCTTTATACAATGCACACTGAGATATAAAAGGGTAATTTCCCAGGGCAAAAAAGGGTCAGGTAGAGGGACAGAGATGCGTTTTTTTGATTAGTTGCCTCTTTAACACAGCTTCAGGACCTCCAGAGGTTTCTTGGAGGGGTTTGACCTGCACCTGCAGTAGGTAGAGCTTGGATGAGGTGGAATGGGATGTTTCCAGTCTCCCAGCTCATTCTTCAATCTGCTGAATGTCCAACACAGGGGCACTCAGGAAGGAAGGTGTTGTGGCCTGACTCTGAAACCTCATCCAACTGGAGGGTCCATTGTGCCCTGGACTTTCAAAGCTTATTTGAATCTTTTGAACATTTTTTGTTTCTGTTAGAAATGTAACCTTTATTTCGGACTTTCCAGTTGTTGATCTTGAGTGACAGCCAGACCGTCCTGAATACTGAGGGCAGAGAGGCAGCTGGAAGAGTTAATGGCTGGCAGGTGGCCCGCATTTTCATGCCCCTACTGCTGCCACTAGACTCAGCCAGGGGACAGGTCTGCAGCAGCTCTCTGGGACATTTAAAACAAGACAGGAAATCCTGATGATCTTGGGTCACTTTAAGGGAGGTATATCCATACGATTTGTCCATTTGTTGTCTACAATAAATTTCGAAAGACTGAAAATCCAGGTGGGTTGGTATAAATGTGCTCCTCTTCATCTTACCAAAAAAAAAGTATAAAAGTTTAATTAATTGGGCAATTAGAACATGACTTTAGACCGGCAATTTGAATTTACCAAACCCTGGTTGGAAAATCCCTAGGCCTAGAAATACATTGGCATCTCATTAATGTTTTGGGTATAAAATAGACAGCTTGCTGTATAAGATGGTGGGCGGTGCAAGCGCCTGTGCTGTGTCAGGGGTGCACTTTTAGCTATCTTGGATCGTGCTCTTCCTTAGGCATTTTGGATGTGCCACAGAAGTATTTTTACCTTGCCAACTCTGTTGAGAGCACAGAACTCATTCAGTGTCACAGCAATGCTCTGGGAGCTAAGCTTTGACTTGTAGAGGTTTTATGCCCTCTGGGGGGAGCAGGATCTCCATCCATCCATTGTTTGGACCAGGGCCTCCAATACAGCATCAGGGAATCTGGGTGCGCTGACAGGACTTTCTTCAGGCATTTTTCAAATTTACTTGTTGTCTGCAGCAAGAGCGTACCTCCTCTTTATGACGTACTCGCTGCCTTGAATTGGCATCAGTGAAGGCAAATTCCCTACCCCCATCCCACAAATGAACAACATAAGTCAGTTTGGCTGCATGACTGAATCATTATAATGAGGGCACAGCACTATTTTTATGCTAACACCCTGAGACCATGTGAACAGATGCATATATCATGCACCTTGCCCATTGCGCTTGCTTTTGGGTGTGATTGGATTTCCAGGTCATTTTGCTTAAATGGATCACAGATAATTTAGTGCAGTCAGCCTGTGTTAAAAGTGAATCAGCAACTATGGTTTTAAAGGAGTGTTAGACAGTAATTATATGTAACATGTTAACGTTCAATATTCATCAGCTGAATACAGCCCTTTTCTAAATCACACGATAAGTGCTGTTCACTATGGGTAAATTTCAATTGCTTAGATAATAAAACTGTTTTTACATGTTGAATTTTGTGCTTCAAGTGCAGCTGTTGCAAAATAAATAAAATAAAAGTTTATTTTGGCACTTATGAAACTTACTATTAATAGTATACACTGGAAAAGTAATGAAATCCTGCCTCGGCCATTTGGAGCCTCCCCCAAGCGATTCTACAGTGCCAGGCCTATTAACAGCCTGGTGCTGGGATCTCTGTCCCTCTAAAGATGGGGATCCCACCTCCAAGGACCAGGCAATCACAGGGCTAGCAGTCCAGTAGTATCAGCAGTGTCACTGAGAGTAGTGGCCACAGTCGCGACTGCACTAAGCCTTGGATTCAGGCTCAACGCTGGAGACCTGGACCCATGCTAAGTGACGTGGGGTCATTGGGGCCAGTCTGGCAGGTCCTGGCAATGTTGGTCGGGGGAGGGTGGGTGTTCAGTACAGGCGGAGGGGTATCCAGGGAGGTGGGTTGCTTGCTGACGGGTCCCTCTGGAGTGCCCTCCCCTCCAAGCCAGCAGGGAGGTCGCCTCATTTTAGTGTGCAACCTCCCCGTGTGGCAGAGGCCCCCACCGCTGGCTTCATACCAGCAGCTGGGGTAAGAGGCCCTTAAGTGACTGTTAATTGGCCTCTTACGGGCCTCCATTGGCCTTTGGCCAGGAAGGCTGTTGTTTGTCTATCCTGCCCCTGACAAAATTGCAGTGCCATGGAAAGGAATCATGCCCCTTACATTTAAGTCTAAATCATTGATTTATACCATGAAAAGCAAGGGAAGTACTACAGAGCCCCGTGGAACTTCACTGGAAACAGCCTTGCAGTCACAAAAACAGCTGTCGACCATAACTCTTTGTTTCCTGCCACTGAGCCAATTTTGGATCCAACTTGCCACTTTTCCTTGGATCCCATAATTGTCTGACCAGTCTGCATGTGGGACTTGGTCAAAGCCTTGCTTAAATCCATGCAGACTACATGAAATGTGCTACCCTCATCAACCATCCTTGTTACTGCCTCAAAAAATTCAATCAAGTTAGTCAGACACAACCTTCCCTTAACAAATCCATGCTGACTGTCCTTGATTAATACATGCCTTTTGAAATGATGATTAATACAGCCCCTCAAAACTTTTTCCAATAATTTTCCCACCTCCAAGATTAGGCTGACTGATCTGTAATTACTCAGTTCATCCCTTTCTCTCCTTTTCTAGTACATACCTTAACAACCCATTTTACATGCTAATCAGCATGACAATTGGATTGGGAAATACTAGGCCATGTTAACAAATTCTGTGTGTGAGAGGGAGATGCTTCTTGGGAAAGATAGGCGTGATTGGTGAAAAAACACCATTTAAATAAAGCTGAAAAAAGCAAGAATTGCATCCATAAAGCACCTTTCATGACCACTAGTCATTGCAAAACACTTTACACTCAATGTTATACTTTTTGAAGTCACTGTTGTCATGTAGCAAACTTGGCAGCCAAATTGCACACAGCAAGTTCTCACAAACAACAATGTGATACTGACCAGTCAATCTGTTTTTGTGATATTAATTGAGTGAAAACTATGAGCCAGGAAACCAGGGATAATATCCCTGTGGAAGCCTGCCATGGGATCTTTTATATTCACCTAAGAGAGCAGACAGAACCTCAATTTTCATCCAAATGATAGCAGTGAAATATTGAGAGAGTCAGCCTTGATTTTTGTGATCAAGTCCTGGAGCCTGACTGAACTCCCAACCTTCTAATTCAGTGGCAACAGTGCTATCAGCTGAGCCGCAACTGATACTTCAGGTTGGGAGGTTAGTGCCTTAATTTTGCTAGAACTTTATAGGGTTTGAGCTATAAATCCACATTTTGTAGCTGAAAATGTGATTTTTAAAAAATGTCATAAAGAGAGATTGATGATTGTGCCAGAGCCTGAGCGAGCTTTATTAGTCATTTTAATGCTGAGTTCAGAATCTGCAAATGGAACCAACCAGTCAAACAGCCTTTAACCATAGCAAATGACTACTTATATTCATTGAAAAATCAGTGGTAGGTAAAGCCTGTTGCAATGACAGAATTAGGAAAAATTGCAAGTCCACTGTTGGAAATAAGAGGAGAAAGAATTATCTAAATAACTGAGAAAAATTATTTTGTGGAATAAGAATAGATGAATAAACAAATACTTGGTAGGGCAACATTTTTATAATGCAAATTTGGAATAAGAGGTTTAGAGAAGGGAAGAACAAAATGACTTGCATCTTAAAACAAGTTTTATGAAGTGATTTGTAAATACAGTTCCCAGCAAATAAACTGTCCACGTTTAAATAGGGCAATTGTTTAAATTGGGAAAATAGTGTAAATAATTTGTCATTACCGTTATTGTTAATTACAAAGTTGTTGCTTACAACATGCAACTCCATTCTTTCCCTGGCACTGTCTGAGGCTGAACCAGATTATTTGCAATCTTGGCATCCTATCAGACCTTGATCTGAGATTCCGACACCATATCCTCACCATCACCAAGACCACTTGCGTCCACCTCCATAAAATCTCCAATCTCAACACTTTCCTCAGCCAATCTGCTACTGACACCCTTGTCCATTCTTTACTTTCCTCCAGTCTCAAGTATTCCAATGGTCTCCTGGCTGACCTCCCACCTTCCACCATTTGTAAACTTCAACTCATCCAAAACTCTGGTGCTTGTACCCTAACTTGCATCAAGTTCTGTCCACCCATCATCCCTGTGTTCACTAACCTACACCTCATGGTCCAGCAATTCTTTGAGCTTAATAGTCTCATCCTAGCATCCTTCCATAACCTCACATCGACCTGTCTCTGAAACTTTTCCCACCTCTCCAATCCACCAAGATCTTGGTGCGGCACAGTGGCGCAGTGGTTAGCACTGCAGCCTCACAGCTCCAGTGACCTGGGTTCGATTCCGGGTACTGCCTGTGTGGAGTTTGCAAGTTCTCCCTGTGTCTGCGTGGGTTTTCTCCGGGTGCTCCGGTTTCCTCCCACAAGCCAAAAGACTTGCAGGTTGATAGGTAAATTGGCCATTATAAATTGTCACTAGTATAGGTAGGTGGTAGGGAAATATAGGGACAGGTGGGGATGTTTGGTAGGAATATGGGATTAGTGTAGGATTAGTATAAATGGGTGGTTGATGTTCGGCACAGACTCGGTGGGCCGAAGGGCCTGTTTCAGTGCTGTATCTCTAATCTAATCTAATCATCTCTGTGCTGTTTCAATTTTGCCCTTTTGCACATTCCATCTTTTAACATTCTACCACTGGTGGCCTTGGCTTGAGCTACTCAGGCAGTAACTGCCCTCCCTAAACCATCTGCTTCTCTACCGCTCTCCCCTTCTTTAAGACACTCCTTAAAACCAAGCTTTTGGCCAAATATTCTAGTATATCTTTATATGGCTCAGTGTCAAATTTTGTCATAATTCTCTTGTGAAGTGCCTTGGGATGTTTTATGATGTTAAAGGTACTTAAACGCAAATTATTGTTATTATTAAGTGCATTGGCTATTTGGGGCAGAAGAAGGTATTCGGCGAATAGCTTGCACTCCATTAAGATGTAATTACTATATTTAAATCACCTGCAAGTGGTGTCAGCTAATACTGTTTGGAAAAATTGTGAACACAGTGATTGACAAATGCATAAACAGAGGCAGCTTTCAGTTGGATTCTTTATTATTTTATTTCAGAGATACAGCACTGAAACAGGCCCACCGAGTCTGTGCCGACCAACAACCGCCCATTTATACTAACCCTTACAGTAATCCCATATTCCCTACCACCTACCTACACTAGGAGCAATTTACAACGGCCAATTTACCTATCAACCTGCAAGTCTTTGGCTGTGGGAGGAAACCGGAGCACCCGGGCGAAAACCCGGTGTCCCACCATAACTTCAGCAGAATGTCTGGAGGAATATCATAAAAAGCGCAGAGCTATCCGACTGTCCAACTGGACTGGAACAGAAATCAGGAGCTTGTTTTCTCACTGGGTTTTGCACTAAAGCTACAGTCGGAGATTTCTAACATTTTAATAGAGATGAATCTCTCTCTTACCTTGTGTTGCACTGTAGTTCTTGCCACGAAAAGCAAAAGCAATCAGAAACACATTTACAAGAACTGCTCCTGCGGATGCCATTTTCTCAAATTTAAAATCAGATTCTAATCTGTACCTTTTATTGATGGCCTATTGTGTTGTGTTTTCACACATCAGGTATTTTTCTATTGTTCATAGACATATGTACATGTACATAATTAATGAGCAATTGCATAAGATGCAATAATTTAGTTTGAAAATGGTATATGTGGGACCATTGTGAGTAGTATTGTATTACAATGTTAAATATTAATCTCATTGGTCATTGTCTACAAGGCAAAAATCATAAGATTGCATAGATCAGTAATCTGATGAGTGATGTTTCTTTGAATGGAACTTGCAATATTGGCAAAGAAAGCAAATGCTTTTGGTTCAAGGTATGAAACCAAACATTTTTAGTTAAACAGAGTAAATATTCATTTTATCCCTTGCCAGAAAGTGACTGCCAAATTTGATGCACAAAGTTACAATTGTTGCTGATGAAATACAATAAATCAGCAACCAGAAACATGATTTGTTCTGACTTGTTTCATTCTCTGCGACGAAAAGCGTGCTTTTTCTCTGCGCAGCGAATAAAATTGTGTAAAACAATGGAATAAAAAACAATAGAAACAAAGGAAAGTGAGGAATTTCTCTTGAATGTGAGTGAATTAGTTGCTCAATGGGGCAAGAGGGGAAGATTTCTGGCATAATATAAAATGGACAGACTAAAGATGACTTCGGGCAGCTGCAGGAGGAGATTGAAGTGTACAGATCAGTCCTGGGGAGGTCAGAGTGCATTAAGGACATCCTCACTGAAATTTGCCACCTGCTGCAGCCACAACAGAGTAGGGCGAGGAAAGTATTGCTCATGGCTGTGAAGGTGACCATGGCCATGAGCTTTCTGCGTCAGGTTTCTTCCAGGTCATATTTGCAACATCCTCCAGTTCATTGTCCACTGTTGCGTAAGGAAGGTCAGTGCGGCCATGTATTCAAAGAGAGCTCAATACATTTCATTCTCTCTTGCCAGAGAAAAGTAAGCGGAATGAGCATATGGCTTCACCAGAATTGCAGGCTTTCCCATGGTGCAGGGTGCCATTGACTGTACACATGCTCCTTTGTAGGTGCCGCATGTAACAGAGATGTACTGCAACCAGAAGGGATTCCATTCCCTCAATGTCCAGCTGGTATGTGACCATATTCAGTGTATCATGCAGGTCAATGTCCGATATCCTGGCAGCACTCATGATGTCTTTATTCTGCTGCACTTAGCTGCACCATCTGCATTTGATCCAACACAACAAACCAAAGGGTAGCTACATAGCAACAAGGGCTATCCTTTGACCATGTGGCTCATGATTCTGGTGTGCAAGCCCACACGCGTCAAGAGAATGCATTTAATGAGAGCCATGTTGCCACACAAAATATGATCAAGCAGACCATTGGGGTGCTCAAACAATGCTTCTGCTGCCTAGACTGCTCTGGAGGAGCACTGCAGTACTCAGCAGGGTGCGTGTCATGATTCATCACAGTCTGCTGCATGCTGCACAACCTCATCATCATGCAGTGCATAGCCCTTGCCAGCAGGTATATGGAGAGTAGCTGAGGAGGAGGAGGAAGAGGAGGAGGAGGAAGGGAGGAGGGAACCAACACAGCCCCTTTCGGTCTGGATGTTCATGATCCATTCATTGGACTGCAGTAACAGTGAATGCAACCCCAATTCCCCATTCACCATTCACCAATACCCACACCTTATCTTTGTGGCCACAATACTAAAACAAATGCCACCATAAAACAAACATTCCAAACCAACTTTATAAAACATCCAATATTTCAACCAGAGGTTAACTGATCACGCTTCTGTTTTCCCTTATTGCCTGTTTTCCGTATGCTTTTGCCTGTCCTCGTGCTTCAACACAGAGTTACTCCAGTGTCTGCAGCATGGCTGGTGGAAGGCTGCTGACTTTCAATGGGGGACACTGCAGATGGCCTTGCAGGACCCCCGAGAGGCACTCTGACCTTAGAAGGCCCAACTGTGGACCACACCACCTCAGCAAGGGTTGCAGTTGTCTGGGCTGGCTGACTGACAGGCAGCAGCAAGGGCACTAGCAGAGTGGTAGTGGTGGGAGCACAAATACTGTCATCCGAAGAGAGGATAGCAGGTTCGTGCACCACAGAGCCACTTCCATTTCCCAGGCATGGTGCCTCAGTAATTCTAGGTAATCTGCTGGAGGACAGATTGCTGGATTGCTGTGACACCCTGCAAGCCCCTTTCAGCACTGGTATCTACAGCCATGATGGCAGCAGTGTGAGCCTGCATGGCACCAAGCTGGGCTTGCATGGCAACCAGCATGGATCTCATTACCTCATTCTGTGCTTCCACTGCAGCACTGAGTCATTTTGTGGCTTCTGCCTGTGCTGCAGTGGAAGCTGAGACATATCAGACAATGCATCATGTTGGATCCACAAGTGTTCTCATAGAGTTGGCCACCCTTCATTGCTGGAAAGGATGGGCTCCATGCTGTGTGTGAAGCCCTGTCCCAGGTTGGAGCCAGATGCTTCCATGCTTCTTGACAGTGACATGAGGTTCTGTGGCATGCCTGCCAATGTGCCAAGCATCTTGGTGTGAATGCAGTGCCTCATTGAAGTCATCATCTGAGTCCTCTGCAGCAGAACTCTTCTGCAACTTCACCCTCCAGGCTGCTAGCATACATACTATCATTTGCCCTGGCCTGGCTGCCGCCCACTTGTGCCTGGTAACTCACGATGTTCAGATCCTGCCTGTCTACTTCCCTCTAAGGTTAATGCAGTGCCAGTTTCTGAGCTGCTGGTTGCGAATGTCAGACCAAGGGATAGTGCTTCTTCCTCAGATGTCTGCTCTTCCTCTTGGGCTTCATTCTCAGGCACCACTGGCTGGCCAGGCGGCAGTTCTTGGGTAAATGAAAGCAGAAATGCACAATGGGAAGGTAAGGTGGTGGGGGGGGGGTGGGGGGAGGTGGTGGCGGGGTGGGGGGGGGGGGCGGGCGGGCGTTGGTGGCGATGGTGGGTGGAAAGCAAGAGGTGCATGGTTACACCCATCTGCAGCTTATACCTTATATCAGATTGTGGGATGAGGTTGGTGGGATTTCAGCAGCTGCATAAGGCTTTTGTATTGTCATCCTGGATGGCGTTAATGACACCAGTTGCCACGGCCTCAGTGACGGCCTTGCCAATAACACCGAGTACCATTTGCTCCAAGGGGGTGAGGACATGCAGCTGTGCCAGTCCCAGACCAATTCTTTGCTGCTGCCTCCTGTTATGTGCCACCTTGTCCTTCAAGAACAAGGGAAGGGTGTCTGAGTGTGTTGCAATGTTTTTGGGTGATGCAGCTGGCATTGTTGAATAATGAACAGCTTGTGCAAGCTGTGAAATGTGGGTGTAAGGCTTGCAGCAGCGTGCAAGGGTGTAATAAACCTATGAATGTTCAATATAAATCCTGACTGATAAAGGTGAGTGATGGGGGGGTTATGGTGCATTCACCAGTGTGTGAGGCTCGTGGGGCAGTTGGTGACATTTGAGAATGAATTTAGTGTCTTTGACCACTCATGTGAGGTCATTGAACTTCTTGCGCCACTGCAGATTCCTGACTCAGACTACCATAGTCATTTCCTCCCAATGCCTTCTCAGCGTTTGTCCGGAGAGCCTCCTGGCCTCCCGCAGATAGACAATATCTCTCCTCCTCTGCACCTCCTCAACCAAGGCCTCCAGCCCCTGGTGTGAGCCATGCTGGTCGCCATTTTGGTAAGGGTAATAGTGCGTATGCCAGGAACATCCGTCAGAAGTATGCAGAGTAGAGAGCTCGTGACATCAATCAGCGTGTACTCCCCACCAGTGTTATTTAATGGGATCACTAACTATTTTCAGGTTAGTTGCTGATTGCATTTTACTGGCTGTTGCTGTGATTGTGGACGTGCTTGGTGGTTTCTAGAGTTGTTTAATGTTGTTAAAGCCTACAGGAAGTGATGTGGCACGTGCTGAAGGACTGCACAAACCAGTGATCTAATTGAAAGGTGGTGCAGGCTCAAGGGGCCGAATGGCCTACTCCTGCTCCTATTTCCTATGTTTTTATGTTCCTAATTGCTCCCATAGATGGGTTCAGTACTATGCTTTTCCCTTGGACTACAATGTGACAGGGAGGATGAGCGGCAGTGACACAGAGCTGGATAAGCTGCTGGAAGAGGGGGGAGCAGAACTTAAGAACTGAAATACAGACATCAGCAGACATCAAATTTTACAGCATGGTGATGATTCGGACTTCAGATTTTGCTTTTCAACAGCTCAAACTTAACCCATTTGTTATCTTCGGAGACTGTGTGGTCAGATAGGGGGAGGCAATGAAATTACCTCTAAAACTAATTGCAAGCACCTATTGTCTCTACAACCATGCAAAACCACTAAGCCCGGGCATCATTTGTTTCTGAAATTAGAATTGACATTATGAGTTGCTGTTTCAAGCACTCATTTTTACCTGAAGTTTCGTGGTTAATCAAATTTTCAATAAGATGAACCGGTGGAAAGAAGTTTAGGTGATCCTACCTATTGCTGTGTATCAAGGAAGAACACTTTGGGGAATTAAAATTGAACTTTGACAAGACCTAGAAGTCCAACAATGCTGCTCTTTCCACTTAGGATAATTTTGAAATGATAAAATTAACTCAGGTGTAATATAGGATGTTGCTGTGGTAAGTGAAATGTCCTCTAAAATAAACAAACAAACCGATGGATTTAACGAGTTCCCCCAACTTTGGGCATTGTGGTGGAGGGGCCTGGAAAATGTCCCGGGAGAGGCCCACCACAGGCCTCGATGCCAGGAAGGCCGCGCCCCATATTACCAGCTGCGGCAAGGCCTAGTGGCGACCCCCCCACTGCTGCTCAGTGATGGGAGCAGGATTTAAATATGTTAATTAATGAAATTAATTACCTACCTGCTCCCTTCGGCCATCCCACTGCCGTATTCCAGCCGGTTGCTGGGACTCCCACGCCTTCAGATCCTTCAGATCTCTGACCGGAGATCCAATGCAGGACACTGGTGGGAAGGGAGGAGGCGGGAAGTTTTCAGGGTGGGATGAGGGCGGGGGTGGGGGTGGCGGTAGCAGGGTGAAAACATTTTGATTGGTCTAAGGGGTGGTGGGAAGGGGGTAAGGTACAAAGTGTATAAACTTTGGCGGGGGAAGGTTGGGACTGAAAGGTAAGTTTTTTTTGGAGGGGGGCGGTGGCAAGTAATAATCTGTTTTGTCATTGGAGGGTGTGGCAGAGGGTATCAAAATTTATATTAATTTTTAATTCATACTCCCTATTACTTTGAAAATATTAATGAATTGGAAGGGCTTGAAACCCTTTAAAAATGACTCCAGAGCCTGTGCAGTGATGCCGGATGCTGTTGCCAGAGACAGGGCACCCACCCCCTCCATGTCATCAGAGGGTGCAGTCCGCCTGGCCATTTAAATGAGCCGCCGTGCTCAATATCATGGCGGCTCCGCAGAGTAACCCACGCGTGTCGCCCCGCCATTTTTGAAGCTCACCACGGAGCTGGAAAAATTCAGCCCAATGTGTCAATAACTGGGACCAGGTTGGAATATTTAATTGACATTTTCTACCTTTAAAATTGTATTGGACAATACATTTGTCCAAAGCTAATGAATGAGATAGAATGGTAATAAATTGGATGTGTAAAATGGAATGTCCTTGCCTATACTGAACAATAAAGAAGACTGCATTTGATCATGTGACCACTAACCGAGACTTCAGGACCTTGCAGGGGGAAATGAGCAAAGGTCTCCAGACACCCACCCTCCACCATCTGTTGGTAAGATCATCTGATAACTCTATGATGACTTGTATCGCATGTCACTTTTGACATGATATTAGATATTAGGGATACTAGTGTGTGTGTGTGCAAATGTGAGGCAATTAGAATGTGGAAATGCATGGTGAAAATGCACTGAAGCATGGGTCCCAGGTATGCTTAGTTAGTTGACAACAACGTAACATGAAATGGTTAATGTGGTTGAAAAGAGTCAGACATTTTAAATCATCAAGACACTGACCCATAGAGAAACTTTAAAATTAGTGAAACAATCAGGATAGAATTAAACACACTGGTATCTGTCAGAGGTATCAAAATTAAAGAGGGGCTTAGAATTTCGATTGGGACAACCGAGGGCTAGGGAGAAAAAATACTCGGCAAAGATTGTTCACAAGGTGGATACAGGTAAATGAAGAGCTGGAGAATCTTCTATCTCCATGATTTTTTGACGATAAGGTACACCATAGTTTTCTGTACAGTGTATTATTTTCTTTGTATCATGATGTATTGCTTGAAATGTATGTTGAGGTGACTTCACCAGTAAACTAACAGCTTAGAATTAGTGGGCCTCCCTTGAGTGAGGGGTCAGAGAGAGATCTTCCCCCTCAAGGCAGAATATAGGTTTAGGAGAGTGTTTATAGGGTCCGGGCTCAAAGCCCTTTGACCCAAGCTTTTTGCTAGAACTACAAAGTCATCCCGACTTCTTCGATGGGTGAAAGATGACTAACAATCACAGGTACCCTTGTTATTGCAAACTAATTGTTATTCCTTGAAGGGAGGAAAGAACAGTTTGAGACATGAAGTAGTCTACATTGTTACATCTTATCTCTCTTCTCTGACCATTAGTGCTTGAATTAAGAACTCTTGTTATTTGTTGAAATATAACTAAATGTAATTTCCTTTGACTACTGTTCAGTTTTAAGCTTTGCTAGATTGCATATCGATATAAAGTTTGTTAGTCTACAGTTTAATTACATCAGTTTTATTTCTGTTTTGTTAGAATTAGACTGTAGGAACACAAGAAGTAGGAGCAGGATTAGGCCTTACAGCTCCTCGAGCCTGCTTTCCTATTTAATAAGATCATGTTTGATCATCTCCAACTCCAGTTTCCAACCAATTCCCATATTCCTTTATTCCCTTACAGTCCAAAAATCTAACACTCTGCCATGCCCGGAGTATGCCTTATAACATGAGGCGCCCTCCTTGCAGGCTTGGTTGGGGGGGTTCCCTCCTTCATGGGCAATTTGTGGCCCAAGGAGGACCCCCACTGGGAACAACTTTACTTCCCCTGGACCACCCTCCACCTGGACTGCATGACCATCCCCACACTCCCCCTCGCCGAGGCCTCCCATACTGGTCCCGGCGAACCCATCTCACTTACCTGAGGTCCAGGGTTTCAGCGCTGGGCCTCGATCCAAGGCCTCTGCAGTACCTGCAGTGGCCACCGCTCCCGGTGGCACTGCCGATACTGCTGAGCTGCCAGCCCTCTGATTGGACAGCTGCTCTTGGAGGCGGGATCCCTGTCTTTAAAGGGACAGGAGATCCCGGCTCCTGAAACTTTGACATAAAAAGACAGGAGGATCATTCCGGGGTGGGGAGGGGGGCATGAAAAGGCAGAGGCAAGCTTTCCCCCGCTGTTTCGGCCTGGCACTGGGAGCCCCGCCTCCAGCCCTTGGTTTCCCATTTTTTCTAGTTGTTTTTGTGTCTTCTACTGTGAAAACAATATATTGCCATTTCCTATTTCCTATTATAATATCACCTCTTCCTTTTTATATACTTGTACAAGCTCTGACAATCTGTTTTCGTATTTCTGTCTTGTTTACTCTCATTCTATTTTCTTCCACATTATCAATTTTTTGTCCATCCTTTGCTGGTAGCTATAACTCTCCCAATCCTCAGGCTTACTACCCTTCTTGGCAACAATATAAGTCTCTTCTTTTAATCTTCTAATCTTTTAATCTTTTAATTTTTTAATCTTCTTTTATCCTTAGCTCTTTATTTAGCCGTGGATGTATCTCTTCTCCCGTGGAGTTTTTATTTCTCAGTGGAATGTAGATTCATTGACAATTATGAAATATTTCTTTAAATGTTCACCATTGCTCATCTACTGTTATACCTTGTAATCTATATAGCTTCACCATGATGGCTTTAGACTTATAGTCTAATGGTATAGTAATATGGCTCAGTGTTCTCTTTTGTTTGTTAATTGCTGTTCTGCAATGACTGGGCATGGTCAGTATTGAATCCTTTCTAGTCAGTTCAATGCTATTCAATTAATAAATCCACTATTTTTCTTCCAATGTGTAAGATGCTCCACTCAGCTATACCATTTAATTTTCTATAGGTTGAGCCACTTCTAAATATTGTCTAGATTCTTCTGATATTCCTTAAGTGGTTCAATCCTACTTTTTTCACCAAGCTTCTGGTTACCGGTTCTAATATCTTCTTTTTGTGGCTCAACGTCAAAAATTTGTTTGATAATGGTCCTATGAAGCGCTATGAGACATTTTACTATGTTAAGTCCTGCCTTTATTTCAAATCAATCTAATACAATGCTCTCATTTATTAATATTACCCTTTACACATGGAGATTTTTAATGTTTTAATAGCATGAAGTGCTCCTTGCTTCATGTTGTACTGTGGTTCTTACCATGAGAAGTATGTCAGCTGTGGTAGCACTCTTGCCTCTGAGTCAGAAGGTTCTGTGTGCAAGTCCCACATCAGGACTTCACAGAATCACAGAATCGTTACAGTGCAGAAGGAGGCCATTCAGCCCATCGTGCCTACACCAGCTCTCTGAAAGAGCAATTCCCTCAGTTCCATTCTCCGACCTTCTCCCCGTGACCCTGCACATTCTTCCTTTTCATATAACTGTCTAATTCCCTTTCGAATGCTTCAATTGAACCTATCTCCACCATGTTCTCAGGCAGCGCATTCCAGACCTTAACCACTGGCTGCATGAAAAAGTTTTTCCTCATGTCGCTTTTGCTTCTCTTACCAAATACTTTAAATCAGTGCCCTCTCGTTCTCAATCCTTTCATGAGTGGGAACAGTTTCTCTCTATCTACTCTGTCCAGACCCCTCATGATTTTGAAAAGCTCTATCAAGTCACCTCTCAGTCTTCTCTTCTCCAAGGAAAACAGTCCTAACTTCTCCAATCTATCTTCATAACTGCAATTCCTCATCCCTGGAACCATTCTCGTGAATCTTTTCTGTATTCTCTCCAATGCCATTGTGTCTTTCCTCAAGTGCGGCGCCCAGAACTGGACTCAATACTCCAACTGAGGCCGAACTAGTGTCTTTTACAAGTTCAATGTAACTTCCTTGCTCTTGTACTCTATTCCCCTATTAATAAAGCCCAGGATATTGTATGCTTTATTAACCGCTCTCTCAATCTGCCCTGCCACCTTCAATGACTTATGCACATATATACCTAGGTCCTTCTGCTCCTGCACCCCCTTTAGAATTGGACCCTTTATTTTATATTGTCTCTCCATGTTCTTCCTACCAAAATGAATCACTTCACATTTCTCTGCATTGAACATCATCTGCCACTTGTCTGCCCATTCCACTAACTTGTCTATGTCCTTTTGAAGTTCTACACTATCCTCCTCACAGTTCACAATGCTTCCAAGTTTTGTATCATCTGCAGACTTTGAAACTTTGCCATGTACACCAAGGTCTAGGTCATTAATATATATCAGGAAAAGCAAAGATCCTGACATTGATCCCAGGGGAACTCCACTACAAACCTTCCTCCAGCCCGAAAAACATCCATTAACCACCAGTCTTTGTTTCCTGTCACTCAGACTTGAGCACAAAAATCAAGGCTGAGGAGTGCTGCACTGTCAGAGGTGCCATACTTTGGATGAGATGTTAAACTGAGGCCCTGTCTAACCTCTCCAGTGGACATAAAAGATTCCATGGCACTATTCTGAAGAACAGCAGTGGACATATCCTGGCTGATATTTATCCTTCAATCAATATCACAAAAACAGATTATCTAGTCACCATCACATTGCTATTTGTGGGAGCTTGCTGTGGGTAAATTGGCTGCTATATTTCCTACATTACAACAGTGATTACACTTCCAAAGTACTTCATTGGCTGTAAAGTGCTTTGAGATGTCCAGTGGTTGTGAAAGGTGTTACTTAAATGCAAATCTTCCATGAAAAGTAAAAATGATGAGACAAATATTCAGAAAAATTCTTCTTTTGGATGCCATTTTCTCAATGCAAATTTAAACTATGGTTCCAACTCATCGTACATATTTATAATTTTATATGTAGGATGAGTCAGAACCATACCTTAAATTTGCATTGAGAAAATGGCATCCGAAAGAAGAGTTCTTCTGAATGTTTGTTAATAATAAATCATAAATATTTAGGATGAGTTCAACAACAATTTCCAAACCCATGACCTCTACCACCTAGAAGGACAAGGGCAGCAGTTGCATGGGAACACCACCACCTGCAAGTTTCCCTCCAAGCCACACACCATCCTGACTTGGAACTATATCGCCGTTCCTTCACTTCTGTTGGGTAAAAATTCTGGAACTCCCTTCCTAACAGCACTGTTGGTGTACCTACACCCCAAGGACTGCAGCGGTTCAAGAAGGCAGGTCACCACCACCTTCTCAATCGGGGATGGGCATAAATGCTTGCCTAGCCAGCAACGCTTACATCCCCCGAACGAATAAAACAAAATTGGCTTGTCATTTGACTCATCAGGCAATTTTGTTTTGTTCGCCAGAATAAGTGTCAGTATAAAATGAATGAGCCATTGTTTATGTAAAATGTAGTGTTAGCATCAAAATGGTTGCTGTGGGAACATAGCTAGTCATATTGTATTAAACTGTTAAATATTAATCTCACTGGTCATTGGCCATAATTATCTACAAGGGAAATATCATAAGACTGCATAGATCAGTAACCTGAGCAGTGATGTTATTTTGAAAGGAATACCTAATGTTGGCAAAGAAAGTACATCGTATTGCTGCAAGGCAAGAAACCAAATATTTTTGGTTAAACCGAGTAAATATTCATTTTAACTTGAATCAACAATGTGTCTGCCAAATTGACATATTGGGGGCTAAATTGGGTAGCTCCTGAAAACAGGGCCGGGGATCATGATGTGTGATTAATCCGCACCCGTTCAATACAATGCAGGCAGCATGCCAATTTCAGATCCTTTGAATGATTGCTGCATGCTGCCAGCATTAACTGTGCTGTTTATAGCAAAGGGCCCAAAACTGTAACTTGCTGGCATCAGCTTCAAGCTATTCTGCACCTCTTAAAGGGGAGGTGCATTGTGGCTGGAACAGGTGCTGGCTGTCATGTAGGAAGTAAATCTGACCTGGGCAACAGTGAAGAATGGCACAATATTGGAGAGACTAGGCTTCAAGATTCTTGGATGGTGCACTGGAGGCTTTGGTGGAGAATGTGGAAAGGAGAACAGATGTCCTGGCAGTGGGGCCAGGAGGCCCTCCAGACACATGCTCAAAAGGCAGAGGGAGCAGATAGCCATGGAGGTCGATGCCAGGAGTTGAACCCCAAGAACATGGATGCAGTGAATGCCTCTTCAAAAGCCATATCTTACCAACCGCACCACTCGCCTCAGACACTGCTCAAATCACCACACTCCATCACTCACCTACCAACAATCTCTATCAATCAATATCATCCCTACCATGATATCCTTCCTTCTCCCTCCCGATGGTCAATCTGTCTCCCTCCTCCGCTGCCCCAATTGCCGACCTGCCCCACACCTCCCTACTATACAGTGATCACCCTAAGGATTCCCGGCTGTGGCCCACTGCTGCTGGAAGTCTCTCACAGTCTCTCACATTAATAAGTAATAAGTAATAAAGTTTCGAAGTCTGGTTATGGTTGGGAGCAGAATTCCATGTTACTGTAGTTATATTTTCATTTTCCTCACACTTTCTCTCTTAGAGAGAAGTATATCCCAATGTGTTAAGGACTCTGGGGAGGATTTCCATGGGCTTCTCCTGATCTCCTGCTGTAACTTCAGTGGAAAATTGGCAGAAACCCTTTTGAGATGATATAAATGGCCATTTATGCTGCTTCTCTAGTGTTTTCATTAATCTGCCAAAGCTACATTGGATGTTCGAGGAACCCCATGAAACTTTCAGGCCCTTATTTTAATATATTGAGGATATTGAAAGGCTCCTCTACTGATGACTCCCAACAGCACTGAGTTATGAGACAGATTGCGTGAACTGGAGCAGGAAATTTGAAATGAACATACACAGGCTAAGTAAGTTGGCAAAATTATGACAAATGGAGTTCAATGTGGGGAAGTGTAAAGTCATCCATTTTGGATCTAAGAAAGACAGTTGGAATGTTTTCTTAATGGTAATAGACTAGGAACTGCAGAGCAGCAAATGTGCATCCATGTGCACAAATCACTTAAAGCTAGTCCACACGTAGTAAATGGTATCAAAAGACTAAATGAACTTTATCTCAAGGGGGTTGAATTTCAAAAGTGAACCAGTGATGCTTCAGTTGTCGAAAGCCTTGGTCAGATGAAAACTGGAGTACTGTGTCTAGTTTCGGGCACAAAACCTAAGGAAGAATATAGTGGTCTTTGAAGGGGTACAGTACAGATTCATCGGAATGATACTGACCCTTAAAGGGTTAAAATTATAATTCCATGTTGAAAACGTTTGTCCACACCTTGAAATGCTAATGGATTAAATGATCAGATCCATTCACATTAGTTGAGAAAGATTTAATTCGAATCTTTTGAATTATTTTATGATAAATTACCTCACCCAGAAGAGCACTGTGACTGTTGCAGTTCTGTTGCAAATAATTTTTGATCAACTGCATTATTTCTCAATTAATGTTAGGAATATTCCTTCTAATTTTAATGCATATGTTGACATTTCTTAACCATTCTTAATCATCTCATAGTTCCTTGATGATCAGTCAAAGATATAAGGAGATGCTGTATGATCCACAGATATCACTGATGATTAAATTGGTCCATGTAGCCCCCACTGTTCCCCTTACCCATACCTGAGGCAGGCATCATCCTTTGGATATACAAATAAGGGGCCTAACACATACTTCAGGTCCCTCTTTCAATACAGGTTAGCCCTGAGGCAGCCAGTGCCAGCTTACAAGAAAGATAAATACTGATCACGATCGCCATCCCAATCATTGTTGCTCCTGGTCCTTAGATCCTCAACTCCAGGTCCTGGCTCTAACCTCAGATGTTCCTACCCCACTCTAGCTCTGACCTCTAGGACCCCAAAAAGACCTCAGTTGCCTCACCCTGATCATGACTGTAATGTTTTGAAATTGCAATTGCATTGTGCATTGTGTACTCTAGTAGCTGCTGTAGAACACACATGCTAGCAAAGAGAAAGTGAAACTAAGATAGAATATAAGCGAAGCCTTTATGTTCAGCTGCAGCAGTCTTTGTATCTTAATCTCGGCCTCATTTCTTATACCAAACTTGGCTAAACCTCACTCAAGTCCCAAGGACATCACAATGGCAATGGATGGGGAAAAAACGGAAATATTGCTTTCAGGTATGAAAATTTTGGAAGGTTTTTGTTTACTTTCACAGACAGCATTTTAACTTGGAGATTGTGTCAGACACACACCGGAAGCTTGTACAATGTATACTCACACTCTGATCTCTCCAAAATAAACATCCTATCAAAGAAAAATTTCAGATCACTGCAGCGAAGATTCCTCTGGAAGAAGTGCGATCCCAGAACCTTTGTCACTGTGTTGCTGGCCAATGTGGCGTTGTCTATGTCCAATCTACCACCTTTTGATGTGCATTCAGAGCCATCATCTGTATCCCTATGTTGGCAAAAGTGGCTGCGACATTTCGAAGACGCGATGGCAGGTTTCGCAATCACAGACAACACAAGGAAAAAGGCCTTACATCTATACTATGGAGGTGAAGAGTTAGAAGATATCTTTGAGACACTTATGCCTGAACAGAATGACTACAACTCAGCAAATTTGCACTAACGACCTATGTCACACCCAAGAAAGACACCACATACGAAACCATTGTTTTCCGACACACTAAGCAAGAAGCAAACGAGACAATTGACCAATATTGTGTGCGATTGAGGTAATTAGCAACGAATTATGACTTCAGTGATGCTGAACATGTCGAATGGGAAATCAAAATACAAATAGTCGAAGGCTGTCCCTCCAGTGAATTTTACAGAAAAGCACTCGAGAAAGACAGAAAGCTGACAGAACTGCTGATGTTAACAAGTTCACTATCACTCTGAGTCCAGAGCTACTGAAGTTGAGGCTAATAGTAACTACCACACTCCAATCTCAACTTCTGTTAGCACTATTCATCATTCATGTGCCAGGAAACCACCTTCAAAGCAACAACAGGTGTCTCACAGAGTTGCGACTTATCCAAAGAATGCTTCCACTGTGGTTTACCCACACTGGACAGAGTGTCCTGCTACTGGTAAACAATGTAAAGATTGCGTAAAATTGAACCACTTTGTTTGTGTTTGTTGCTCATCAGCAAAATCAACGACTAAGACCAATACCAGCAGAAGGGTACCACATATGCATACCACAGCAAAAGGTGAGAGAATGCAGCCAATATAGAGGCGGATGACTCTGAACAGACTTTTGTCTTTTCTCTCAAACACTGCAAACAGCCATGTGTGACAGTGACCAGTGGCTGTTTAGACGTAGATGCTCTCATAGACACAGGAGTGTCTGTCAATGTCATGGGAGACTAAACATTCAACAAATTTCAGGATTGACCCACTCTCGGCAAACCATTGAATGTGAAAATTGTCACTTACAACAGTGACAAACCACTGAAAATCCTCAGAACTTTTGAAATGTCAGCTACTAGAACGAATGCTCTATTCTATGTCATATCTGGAGAATGTGACATGTTGATCAATTTGTACATAGCAACAGATCTGAAGATGATTGAAATCACATAGGCATAAGAACAAAGAACAAAGAAAATTACAGCACAGGAACAGGCCCTTCGGCCCTCCAAGCCTGCGCCGATCCAGATCCTCTATCTAAACATGTCGCCTATTTTCTAAGGGTCTGTATCTCTTTGCTTCCTGCCCATTCATGTATCTGTCTAGATACATCTTAAAAGACGCTATCGTGCCCGCGTCTACCACCTCCGCTGGCAACGCGTTCCAGGCACCCACCACCCTCTGCGTAATGAACTTTCCACGCATATCCCCCCTAAACTTTTCCCCTCTCACTTTGAACTCGTGACCCCTAGTAATTGAATCCCCCACTCTGGGAAAAAGCTTCTTGCTATCCACCCGGTCTATACCTCTTATGATTTTGTACACCTCAATCAGGTCCCCCCTCAACCTCCGTCTTTCTAATGAAAATAATCCTAATCTGCTCAACCACTCTTCATAGCTAGCGCCCTCCATACCAGGCAACATCCTGGTGAACCTCCTCTGCACCCTCTCCAAAGCATCTACATCCTTTTGGTAATGTGGCGACCAGAACTGCACGCAGTATTCCAAATGTGGCCGAACCAAAGTCTTATACAACTGTAACATGACCTGCCAACCCTTGTACTCAATATCCCGTCCGATGAAGGAAAGCATGCCGTATGCCTTCTTGACCACTCTATTGACCTGTGTTGCCACCTTCAGGGAACAATGGACCTGAACACCCAAATCTCTCTGTACATCAATTTTCCCCAGGACTTTTCCATTTACTGTATAGTTCACTCTTGAATTGGATCTTCCAAAATGCATCACCTCGCATTTGCCCTGATTGAACTTCATCTGCCATTTCTCTGCCCAACTCTCCAATCTATTTATATTCTGCTGTATTCTCTGACAGTCCCCTTCACTATCTGCTACTCCACCAATCTTAGTGTCGTCTGCAAACTTGCTAATCAGACCACCTATACTTTCCTCCAAATCATTTATGTATATCACAAACAACAGTGGTCCCAGCACGGATCCCGGTGGAACACCACTGGTCACACGTCTCCATTTTGAGAAACTCCCTTCCACTGCTACTCTCTGTCTCCTGTTGCCCAGCCAGTTCTTTATCCATCTAGCTAGTACACCCTGGATCCCATGCGACTTCACTTTCTCCATCAGCCTACCATGGGGAACCTTATCAAACGCCTTACTGAATTCCATGTATATGACATCTACAGCCCTTCCCTCATCAATCAACTTTGTCACTTCCTCAAAGAATTCTATTAAGTTGGTAAGACATGACCTTCCCTGCACAAAACCATGTTGCCTATCACTGATAAGCCCATTTTCTTCCAAATGGGAATAGATCCTATCCCTCAGTATCTTCTCCAGCAGCTTCCCTACCACTGACTTCAGGCTCACCGGTCTATAATTACCTGGATTTTCCCTGCTACCCTTCTTAAACAAGGGGACAACATTAGCAATTCTCCAGTCCTCCGGGACCTCACCCGTGTTTAAGGATGCTGCAAAGATATCTGTTAAGGCCCCAGCTATTTCCTCTCTCGCTTCCCTCAGTAACCTGGGATAGATCCCATCCGGACCTGGGGACTTGTCCACCTTAATGCCTTTTAGAATACCCAACACTTCCTCCCTCCTTATGCCGACTTGACCTAGAGTAATCAAACATCTGTCCCTAACCTCAACATCCGTCATGTCCCTCTCCTCGGTGAATACCGATGCAAAGTACTCGTTTAGAATCTCACCCATTTTCTCTGACTCCACGCATAACTTTCCTCCTTTGTCCTTGAGTGGGCCAATCCTTTCTCTAGTTATCCTCTTGCTCCTTATATATGAATAAAAGGCTTTGGGATTTTCCTTAACCCTGTTTGCTAAAGATATTTCATGACCCCTTTTAGCCCTCTTAATTCCTCGTTTCAGATTGGTCCTACATTCCCGATATTCTTTCAAAGCTTCGTCTTTCTTCAGCCACCTAGACCTTATGTATGCTTCCTTTTTCCTCTTAGCTAGTCTCACAATTTCACCTGTCATCCATGGTTCCCTAATCTTGCCATTTCTATTACTCATTTTCACAGGAACATGTCTCTCCTGCACGCCAATCAACCTCTCTTTAAAAGCCTCCCACATATCAAATGTGGATTTACCTTCAAACAGCTGCTCCCAATCTACATTCCCCAGCTCCTGCCGAATTTTGGTATAGTTGGCCTTCCCCCAATTTAGCACTCTTCCTTTGGGACCACTCTCGTCTTTGTCCATGAGTATTCTAAAACTTACGGAATTGTGATCACTATTCCCAAAGTAGTCCCCTACTGAAACGTCAACCACCTGGCCGGGCTCATTCCCCAACACCAGGTCCAGTATGGCCCCTTCCTGAGTTGGACTATTTACATACTGCTCTAGAAAACCCTCCTGGATGCTCCTTACAAATTCTGCTCCATCTCGACCTCTAACACTAAGTGAATCCCAGTCAATGTTGGGAAAATTAAAATCTCCTATCACCACCACCCTGTTGCTCCTACATCTTTCCATAATCTGTTTACATATTTGTACCTCTATCTCACGCTCGCTGTTGGGAGGCCTGTAGTACAGCCCCAACATTGTTACCGCACCCTTCCTATTTCTGAGTTCTGCCCATATTGCCTCACTGCTCGAGTCCTCCATAGTGCCCTCCTTCAGCACAGCTGTGATATCCTCTTTGACCAGTACTGCAACTCCTCCACCCCTTTTACCTCCCTCTCTATCCCGCCGGAAGCATCGATATCCTGGGATATTTAGTTGCCAATCATGCCCTTCCCTCAACCAAGTCTCAGTAATAGCAATAACAATAACATTCTCGAACTGTACGCTGATCACTTCACTGGTATCAGCAAGCTGACCGGTGTTACATGCAAGCTGCATGTGGACCCTAATGCTCCCCCAGTCGTGCATCAATGGCAACGAATACAGTTTCATGTCAGGAAACAGACAGAGAAGGAACTTCAATGCCTACTTGATCTTGACATTATTGAGAACGTTGGGGATAAGCCTACCCCTTTGGTCTCACCCATACAAGTCATCAAGAAACCCAAGAGTGAGAACCACATTAGAATCTATGTTGATATGTGATTACCAAACCAAGCCATAACATGAGAAAGACACTGGACACCGACAATCGATGATATCATAGAGAAAGTGAATGGTGCTAAACACTTTGCTAAACTTGACCTCAATGCAGGCTACCCTCAAATCGAACTGAGATATGTACTGTAATCTCTACTTACATCAGTCTTTTCTGATACAAGAGGCTCATCTTTGGAGTCAGCTCAGCAGCTGAGATATTTCAGCACATGATTCAATCTGCACTTCAAGGATTTGAAGGCACGCTGAACATCAATGATAACATTTTCATCTAAGGCTGCACTGAAAAGGAACATGAGACATGCATACACGCAGGCCTACAACATCACAGAGAATATAACCTCAACTTGAACAAAGACAAGTGATGTTCAATGAAAGCAGAATTGTATTCTTTAGTCATGTATTCTGTGGTGAAGGAGTATCACCAGATCCAAGGAAAGTTGAAGCCATTGTAAATGCAGCAGATCCTACAAACATGCGAGAAGTCCGGAGTCTGCTAGGACTCTTTATGTACTGCAGTCGTTTCATTCCTGACCTTGCTATTCTATCTTCCCCCCTGACAAATGAGACCACCAAATAGGAATGGACTAAATCACACAAACTGCCAGTACACAAGATCAAACAACATTTGTCAGCAAGTTGCACAGATGCGTATTTCCACTCTGAGAAAACATGATCAACATGTACACGAACGTGATTGAGAACAGATGCATCAGATGAAATTATATGCAGAGCGAAGCATGAAAATAGAGCTACGCTGCTAGAGCCAGGAGATAAAGTACTTGTGAAACATGATGGTCATATTGGAAAGCAAACAACCCCTTATGACATCCAATCATTTATTGTGACCAACACAAAAGGATCAATGATCACTGCTAAGCATGGTTCACAAATCATCACAAGAAACGTGCCATTCTTCAAAGCACTGAAAAAAACACTCGCAAGCATTAAATCCGATTCCGGCATCGACACCTCAGATGAAGAACATGAGTCAAATACATCTGATGTGAGATGATGTCCTACTCGTGAGAGAAAACGCTCACCATACTTTAGGGACTATGTTATGAAATAAACTTAAAACATAAATAGTCCGTCGTTTACGTTTTTAGAAACAAATCATTGAAACATGCTTTGTTTCTCATTTACTAAGAAGGGGAGGGATGTAGTGCTGTAGTGTTTTGAAATGGCAGTTGCTTTGTGCATTGTGCACTCTAGAAACCTGTGCAGATCACACATGTTAGCAAAGAGAAAGTGAAACTAAGACAGAATAAAAGAGAAGCCTTTATGTTCAGCTGCTGCAGCCTTTGTATCTCAATCTCTGCCTCATTTCTTATACCAAACTCTGCTAAACCTCACTCAAGTCCTGAGGACATCACAATGACCTCCAGGCATCCTGAAGCCCCCAATCCCTCCCCAACACTGCAATCTCTAGTCTAAGACCATGATCCCTCCTCAACCTTTGCGATCCCAAAATCAAGGCTCCCAAACACATGATACAAAGTTCAAAGAGAAGGCCACTTATCTGTGGGTCATTGCAGCACTTAATTTATGAGGCGTCTCCCTGCAGTTCTGTCTTCATTATAATCATATCCGATGCCCAATAGCTGGGGCTCCTTGTGCCTCATCACAATAATCACCCTATACCGACGGTGGGGATAATGAAAAATGTGGACTTCTGAATTTAACAAAGTACAAGAGAAATGTCAGAACTATGTAGGTTAAATGGTGGGAACAGATACAGCCCCAGGTCCACATAGTAAGGAGATTCAAACACTGGGTTGCTGAATGGTGGAGAGCCATAGAATGCCATGCTGATACTAAGCATGTAACTGTTGTGTCATCTGCATATTTTCAGCTTAGGAAAAACAAGGGAAAAAATGTAAAGGGCATTGAGAGTTTTAAAAAATTCTTTCATGAAATGTGGGCATTGTTGGAAGGCCAGCATTTATTGCCCATCCCTGGTTGCCCTGTAACTGAATGGCTTTCTAGGCCATTTCAAAGGGCAGTTAAGAGTCAACCACATTGCTGTAGATCTGGAGTCACCTGTAGGCCAGACCAGGTAAGGACAGCAGATTTCCTTCCTTAAAGGTCATTAGTGAACTAGATGTTTTTTTATGACAATTAATGATAGCTTCATGGCACCATTACTAGGACTAGCTTTCAATTCCAGGTTTTAAAAATTAATTCATTGAATTTTAAATTCCACCAGCTGTGTGGTGAACCCATGTCCCCAGGGCATGATCCTGGGCCTCTCAATTACCAGTCCAGTGACATTACCACTAGGCCACCACCACCCCAATAGATATGGAGAAAAATATGTGATGAATATTGGAGGCTAGGGATGAGAGTGGAATCACCTATCAGAGGATGTTTTATATTTATCCTGTCCAGGAGTGTGAGGGGTGGGGGTGGGGTGGTAATAGGAAAACCTTCCCAGATAGGGGGGCAGTATTCAAGTCTTGGGCAAATATGGCCATTTCAGAGAACTAAAAGCTGTTGACGAAAACTCTTTCAGCATGAAAGAGAAAACCTCTTTTTTCATTTGTTCTTGGGATGTGTGTCACTGGCAAGGCCAGCATTTAGTGCCCATTCCTAATTGCCCTTGAGGGAGTGATGGCAAGATACCTTCATGAACAACTGCAGTACATGTGGTCTAGGTACATCCACAGTGCTTTCTGTTACACTTTGATAGAACTGAGTGGCTTGTTCAGCCATTTCAGAGGGCAGTTAAGAGTCAACCACACTGGGTAAGTATGGCAGCAGTCAGATGTAAGTCAGACTGGGTAAGAATGGCAGATTTAGTAAATAGATGGCTTTTCTTTAAATGACTATCTGGTAGTTTCATGATCATTATTAGTGAGACTGGCATCTTATTCCAGATTTATTAATTAATTAAATTAAAATTCTCCCAACTATCCATGGTGGGATGTGAACTCACATCACAAGAGCATTAGTCCAAGTCTCTGGATTACTAGCCCACTAACATTACTACTATACTACCATTCCCTCACTGACCCCAGTTTTTGCAATAGGGGAGATGTGGGAGTTCCATTTCCAGGGTTCAGTGAAAAACAGGTCAAATAATGAACTGTCAATTGCAGAAAGAAGATTGATGTGAGACATAGTTAGGAACATAGGTGGGAGGAGGCTGTAGTTTAGAGGAGTTTAGCACCAAGCCATCTCAGAGGCTTTGAAGACATCCAACACAATGACAAATGATTCACCAAAGTGTCTGAGAGCAGAATAATTATGCAAAAATATAGGTGGTAGAACATTTGAGCTCTAACAGCAGTGTCTTTGGCCTGAATATTAACAGGGATGGGTTGCATAGGTGGGGTGGGGTGGGGGGGGGGGGGGGCAGAGATGGGGTGGGGGAGTGGGTAGTGTTTTGGACAGGACATGTGGAAGGTGTGTCATTTGCCCTTGATGGGTTCTCTGCCCAGATGTCAGCTTGATTAATAGGCCTGGCTTCTAGTTAGGTAGGGAGCACTCCAGAGTAGGCTGCAGGGGCAGTTTAGCTCAATCCCCAGCCCCGGGTGGTGGAAGGGGGGGGAGGGTGGAGGGTGGAGATGGGTGGGTTGGATGGTGGAGGTGGGGGTGGGGGGTGAGGTGTCCAATTCCTGACCCCAGGGCTGATTGTATGGGGCTGGGTCTGATGTGGCAGGGAGTTTGTGGGACCCGGGGGATGCACTCCTGCTCCTATAAAGGCACCTACCTTCTCCCCAAAGCTGTCCTTGTCTCCTGTCAGCTTCTAATTTTCCCAAGGCCTGCAAAGAAGGTGAAATGAGAGGCTGCCAGTCTCAGTATAATATATCATACATTAACTGAGCTCCTGGGAGTGGGTTCATCATCTACCCCTTGTCCTGCCTCCATTAAATCCCAAAGTGAGCAGGTTGGGGTTGAGATTTTAAAATTTTAACATCTGACCTAACTTACCTGTTTTGGGGGTTAAAATTGACCCTTATAACTTTTGAAAGTATATATGCAAGGGCAATAGTGCAGTAGTTGAAAGGGTATGAGGGTTTATTTTGAACATTTCTACAATTATATTGTCATGGAGAATGGAAGAATACTTGCTTTGTATTTGCACAGTCTACTCTCCTTGCACTGTCTTTCTTTCCTGCTTCATTTGGCCTTGTCCTTCTTGACCTGTATGCAGCTTTTGACACAGTTGACCACACCTTCTTCCTCCAATGCCTCTCCACTGTGATCCAGCTAAGTGGGACTGCTCTCACCTGGTTCCATTCTTATCTGTCTAATCATAGACAGAGAATCATTTCCTGCTCCTGGTGTCCCCCATGGATCTTTCCTTGGCTCCTTCCTATTTCTGCATGTTGCCCCTTGGCCTCCAAAAGCACAGCGTTGGTTTTCACATTTATACTGACAACACTCAGCTCTACCTTACCACTACATCTCTCGACTCCACCACTGTTGCTAAATTATCCTGTACTGAATGAGCAGAAATTTCCTCCAATTAATTATATGGAAGACTGAAGCCATTGTTTTTGGGCCGCACCCCAAACTCTGTTCCCTAGCTACTGTCTCCATCCTCTCCCTGGCAACAGTCTGAGATGAAGCCAGTCTTTCGCAACCTTGGTGTCACATTTGACCTCGAGATGAGCTTCCGATATCATATTCGTGCCATCACTAAGACCACTTCTTTCCACCCAAGTAACATCACCTGACTTCGCCCCTGACTCAGCTCATTCGCTGCTGAAACCCTCATTCATGCCTTCGTTACCTATAGACTTGGCCATTCCAATGCACTCCTGGCTGGTCTCTCACTTTATACTCTCCATAAACTTGAGGTCATCCAAAACTCTGCTGCCCATGTCTTAACTCGCATCAAGTCCCATTCCCCTATCACCACTGTGCTCACTGACCCATATTGGCTCTCGGTCAAGCAATGATTTGATTTTAAAATTATCATCCTTGTTTTCAAATCCCTCCATGGCCTTGTCCCACCCTATTTCTGTAATCTCCTCCAGTCTCACAGCCCTCCAAGATATCTGCACTCCTCTAATTCTGCCTTCTTGTGCATCCCTGATATTGATTGCTCCACCATTGGCGACCACACCTTCAGTTGCCTAGGGCCCAAGCTCTGGAATACCCTCCGTACACCTCTCCATCTCTCCAGCTCATTCTCCTCCTTTAAGCACTCCTTAAAACCTATCTCTTTGACCAAGTTTTTGACTCGATGTCTCCTTTCGTGTCTCAGTGCCATACTTTGCTTTATAATCCTCCTCTAAAGTGCCTTGAGTCATTTTATTATGTTAAAGGTGCTATGTAAATATAAATTATTGTTGTTGTTTCCAGAAAGGGAGAAGATGGTGAGGAAAAAATTTCAGCACGAAGATTCCAGACCCACTGATGACAGATTATTTGACAACAGCTACCTGCTTTATATTAAAAAATTATTACATTGCTCTTGATCAATCAACAGTTTCATTTGTCAGCACAAGATTAGACCAAATTATAGAGACCTGTGTTTAATCATTGTTTCAAAACAGGAGCACACCGGCACTCAGACTGACTGTTCTACGGCATATGGAACCACACTGAGAAGGAACAGTTTTCTTTGAAATTAAATAACATTTTCATAGAGGAGGAACTTCTTCTTTCTTTAAAAAAAAAGATGTTTGACTGGGAGTTGATGAAATAATCTGCAGAAATGTCCATCTCTCATTATAGTGTTGCTCAACTAAAGTGCTGCTCAGTGTCACACGAGGGAGCCAGAGACTACAATTTCAGTTTGATAAAGTTGCCATTATCAATCACATAAACTTCAACTCTTTGATTTAACATTTCTATGTAGGATGAAAGCAAAAGATCTATTAATCCTAAATTTCCAATAGTATTCAGCAAGAACAAATATTGGACATAAATTCCTGCCTTTGCTGATTTTAGCAAAAATTGGATTTTAGTAAAAAGTGTTATTTTTCACTAAAATTACCAAAGTTCAGAATTTCAACCCAATTTAATATAAACAGCAGTGACTTCTCTGCTGTAACGTGAGGGGTGGGTTGCATTCACTGTGACATTGATACCAGCAAGAAAATAAATACAGGTATTAAATATGTCAATATATCCAGGATAAAACCAATAGGCTGAAACTAAAAACTTCTTACACCTGATCACACCAAATAAATATTTTGGATTGCACATTAAAATGTGCATAAGGACACCTCAGAAATTTATAGTCTGAACTTGCATTCATTTTTTGTGGTGGTGGTCAGGTGTCCTGGGGGCAAAGAGGCTGGAAAATGAGGTAGAAGCCACTTCCCCCAGATTTCTTCCCATACTTTGGTAACATGCTAACTTTCAACTCTCCCCCCTCCCCACACAATCTGATATCAATTGTAGAGGTATGTATAGGGTGTCCCTGGGTTTGACCAGAAACCCACTGTTAGTGGTGCGTCTGACTGCAAGAACCAAACAGATGTATCACAGAGGGCAGTATGTGAACCCCACAATATCAGATTCAAAGGGCAATCAGAGGGATTACCAGGGAAGAAGCAACAAAACTTGACCTTAGACAAGCACCTCCTCTTCAGATCAGGTCATGGGCACAAACAGAGTACCTGGCAGAAGTTCCACTGTGCTGCACTTCAGTCAAATAATGCCTCCACCAGAAATTCTGTGTGTCGATATTGTAGTGTATTGAGAATTGCATTTTGTTCTCTAAAGGCTCTGTGATGGAAATCACCCCTGCCAAATGAAAACATATTAATTTTGTCATATGAGACATTACTTGAAACTTTTTACTGGACATTGAAAACAGCTTGTTTAAAAAAAAAGAACTGAGCGGCTGAAAACATGGTTGCACATTTGCATTCTGAGAGGCATGAATGGAGAGACAATGGGGGTGCTCCTTGCTTCAATTAACAAGATTAGTATGGGCAATAGTGGTGAAGACTGTGTAAGAGCCAGAACTCCAACCCCCATCAAGTGTGTTTGGAAATTTTTGAAATCCAACAACCCTCCAAGAAGCTGCTGTTTCAAACAAAGAGATGGTCACATGACCTACCTGCTGGCAAGACTGGGGCTTCTTGAATTGTACCTCAGAGAAAGAAAAAGACTGCAATTGGACTGGCAGAAAAAAAGGCCCACACTCTCTCTCTGTCTCTCTCTCCAGCAAAGTCCCAGGGAACTCATGGTGGGACCTTAGACTTCAAGACTACAGACAAAGCATCTCTTCAGCCTCTGGTGGCAAAGAAGCAAGTCTGAAATTGTGCACAGGGCCCCAACTAGAACTCCAAGGCCTTCACTTCAATCAAGGACACTACCGCAAGGACACTAATGACCATATCTGTATTCCATTTATTACAAACTCTACTTCAACCCCCAGTCCCTTATTTTTTCTCCCCCTCCATATCTATTTGTGTGTGTGTGTGTGCCTCTCATATGCATGCAACCATGCTTGTGTCATATATTTTAGTAATTTTAACTGGGTTAGATTGATAAGGCTAATAAACTTACATCTTTCTTGTTTAAATTCAAGAAAACCTGTCTGATTGGTTCATTAGCAATTACAATTAGAGTGCAGCGAGCAAGGGCTCACTGAGGGAGTAAGCTAAAATCACTGTGTTTTCAAAAATAAGCCCTGTTACAGCCAAACAAGAGAAGGGGCAAGAGGAGAGCCTGAGACCCCTTCCTCACCTGGTCGTAACAGAGATTCGGGGGCTATCGTCCCAGATTGGACCCACAGACAAATGCGAAATTGGAAATGGGAAATCAAATTGATCCCAAACAAAAAGAAAAGACTTCAATACAGGTTTTCTTGTGGTTTGTGTGCTAGAATACTAACATATCTGCGACCGAAGCCAATAACTCCCCAAGCCAGGGTGAAGTAACTTGGGATAAGTTAAAGGCACTATCTATGGAGGAGTTGAGGAATATGATTGAGCAGTGTGGGATCACTTTCCATGCCAAGGCTAGGAAATCGGAACTCCTAAGACTAGTGGCCAACCGTTTTTCCCTCGAAACTGAAAAATCAGAGGCAGGGTTAGAATTAGAGTCAGACAGGGTAATATTAACAAAGATACAATTGGAACAGATGAAACTTGAATTAGAAGGCAGGGAAAGAAAGAGAGAAAGGGAGAGAGAGGAGAGTGAAAAAGAAAGCGAAAAGAGAGAAAGAAAGACAGGACAGAGTGAGAAAGAACTTTCCAGAAGGAACAGGAGGAAAGGGAGGTACAGCAGCATGAGTTTGCTAGGGGGCGACAGATTAATCCCAGTGAAAGCATGGCCAATATGGAGAATACAAGTAATTCGGTGTGGTGAGCTGAGCTTTTGAAAATTTCCCAATTGTTTCCGAAGTTCAATGAGGGAGACGTGGAAGCATTTTTTGTATCTTTTGAGAAACTTGCAAGGCAGTTAAAATGGCCGGCTGAGAGCTGGCTCCTTCTGCTGCAAAGCAAGCTAACTGGAAAAGCCCATGAGGTTTATTCCCTGTTGCCAGACGAGAGTTCATCAAATTGTGAACTGACTAAAAATGCTATCCTTGGGGCATATGAGCCAGTACTGGAAGTTTACCGCCAGAAGTTCCGAAACCTCTGGAAACAAGCTGATCAAATTTACTTGGAGTTTGAAAGGGGTAAGTAGTTGGTTTTTGACCACTGGTTGATGGCTGTTAAAGTGCAGCCCACCTATGAAAACCTCAGAGAGGTGATTTTACTAGAGGAATTTAAAAACTCTCTCCCCCTCTCCATAAAGACCCATGTGGAGGAACAAAAAGTACAGAGAGCAAGGCAAGATATAGTTCTGGCTGATGAGTTTGCTCTCATTTACAAGTTGGTTCCCCGGGGAAAACCTTTCCTAGTCACCCCCACAAATCCGAAAAGGATTAGGGTGGGAAGGTGATAAGAGCCCAAGCAGTCCTGGGAGAGAAAGAAAATTTGGACACACAGGGGGCCCTCCTCCAGCCAAAACGAATAGTGCTGAAAGTAGGAGTGAGACCCGGAGACCTGTGTGCTTCCATTGTAATAAGACAGGTCATCTGAGAGCTGACTGCTGGAAACTACGGGGAAAGACTATAAGGGTTAATTAGGGCACACCCGCTCAGTGCAGGAGAAGGGACCCTGATGGAAAGCGCAGCAGAATAGGCTAGGGCTTTAACTGCAGCAGCAGTAAGACCCAGAAAACATACTCCTGCGGATGCAGGAAAATTATATAAGATCCCTGAAGGTTATTAGGATTTTGTAGGGAGAGTAACCCCATACTCCTCGAATGGGGCAAGCAAGCCCATATTGATGCTCAGGGAAACAGGGGCCACAAGATCCATTTTGCTGGGAAAAGTATGTGAAAAACCACAGCTCGCATAAGATAGCAGTTTGACTGGCCAAAACTCCATAAAGACGTGGTGGAGTACTGTAGGAGTTGCCACGTGTGCCGGGTTGAGGAGAAACCCCAACCTGTAGTGAAAATCTGCAGCCCTAATTCCTGTACTGGCTTTTAGGAAACCCTCCAGCAGAGGGTTGGTAATTTTTAAGGGACCCCTGCTGAGAACAAAAGGGGACAGACAGGCACAGGTCTGGCAGAGAGTTAGAGAGGAAGGGGACAAAAAGGACAAAGAGACCAGGTTAAAGGAAGTCCAGGAGGATTCCAAATGAAAACCCCCACTGACAGGTCAGCCATCCCAGAAAATTAGACCCCACATCCTCCTACGTAAATGCAGACAACAAAAGCACCCCGCCAGGGCAGCTAACAGAATTTGCAGAAACCTGCAGGGACAAAGAAAGTCCTCAAGAGGGCAGAAACAGTGAGAGTGATGCCTCACCTAGTCAAATTGCCGCAGGGGATTGCAGTGGAATTTGGACAATACCGGTAAGCAGGAGTGTCCCAGAGGACAAAGGGAAGATTAGCAAAGAATCCGCCCTCACAGTCAGGAGAAAAGGGAACCAACAATACCTTGAAGTATGCAGCACTTGGATGACTCACCAGAGCACAGAAAGTGAGGTCAGAGTGGATCCACCCACTGCAGACGTCCATGATCAGAGCTCAAACCCAGAGCTAATAATCTTCCTGTAGATCCCAACAAGAACAAAGGCACCCTAGACAATTATGAAAATATGCAAAAATCACATGTTTATTGGGATGCTCATTCGCAACTTATTGCAAGCTGATACTAACGAAACTTTAAACCCCTTGGGCAACACATAACTATATCAGACTCTCCTCAAGGGAAAAGGGACAGTTTAAAGCAGTAGTGACACAAAGGAAAGACAGGCTGAAACAATTTCTAAGATTTCTGAATGAATGAGAGAAATGCATGTATGCTTTTCTGTATTTTCTCTTCCTTCTAACATATAATGAAATGCTCCCCTAATATCGCATTTCGTCCGTCGTGGGGTGGAAGTGTGATGGAAATCACACTTTCCAAATGGAAACATATTAATTTTGTCATATGGGACACTACTTGAAACCTTTTGCTGGACATTGAGAGTAACTTGTTTAAAAAAGCAGAACTGAGCGGCTGAAAACAAGGTTGTACATTTGCATTCTGAGGGGACAGGGGCTGGCTGAGAGACATGAATGGAGAGACAATGGGGGTGCCCCTTGATTCAATTAACAAGATTGGTCTGGGCAATAATGGTGATCAACATCTTTTGACTGTGAAAGAGCCAGAACTCCACCCCACACCGAGTGCATCTGGAAAGCTTTGAAATCCAACAACCCTCCCAGAAGCTGCTGTTTCAAACAAAAAGATGGTCACATGACCTATCTGCTGGTCAGACTGGGGCTTTTTGAATTGTGCCTCAGAGAACGAAAAAGACTGCAACTGGACTGGCAGAAGAAACGTCTCTCTTTCTCTGTCTCTCTCTCCAGCAAAGTCCCAGGGAACCCAGGGTGGCAGTCTAGACTTCAAGACTACAGGCAAAGCACCTCTTCAGCCTTCTGGTACCAGAGAAGTAAAGTCTGAAATTGTGCACTGGGCCCCAACGAGAACTCCCAAGACCTTCACTTCAATCAAGGACACTATCTCAAGGATACTAATAACCATATCTGTATTCCATTTATTATGAACTCTACTTCAACACCCCCTCCTGCTTATTCTTTCTCCCCCTCTGTATCTATTTGTGTGTGTGTGCCTCTCGTATGCATTAGACCGTGTTTATGTCGCCTATTTTAGTAATTTTAACTGGGTTAGATTGATCAGGCTAATAAACTTACATCTTTCTTGTTTAAACTCAAGAAAACCGGTCTGATTGGTTCATTTGCAAGTAGAGTGCAGTGAGCAAGAGCTCACTGAGGGGTAAACTAAAATCACTGTATTAAAAGATAAACCCTGCTATGGCGAAACCAGAGAAGGGGCAAGAGGGGAGCCTGAGATCCCTTCCTCACCTGGTCATAACAGCTACCATACACACATATACCAGCAGTGGGAATCTGTGTTTTAACAGCACATGCAGCAGTTCTGTTTCTTACGGTCTCTGGCTGAATCCTACCTTTTCTTCCCAAGAACATCACAATGGCAATGACGATGGTGAAGAGTAGGAAACATTGCTTTCAGGTATGAAGCTTTTGGAAGGTGTTTGTCTACTTTCTGCATTTAGGATTTTAAGTTAAAGATTTAGGGAACATATTCAATCTGCGATAGATGCACACAGGAGGCATTCCAGTTTGGGATTAGCAACAGGAAAACTTGCACTGTGTACACACACACACTGACCTCAGCAGAATAACTATCCAATCAAAAAAGAAATCTCAGATCATTACAGAGAAGTTTTTCTTTGAAAGGAATGCTATCCCAGTTCCCTGATCACACACAATCATTGTGTTGCTGATCAATATGATGTTGTTTATGCCAAATCTATCACCTTTTGATGTTCATTTGGAGCCAGAAGCTGTATTCCCACATTGGCAAAAATGGCTGCAATGTTTTGAAAGTGCTATGGCAGATTTTTCAATCACAGATGACAAAAGTAAAAAGGCCTTACTTCTCCACTATGGAGGTGAAAAATTGGATAACATCTTTGAGACACTTACGCCTGAGCAAAATGGCTATGATCCAGCAAAAATGCACTAACAACCAATTTCACGCCCAAGAAAAATACCATAAATGAAACAATTGTCTTCTGATGCACTAAGCAAGAAGAAAACGAGACAATTGACCAATATTGCATGTGATTGAGGCAACTAGCAAACAAATGTGACTTTGGTGAGGTTGAACATGTCAAATGGGAAATCAAAACACAATAATTGAAGGTTGTCTCTATAGTCAACTATGCCGAAAAGCACTCAAGAAAGACAGAAAGCTGTCAGAGCTGTTGGAGTTCGCAGGATCACTATCACTCTCAGAGTCCAGAGCTACTGAAGTTGAGGCTGCCAACAGTAACTACCACACTCCAATTCCAACTCCTGTGAACACTGTTCATCACTCACATACCAAGAAACCACCTGCAAAGCATCAACAGCAGTCTCACAAACAGAGTTGCGACTTGTCCAAAGAATGTTTTCACTATGCAGTGCTTACCCACACCGGGCAGAGTGTCTTTCTACTGGTAAACTGTGTAAAGCTTGTGGAAAACCCAACCACTTTGCTCGTGTTTTTCATTCATCAGCAAATTCAACTACTAAGACCAATACCAATAGAAGCGCACCATGTATGTGTACCACAGTAAAAGTGGTTCTTAGGATATGAGCATTCCTGGCAAGACCAGTATTTATTGCCTATCCCTAATTGCTCTTGAGCTGGTGGTCATGAGCCACTTACAACTGAATGGCTTGCTAGGCCATTTCAGATGGCAGTTAAGAGTCAACCACCTAGCTGTGGGTCTGGAGTTACATCTAGGCCAGACCAGGTAAGGACAGCAGATTTCCTTCCCTAAAGGATAATAGTGAACCAGATGGATTTTTACAACAAGTGATGATAGCTTCATGGCGCCATTACTGAGACAGCTTTCAATTCCAGATTTTTATTAATTGATTACATTTTTATTAATTAATCGAATTTAAATTCCAACAGCTGCCATGGTGGAATTTGGACCCATGCCCCCACATGATTAGCCTGGGCCTCTGGATTACAAGCTCAGTGACATTAACACTACCCCACCATCTCCCCTCTTTTGGACACAGCAACCAGCCATGTGTGACAGTGACCATTGGCTGCTGGGGCGTAGTTGTTCTCATAGAAACAGGAGCATCTGTCAGTGTCATGGGAGACAAAACATTTGACAAACTCTCTGCAATCCAGGGAATATGAAATTTTTCCCTTACAACAATGACAAACTTCTGAAAGTTCTTGGGACATTTGAAATGCCTGTCTCATTCAAAGACACTAGAATGAACGTTGCATTCTATGTCATATCTGCAGTATGTGACATGCTTATCACACAGCAACAGAGCTGCACATGGTTGCAGTCACATACATGATTCTTATGCATAACAACAACATTCTCGAACGGTATACTGACCACTTCACTGGTATCGACAAACTGAAAGGTGTTACATGCAAGCTGCATGTAGACCCTAATGTGACCCTAGTCGCATATCAACAGTGACAAATACCATTTTATGTCAGGAAACAGACAGAGAAGGAACATCAACACCCACTTGACCTTGATGTTATAGAGAAAGTTGGGGATGAGCCTACCCCTTTGGTCTCACCCATACAAGTCATCAAGAAATCCAAGAGTGAGAACCAGATTAGAATCTATGTTGATATACAATCACCAAACCAAGCCGTACAATGCGAAAGACATTTGACACCAACAATCGATAATATCATAGAGAAAGTAAATGGTGCTAAAACTTTGTTAAACTTGACCTGAATGCAGGCCTCAAATTGAACTTGCAGAAGAATCAAGATATCTTACTGTATTCTCCACTTGAAACAAGAGGCTCAACTTTGGAGTCAACTTAGCAGCTGAGGTATTTTAGCACATGATGCAGTCTGCACTTCAAGGACTTGAAGGCATGCTGAACATTAGTGATGACATTCTTTTCTATGGTGGTACTAAAAAGGAACTTGAGACACACCTACATGCATGCCTACAACATCCTAGAGAATGTAACCTCACCTTGAACAAAGACAGTGCTTGTTCAATGAAAGCAGAATTGAATTCTTTAGTTATGAGTTCAGTGGTGGAGATTATCAATTGATCCACGTTGAAGCCATTGCAAACGTTCCGGATCCTACAAACACGCAGTAAGTCTGGAGTCTGCTAGGACTCATCACGTACTGCAGTCATTTCATTCCTGACCTCACTACATTATCTGCCCCCCTATGTGATTTGACAAAAGAGACCACCAAGTAGAAGTGGACTAAATAATACAAACAGATGGTACACGAGATCAAACAACAGTTGTTAGCAAGTTGCATAATTGTCTATTTCGACCCTGAAAAAACCACCCAGCTGGTTGTGGATGCAAGCCCGGTTGGCTTAGGTGTAGCTCTCATACAGAAAGACAACCTATGGCAAGCACATCATTAATGCCTGTAGAGCAATGTTATTCACAAACAGAGAGAAAAGCACTCTCAATCACTTGGGGTATCTTACAGTTTCAACTCTACTTGTATGGAAGCGAGTTTGAGGTAAAAACCTATCATAGACCACAAGTGAGCTTGTTCAACAATCCACATCACAAACTACCTACGCAAATAGAATGTTGGATACTCAAACTACGAGACTACGAGTTCCATATTGAGGATCAGCCAGGCAAGCTCAACCTAGCAGACTATCCTTCATGACATCCGCTGTCAACATTCAGTCTACTAGTCGTGAGGAAAGGTTTGCCGAACAACATCTTAACTACGTAAGCCTAAATGCGGTGCTAAAGTCACTAAAACTAGCTAACATCAAAACAAGGCATTGCAATTATGTATGAGGCTATGGAATCATGAAGCTGGAATGATGTGATCGAGAGAGCATCTACGAATGAAATCGCTCACACACTACAAGGTCTTCACGATGTACAAAATGAGCTAACCGTTACAACTGCATCTGATCTCGTGTTACGCAGCAACTATATTGTCACTCCACACTCGTTGAGGGAATATGTTGTCAATATAGCACATGAAAGTCACCAGGGAATTGTCAAAACCAAACAACTCCTTAGGGAAAGGTACAGTTCCCAGGAATTGACTGCATCGTAGAGCACAATATCATTCAGTGCTTGCCATGTCAAGCAATGACAATGTCAAATCCTCATGATCCTTTCATGATGTCTGTTCTACCTCTAGGACCATCGATTGAAGTTAATGCTGATTTTGCAGATTTGTCAGTGGTGAACTTGTTGTCACTGACAACTACAGCAGATTCCCAGTTGTGGAATTAGTTATGTCAACTTCAACTAAAGCAGTCAACCCAAAGCTTGACCAGATCTTTGCCTTGCTTGGAATCTCTGAATCATTAAGAAGTGACAATGGACCCCATTCAACAGTGATGAGGTCAGCAAATTTGTGAACTACCTAGGTTACACTCATTAGAAAATCACACCTGGTTGGCCAAGAGATAATGGCAAATTGAGAGACTTATGCATACCTTGAAAAAAGTGATACATACATCTACAGCTGAGAGCAAGTAGTGGAATCAAGAGTTGTATTGCTTTCTTCACAATTACAGAGCGACTCCTCACTTGCACATGTATGCAAACGCAATCGGGAACAGAGGAATCGAATGAAAGTAAATGCCGAGCAATACATGAAATTTAGAACTACACCACTAAAGCCAGGAGATAAAGTGCTTGTGAAATGTGAAGGTCCTGTCGGAAAGCAAACAACCCCATATGACACCCAACCATTTGTTGTGACAAACACAATAGGATCAATGATCATTGCTAAGTGTGGTTTGCAAATCATCACATGAAATGCATCATTCCTCAAAGCACTGAAAACACCATTTGTAAATATTGAATCTGATTCTGACATTGCCATCCCAGATGAAAACATGAGTTAAATGAGACTACACCTGATGTCAGACAATATCCTACTTGTGAGAGAAAATGTCTACCATACTTAAGTGATTATGTTACGAAGTGAACTATTGTCAGTTGGTGAACAAATCTTTCATCTCATTGTATATGACTGAAAGCATTGTTAAATTAATAAAAAAGTTAGAATATGTAATAGTGTTACTGGTAAAATTGAATGTTTTATGCTTAAGTTTATTCTTTACACTTTTGGATTCAAACCATTGAAACATGGGATGTAGTGTATTGAGAATTGTATTGTGCATTTTGTCCACTTAAGGCTATCATATGCACATACACCAGCAGAGGGAGTCTGGAACAGAATCAAGGAATCCGTGTTTTAACAGCAAATGCAGCTGTTCTGTTTCTTACAGACTCTGACTGAATCTTATTATTTCTTCCCAAGACCATCACATATATCTGAAAAGAAAAGAAAGACTTGCATTTATATAGCATTTTTCAAATACAATGGACATCTCAAAGTACTTTACAGCTAATGAAGTATTTTGGAAGTGCAGTCATAGTTGTAATGTAGGAAATGCAGCAGCCAATTTGTACACAGCAAGCTCCTAAAACAGCAATGTGATAATGATCAGATAATCTGTTTCTTTCTGATGTTGATTGAGGGATAAATATTCACCAGGACACCAGAGATAATCCCATTATTCTTCTTTGAAATAATGCAATAGGATCTTCTACATCCATCTGAGAGAGCAGGCAGGACCTCAGTCTAACTTCTACATCCAACAAACAGCATCTCTACCAGTGCAGCAATCCCTCAGTACTATACTGGAGCATCAGTCTTGATTTTTGTGGTTAAGTCCTGGAGTGAGACTTGAACCCAGAACCTTGCAACACAGAGGCAAGAGTACTGGCAATTGAGCCACAGTTTACATCAGCACCTATATTTCTATCCCTATTTTGTTAGTGACATGTACCTGTGCAAGGTTGCATTACATTCTCTGCTTATGGCTATACGTTGCTATTTTTCTGCAAATGTTGTACAATTTATCAAATGAATTGATATTTTTTCCAGTAATTTGATCCTGTGAGTTCTCTTCAGAACTTAAGAATGAATGGCAGAAATGACTGTAACTTCAGCGGAAGACATTCAAGAACATCAGAAAGACCTCAAACAGGTTTTCCGTTAAAGTTATGGCAGCAAATTGAAGACCCCTGAGGAAATTCCCAGCATAAAACCTGCCATTCTTCACTGGCTCCTATACAATGTGACACTGTCCGTGATATGAGGTAGAAATAAATCTTGTTTTGACTTATAACCAAATATCTTTAAGGTGTATCCTGGTATTTGATTGTCCTGATGGATAGTAACTTAATATTGACGGAACACTTGCAAGGAATGATTAATAATCACATCTAAATCTTTTGGTTCTTCCACTTTTTTTTGTTTTCCTTTTTTATTTGGTTATTTTATTTTAGGTTTTTCAGTTTATTTAGTTTGTTTCCACTGTGCTTACCCACTGTTTTGGTGTTTTTAATGTGTTTTTTTATGTTTCTGCTTGGCGTGCTCTCTGCTTTACAGTCATTCACACCCTATCTGTACTAACACTTCGTCTTTCAGCACACCATTAACATACCGTTCACCTTTGTTCCATAATCTTCTGGTCAGTTATTCTCTGTGACCTTGTCTTATCAACACCTTCACTTTTGTTATCTCTTGCCCCACCCGCGTTTTACTTGCTTAAAACCTTTTATATTTCTAATATTTGCCTGTTCTGAAGAAGGCTCTCTGACCTGAAATGTTAACTCTGCTTCTCTCTGCACAGATGCTGCCAGACCTCCTGAGTATTTCCAGCATTTCTTGTTTTTATGTCCTTCAGGACTCAGCCAGCTCGGTCAGTAGTGCTGCTACCAAGCCACTCTTGGTGATGGACATCGAAGTCCCCCACCCAGAGTCCATTCTGCACCCTTGCCACCCTCAGTGCTTCCTTCAAGTGTTCAACATGGAGGAGTACTGACTCATCAGCTGAGGGAGGGCGGTAGGTGGTAATCAGCAGGATGTTTCCTTGCCCATGTTTGACCTGATGCCATGAGACTTCATGGGGTCTGGAATCGATGTTTAGGTCTCCCAGGGCAACTCCCTCCCTACTGTATACCACTGTGCCACCACCTCTGCTGGGTCCGTCTTGCCGGCGGGACAGGACATGCCCGGGGATGGTGATGGCAGTGTCTGGGACATTGTCTGTCAGGTATGATTCCATGAGTATGACTATGTCAGGCTGTAGCTTTACTAGTCTGTGGGACTGCTCTCCCAACTTTGGCACAAGCCCCCAGATATTAGTAAGGAGGACTTTGCAGGGTAGACAGGGCTCTGTTTGCCGGTGCCTAGATCGATGCCGGGTGATCTGTCCAGTTTCATTCTTTTTTATTGACTTCGTAGCGGTTAGATACAATTGAGTGGCTTGCTAGGCCATTTCAGAGGGCATACAAGAGTCAACCACGTTGCTGTGGGTTTGGAGTCACATGTAGGCCAGACCTGGTAAGGACAGCAGATTTATTTCCCCTAAAGGACATTAGTGAACCAGATGGGTTTTTACAAAAATGTTTTCATGGCTATCATTGGACTAGCTTTTTTAATTCCAAATTTATTAATTGAATTCAAATTTCACTGTATTATGTGGTGGGATTTGAACCCATGTTCCCAAAACAATACTCTGGGTCTTTGGGTTATTAGTTTAGTGTCAATACCACTATACCACCACCTCCCCAGAGTAATGCTTGAGGATAGTGGTGCAATTGGTTGGATATGGCATTTGATGATGTATTCTGTAAGAAATATGGATTCTGTCATTTTTATTGGCCTCTTTTTTAGTATTATGAATTTTATGTACTTTCATATGTATATATATTTATATGTTTTGTATAACTTTTGGTAAATGAAGAGTTAACTTTAGCTGTGTATCTTACTGGAAAAAAAGTGCTGCCTATTACTTGATAATCACAAGGAAAAGAACAGATATTGAAAACAAGGTAACAAGCTGTGATCGAAATGTAACAGAAAAACAAGATGAGTCCCGCCAGAAATGTATGACCTAATAACATGAACAGTTAAATGGAAAAAAAAGAACAGATATTTCAAACTATGTAACCAAGTTATGATCAAAATGTAACAGAAAAGCAGGATAAGATGCGCCGGAAATGTGTGATCTAATGGACCTCAAGGTTATAATGCATTGTTTGTACACACTGTTTTGTGCATGTGATCATGATTAATGTACAAATGGAAGTACTGACAAATGAAATGGCAGGACC